>NW_024424452.1:17112486-17308935 GCF_017311325.1 Ursus maritimus | reverse complement strand
GGGGGGGCTGTGAAGACAGGAAGTGTAGGAAGGATGAAAATGTTAAAGGCTTAGCTTCCAAGATATCACAGATAATGCCTAAAACCGAAAAATCAAGAAGCAGCAATATGGGCATGCTATTTTTTTTTTAAAGATTTTATTTATTTATTTGAGAGACAGAGAAAGAGCAGAGGGAGGGGCAGAGGGGGAGGGAGAAGCAGGCTCCCCGCTGAGCGGAGAGCCCGAGGGTGGGGCTCCATCCCAGGACCCTGGGATCATGACCTGAGAGGAAGGCCGACGCTTAACCGACTGAGCCACCCGGGTGCCCTGAGCGTGCTATTTAGATATATGGAGACTAGAAAGGAATCCGCTAACGAGGATGAATATAGTGCTTCTGGGGAACAGGAAACAAGTGATGGAGGACCCTGGTTTTTCATAATAAGCCACATAGAATTCCTAAACATGCATATATGTAACTTCGGAAAATAAAGAAGTAAAAAACTCAGTTAAGATGGAGAAGAATTGTCTCACTCACCGTATGTCTGCATTTTTATAAGAAGCATAGATTTATTCTCTATACAAAAGATCAAAAGAAGAAATTTGTTAAAAATAAATATTTCCAGGGACACCTGGGTGGCTCAGTCAATGGGGCGTCTGTCTTTGGCTCAGGTCATGATCCCAGGGTCTGGGAATCAAGTCCTGCATTGGGCTCCCTCCTCAGTGGGGAGTGTGCTTCTCCCTCTTCCTCTGCCCCTCCCCCCATTCATGCATGCTCTCTCTCTCTCTCTCTCCCCCTCTGACAAAAAATAAATAAATAAATAAAATCTTTAAAAAAAAAAAAAAAGGAAGAAAGAAAATAAATATTCCCAGTTACTGGCTTGGCAACCGTCCAGCCAGAGACCTATACTTCACCTTTAAAAATAATTATTTGTAAAGCGAGGCACTTTTAAAATATGGCTATAAATTCTTTTTTTTTTAATGGCCTTAAGCAATAACTATTTTATGGAGCTTACAATTCTGTGGGTTGGCTGAGCAGTTCTTCTGAGCCATAAATTCTTTGACACGTCACCCGTCACAGGTGTGGTCTAGGTGCTTCTCCTTCATCTGGGCAGGCTGTGGCTGCTTCAATAAACAGCATGGTGGAAGGGATGGTATGTGACCTCCAAGGATGGAACTCCCAGGCAAGAAGTCCAACCACAGCTTGCCATAACCATGCGAGTTAGGACAGCCATTGGCACTATGGCTGACAGTCCCATTTGAGCCTGTCCCCAGCCATCTCAGTCCAGATGACTCATCTGAGTGAAGAAGCCATCTTGGAAGTGGGTCCTCCAGCCACAGCTCTTCCAACCCTGGCTGGAAAAGTCACCCCCAGCTGTTCAAGTCATCCAAGCTGAGGCTGGACATCGTAGAACAAAGTATAGCTTTCCCTGATATGCCTTTTCCAAATTCCTGACCCACAGAATCAATAAGTAATAATAATAATAATAAAAAGGTCATGTTATGCCACTAAATATTGTGCTGGTTCGTTACATAGTAATAGATAGATGCAACAAAACCTAAGGGAAGGGGTGCCTGGCTGGCTCAGCCAGTAGAACATGTGACTCTTAATCTCAGGGCGGTGAGTTTGAGCCCCACGTTGGGCACGGAGCCTACTTTTAAAAAAGGGGGGTAAGGGAAAAAGCAGCATGTAATTATGTATTGATGTACTCAGCATGAATAAGACAATGCCTATGACTATTCCAATGCTAAGTTAATCACTGGATGCTAAACAGATGATGCATAAATTAGACACTGAATGCTAAATTAATGAACAATTATCTCATTATGTGTACTAAATCTCTTTCTTTATGTTCCAATACTAAATTAATATGTGAGGGTTTTTTTTTTAAGACTTATTTATTTATTTGAGAGAGACAGAGCACGGGGGGGCAGAGGACGAGGGAGACAGAGAATCTCAAGCAGACTCCCCACTAAGCATGGAGCCCAACATGGGGCTCCATCCCATGACCCTGAGATCAAGATCTGAGCCAAAATCAAGACTTGGATGCTTAACTGACTGAGCCACCCAGGCGCCCCAATATGCGTGATTTTAATGACCATTTCAAGAATATCCATTTCCCCCATCTCCTTCATCCCTTCTAGACCTTGATGAAGAAGCAATGGGGGAACATTTAAAGGAACAAGAGTGGCTGCATAGGAGACTATGACAGAGGCTAGAAGAAGAGCCACAAACTCAGGGATAACACAAAAGACTGGTATAAACCTATAGGATCCGGTGTCAGGATGGCTCTAACTCGGAATGAGCTGAGGTTGTGAAACATACTATAGACAACAAAAAGGGTTTTTATAGCTATATTTGGAGCAAGAAAAAGGAAGAAATGAGCCCATTGCTTAGGGTTGATGGTGTAATATTAACAGATGACCAAGAGAAAGCAGAACCTCTCAACTTTCATTTGGTTTGTCTTCTATAAGAAGAATGAGGCTCAAGATTAAAATTGCCGAAGGTTGGAGTTAGGAGGAAAGTGACATCCCCAAGAAGTGAAGAATGATAGGAGAATACTGACTCAATTGAAATGTTCAAGACCTCAGATTTGGACGCAGTCCATCCCCCAAGATCCTGAAAGATACGGTTTTGGAAATACTGCAGACAAACTCTGAGAAATTTTAGAAAATAAGAAAAGGACTGGGGATAGGCAAATATCCTGACTTTCAAGAAATTTTAAAAAGTAATTCATAAAACCATTCCCCAGTGACTTTGGTATTAGTTGCCCTGGCAAGGTTCTAGATACTATATTCTTCAGATCATTTGTGAGCACCAAGTGGCAGGAGCAGTGAGAACTATTCATGCTAAATAAACCTCGTTTCCCTTTTTCACAGTGTTACGATAGGGTTACAACACTGTTAGACAGGGGAACCTGCACGACTTCACTTGCTTTCTGCCTTTATTTCAAGGAAGAAACACAGTCTTTTAGGACATCGTCGTAGATCTTATAAAGAAACCTGAGCACAGGTACAGGAATTTAATGGATCTCTAGTAGTTTGAACATTAGTATTAATGAAATATTGATTTTGGTGATGTCCTCAAAAATAGCAAAGAAAGGACCTATGCAAATTAACTCTTACATAAAAGCAATGAAAACTCCCACAAAAATGGCCAGGATCAACTTTTTTCAAAACTCTGGAAAGTAACCAAAGGCTTATAACAACTTGAAGAATGCTCATTCAAGAAACATGGCTGAATCTTGGTAAGAACAGTGAACTTTGTGATATTTTAACTTGCCCTAGTCCTGTCCCCCACTCTCCAGCTCTGTTGCAACCTTGAAAAACAGCCCACATCCCTAGTGCAACCTGGCAGCCAATGAAGGAAACAGCACAGAGATGGAGCTCTTTCCAATTCTTACTCCCAAAGAATTGTCATTATTGGCACTGTCTTATGGTTCTGTAGAAGAACCACACTTACAAGGCTGTCTGTATTTGGCTTCAGCTGAAGCTTGCCCAGAGTGAAAAAGCTTCTCCCCAGGAGGAATTTGCTGAAAACAGTTACAGACAAGTGTTTTAACTTTGCAGGTCCTGGAGGCAGTGGACAACTGGTAGAGCAAACAACAGACTAACCAAAAAGCTTTAAAAGAAAAGCTGGGGGAGATCAAAGCTCTGAGATGACAATGTGAGGAGCTCTGTATACCCAATCCCTCCAAAAATGAAGCTGGTGAAAATTATTTTTTAAAAAGAAACAAAGTCTTCGGAAACTGTCCTAATGACATTTAGCCAACAAAGACACATTTATTTAAGAAAACCTACTACTACTTGGTAAGAATAGGGAGAGTCTGCAGCATGTGAGCCACAACCAATTCCCTCCTCCCTCTTACTCTCTCTCCCCTCAACTCAGCTTCAGGGAAATTCCATTCTGAGCAGGTATGATAAAAAAAGACAGGGATCCCAGGATGCCTGGCCAGCTTAGTTGGTGGAACACGCAACTCTTCATCTTGGGGTTGTAAGTTCAAGTCCCCCATTGGGTGTAGAGATTACTTAAAAATAAAATCTTAAAAAAGAAAAGACAGGGTTCCCTCTCCCCTCAGCTCCCAGTCAAACCTTACCATATCTCACCAGAAGGAGCAAGCTGCCAGCATTTCTCATCCCCTCCAACTCCAACTTGAAGAGGTGAAACTTCTGGTGAGTGTGGCAGAGAGGTAGAGGGCTTCCTTCTCCCTCCCAGACCCTATTGATAGGATGGAGGCTCTGTCCCAGGTGTGACAGCCCAAGAATACCGGGTTCTGCTTGCCCTCATCGCTGCTTGCTCGAAGAGCAGGGATCCCATGCTGGGAGTGGCAAGCCAAGAAGACCAGAGGCTACTGCCCTATCCAGTGTCCAGAGTAGTGCCTCGAGATGTTGCCCAGGGGAGAGGGAGTTCATAAGAAAAGATACTTGGAAAAAAAAGAAAAGAAAAAAAGATTTGAGTCTCTCTCCAAAGGAACTAACTTTATTCAAGACACAATGTGTGAAATGTCAAGCCTAAGGACACTCTCTAAAATAAAACAAAACAAAAAAACCAACAGCTCCCCTTAATTAAGAATCATAAGGCTTGGGGTCCCTGGGTGGCTCAGTCAGTTAAGCCTCTGCCTTTGGCTCAGATCATGAACTTGGGGTCCTGGGATCAAGCCCCACACCGGGATCCCCACTCAGCAAGGAGTCTGCTTCTCCCTCTGTCCCTCCCCATCATGCTCTCTTCCTCTCTCTCTCTCAAATAAACAAATAAAATAGTAAAAAATAAAAAGAGCCACATATTTAAAGAATAAAAAGCTAAACCATAGGCCATTCAATTCAGAGAATCTGGGAAAGAGACAGCTAAGAAAAGCCCTCCTAAGGTCAGAATGAACCTCAAAGCCCAGCATCACAACTTACCCCCCGCCAAATTTACTTGGATCAGAGTGCTGAGCAATATATCCCCCAGGGCACAAACAGTAGAGCAATCCGTCAGTAATTAGTGGATAACAAGGAGTGTGTAATACCAGAGGAAGCAGACAGCTTAACAGAGAAGTCAGGGAAAGAGAGAATCAAAGAGAACCTGCTACAACCATTGTCATCCCAAAGTGACTGTGCACGTGCCCAAGGCGGTGTCCTCTGAAGAGCGACACCAAAGGTTTCAGGCTGAGGGGAAATAGGCTTAACTAAAATAGCCTAGTCAAGTCAGAAAATAAATAAACAAACCCCCAGGGAGGGGGAAGGGAATCTGTATCCAGAGTTGCTATATTACCTAAAATGTCCAGTTTTCAACAAAAATTATGAGACATGCAAAGAAAGAGAAAAGTGTGACCCACACACAAGCAAAAGATCAGGTAACAGAAACCCCCTGTGAGAGGAACTGGATGTTAGATTTTTTTTTAAGATTTATTTATTTTAGAGAGAAAGGGAGATGGAGACAGAGAGCACAAGCAGGGGGAGGGTCAGAGGGAGAGAAAATCCTCGAGCAGACTCCCCACTGAGCAAGGAGCCTAACACAGGGCTTGATCCCAGGACCCCGAGAACATGACCTGAGCCAAAATCAAGAGTTGGCTGCTTAACCGACTGAGCCACGCAGGTGCCCCTGGATGTCAGATTTAACAGACTTCAATGTAGCCCTTATAAAAATGTTCAAAGAACTCAAGAAAGCCATGCTTAAAGAAACAAAGGAAGGTATGGTGATAATGTCTCATCAAATAGAGAATATCAATAAATAGGTAGAAATTATTTTTTTAATTAATAAAAATTTTGGAGTTGAAAAGTATACTAATCAGGGACGCCTGGGTGGCTCAGTAGGTTAAGCGTCTGCCTTCAGCTCAGGTCATGATCCCAAGGTCCTGGGATCAAGTCCCGCATTGGGCTCCTTGCTCAGCAAGGAGCCTGCTTCTCCCTCTGCCTGCCGCTCCCACTGCTTGTACTCGCTCTCTCTCTCTCTGACAAATAAATAAAGAAAATCTTTTAAAAAAGGAAAAGAAAAATGAACAGAGCCTCAGAGAAATGTGGGATACCTTTAAGAGTACCAACATACATGTAGTAAGAATACCAGAGGACAGGGGCTCCTGGGTGGCTTAGTCATTAAGAGTCTGCCTTCGGCTCAGGGCGTGATCCCCGCGTTATGGGATCGAGCCCCTCCTCGGGCTCCCTCCTCCACTGGGAGCCTGCTTCTTCCTCTCCCACTTCCCCTGCTTGTGTTCCCTCTCTCACTGGCTGTCTCTCTCTCTGTCAAATAAATAAATAAAATCTTAAAAAAAAAAAAAAGACAGGAGAAAGGAACAGGAAAAAAAAGTTGAAGAAAACTTGGCTACACACTTTCCAAATTTGCTAAGATTTGCTAAAATATGAACTCTAAGTAGGATAAGTACAAAGAGATCCACACCCAGAAACATTACAGTAAAAGTATTGAAAGACAAAGTCTTGAAAGCATTAACAGAAAAAAGGAGTCATCATATGCAAAGCAGCTACTATGAGATTAACACCTGACTTCTTGTCCAAAACAATGGGGGCCAGAAGGCAGTGGGATGACATACTCAAGGCACAGTTGAGTCTCATTGTTCATGGTAGTTATATCCTATAAAGTCATTGTGGACACTGAATTAGCAAATACTGAACCCTTGCTCCTATGAGGAAATACTGGGTTAAGTCCTGCCAGGCTCTGGTCACTTATTTTTGAGAGCTGATCAATATAAGGTTGACCCCTGAACAACACGGGAGTTAGGATGCCAACACCCCACATAGTCAAAAATTCATCTATAACTTTTGACTCCCCCAAAACTTAACTACTGACAGCCTGCTATTGACCAGAAGCCTTACCAATAACATAAGCAACACATATTTTATACACTATATGTATTACATATGGTATTCTTACAATAATATCTAACTTTTTAAAATTTTTTTGGTATTTCAAGGTACATGGTTTGTCTGTGAGTTTTTTAAATTGTAAATTGCAATCTCCAAAAAATTTTCTAATGTATTTATTGAAAAAAATCCATGTATAAGGGACTCATAGAGCGCTTGGGTGGTTTAGTCAATAAAGCATCTGCTTTAGGCTCAGGTCATGATCCCAGGGTCCTGGGATCGAGTCCCACATTAGACTCCCTGCTCAGTGGGCAGTCCGCTTCTCGCTCTCCCTCTGCCTTTCCCCACCCCACCCCCCGACCCATGCTCTCTCTTGTGTGCGTGCTCTCTCTCACATGTTCTCTCAAATAAATATTTAAAAAATTAAATTAAATTTAAAAATGGACACATGCCATTCAAACCCGTGTTGTTCAAAGTTTCTATAATCCTGTTTTATGTGTTTCTGCTTAAAGACACCTTATTTAATATATATTATTGATTCACTAACATTGAACTCATGGCCATCGGCACTATAATTAATGCCTGAATGAACCTTCTCTAGCACATGTATTTTTCTCCTAAGGCATATCATGGCATTCTTGCACTTAGGAACACTAGACAGCATTTCAGAATTTTAAATTGCTATTTAAACAGCAAACACACCACCAAAATGCACAAAAATGCAAGCTCATGGCACTAAACAGACCATGACAAGGACACTTATTTATAGTATAAGAGCTGAAATAAGAAGGCGGAGCATCTAAAGAAACACACTGATAATAATACAATAATCGTAGGGGACTTTAACACCCCACTCACTGCAATGGACAGATCATCTAAGGAGAAGATCAACGAGGAAACAAGGGCTTTGAATGACATGCTGGACCAGATGGCCTTTACAGATATATTCAAAGCATTCCATCCTGAAGCAACAGAATACACATTCTTCTCTAGTTCACATGGAACATTCTCCAGAACAGATCATATATTGGGCCACAAATCAGGTCTCAACTGCACCAAAAGATTGGGATCATTCCCTGCATATTCTCAGACCACAATGCTTTAAAACTTGAACTCAATCACAAGAGAACATTTGGAAGGAACACAAATACATGGAGGTTAAAGAGCATCCTACTAAAGAATGAATGGGTCAGCCAGGAAATTAAAGAAGAATTTTTAAAATCCATGGAAGCAAATGAAAATGAAAACACAACTGTTCAAAATCTTTGGGATGCAGCAAAGGCGGTCCTACCAGGGAAGTACACAGCAATATAAGCCTTTCTCAAGAAACAAGAAAAGTCTCAAATATACAATCTAACCTTACGCCTAAAGGAGCTAGAAAAGGAACAGGAAATAAAGCCTAAATCCAGCAGGAGAAGAGAAAGAATAAAGATTAGAGCAGAAATCAATGAAATAGAAACCAAAAGAACAGTAGAACAGATCAACGAAACTAGGAGCTGATTCTTCAAAAAAAATTAGTAAGATCAATAAACCCCCCTGCCAGACTTATCAAAAAGAAAGGACAAAGGACCCAAATAAATAAAATCATAAATGAAAGAGGAAATATCACAACCAACACTGAAGAAATACAAACAATTATAGGAACATATTATTAGCAACTATATGCCAACAAGTTAGGCAATCTGGAAGAAATGGATGCATTCCTAGAAACACAAAAACTACCAAAACTGAAACAGGAAGAAATAGAAAATCTGAACAGACCCATAACCAGCAAAGAAACTGAAGCAGTAATCAAAAATCTCCCAAAACACAAGAGTCCAAGACCAGATGGCTTCCCAGGGGAATTCTACCAAACATTTAAAGGAGAATTAATACCTATTCTTCTGAAGCTGTTTCAAAAAATAGAAATGGAAGAAAAACTTCCAAACTCTTTCTATGAAGCCAGCACTTCCTTGATCCCAAAACCAGACAAAGACCCCATCAAAAAGGAGAATTACAGACCAATATCCCTGATGAATATGAATGCCAAAATACTCACCAAGAGACTAGCCAATAGGATCCAACAGTACATTAAAAGGACTGGGGAAAAACTGAGAGCTTTTCCCCTAGTCAGGAACATGGCAGGCATGTCCACTATCACCACTGCTGTCCAACATAGTTCTAGAAGTTGTAGCCTCAGCAATCAGACAACAAAAAGAAATAAAAGGCATCCAAATCAGCAAAGAAGTCAAATTCTCACTCTTTGCAGGTGACATGATACTCTATGTGGAAAACCCAAAAGACTCCACCCCAAAATTGCTAGAACTCATACAGGAATTCAGCAACCTGACAGGATATAAAATCAATGCACAGAAATCAGTTGCATTTCTATAAACTAACAAGGAGACCGAAGAAAGAGAAATTAAGGAGTCGATCCCATTTACAGTTGCACCCAAAACCATAAGATACCTAGGAATACACCAAACCAAAGAGGCAAAGAATCTGTACTCAGAAAACTATAGAGCCCTTATGAAGAAATTGAGGAAGACACAAAGAAATGGAAAAATGTTCCATGCTCATGGATTGGAAGAACAAATATTATTAAAATGTCCATGCTACCTAGAGCAATCTACACTTCAATGCAAACCCTATCAAAATATTCATCAATTATTTTCACAGAGCTGGAACAAATAATCCTAAAATCTGTATGGAACCAGAAAAGACCCTGAATAGGCAGAGGAACGTTGAAAAAGAAAACCAATGCTGGGGGCATCACAATGACTGACTTCAAGTTTTATTACAAAGCTGTAGTCATCAAGAGAGTATGGACTGGCACAAAAACAGACACATGGACCGATGGAACAGAATAGAGACCCCAGAAATGGACCCTCAACTCTATACTCGACTAATCTTTGACAACGCAGGAAAGAATATCCAATGGAAAAAAAGACAGTCTCTTCAACAAATGGTGTTAGGAAAACTGGACAGCCACATGCAGAAGAATGAAACTGGGGACGCCCGGGTGGCTCAATTGGTTCGTTAAGCATTTGCTTTCTGCTCAGGTCATGATCTCAGGGTCCTGAGATCGAGCCCCACATCAGGTTCCCTGCTCAGTGGGGAGTCTGCTTCTCCCCACCGTCCACCATCTGTGCTCTCTTGAGCTTTCTCTTAAAATATTTTTTTTAAATGAAAAAAAAAAGAATGAAACTGGACTATTTTCTTACAACATACACAAACATAATTCAAAATGGATGAAAGACTTAATGTGAGACAGGAACCCATCAAAATCCTAGAGAAAAACACAGGCAGTAAGCTCTAGGCCCTCGGCCACAGCAGCTTCTTGCAAGATGTGTCTCCAAAGGCAAGGGAAACAAAAGCAAAAATGAATTATTGGGACTCCATCAAGATAAAAAGCTTTTGCACAGCAAAGGAAACAGTCAACAAAACCAAAACACAGCCTATAGAATAGGAGAAGATATTTGCAAATGTCTTATCAGATAAAGGGCTAGTATCCAAGATCTATAAAGAACTACTCAAACTCAATACCCAAAAAACAAATAATCCAATCAAGAAATGGGCAGAAGACAGGAGCAGACATTTCTGCAAAGAAGACATCCAAATGGCCAACAGACACATGAAACAATGCTCAACATCACTCAGCATCAGGGAAATACAGATGAAAACCACAATGAGATACCACCTCAAACCAGTCAGAATGGCTAAAATTGGGGTGCCTGGGTAGCATCTGCCTTCAGCTGTTGGTTGGTTAAGTGTCTGCCTTCAGCCAAGGTCATGATCCCAGGGCCATGGGATCGAGTCCCATATCAGGGTCCTAGATCAGTGGGGAACCTGCTTCTCCCTCTGCCTGCTGCTCCCCCTGCTTGTGCATGCTCTCTCTCTCTCTCTCTCTCTCTCGCTCTCTCTTGCTCTGGCAAAGAAACAAATAAAATCTTTTTTAAAAATGGCTAAAAGTAACAAGTCAGGAAATGACAGATGTTGGCGAGGATGCAGAGAAAGGGGAACCCTCTTACACTGTTGGTGGGAACACAAGCTGGTGCAGCCGCTCTGGGAAACAGTATGGAGGGTCCTCAAAAAGTTAGAAATAGAGCTACCCTATGACCCAGAAACTGCACTACTAGGGATTTACCCAAAGATACAAATGTAGTGATCTGAAGGGGCACCTACACACCAATGTTTATAGCAACAACGTCCACAATAGCCGAACTATGGGAAGAGCCCAGATGTCCATCGACAGAAGAATGGACAAAAAAAGATGTGGTTCATACACACAATGGAATAGTACTCGGCCATTAAAAAAAATGAAACCTTAACCATTTGCAATGATGTGGATGGAACTAGAGGGTATTATACTAAATAAAATAACTCAGTCAGAGAAAGACGATTATACGATTTCACTCATATGTGGAATTTAAGAAACAAAACAGAGGATCACAGGGGGAAGGAGAGAAAAATAAAACGAGACAAAATCAGAGAGGGAGACAAACCTTCAGAGACTCTTAACTCTAGGAAACAAACTGAGGGTTGCTGGAGGGGAGGTGGGTGGGGGGATGGGGTAACTGGGTGATGGGCATTAAGGAGGGCACGTGATGGAATGAGCACTGGGTGTTACATGCAACTGATCAATTACTAAACTCTACCTCTGAAACTAATAATACACTATATATTAATTAATTGGATTTAAATAAAATAAAATTTTTACAAAATTAAGAAAGAAAAGAAGGCAGAGCACCACTTTGTTCAACCTCAGCTTGGAACATGCACGTCTGCTGATCTCAATTTTTTGCTGTTCCGCACATGCCCACAAATGACCGCAAAAGCACCAAGAGTACTCGGTCTGTGGTTACAAATAAAATTTAGCAAGTAAGCAAATTCGCAAATACAGAATTTGTGGATAATAAAGATTAGCTGCCCTGAAAGAAAAAAAATCAACCAATAAATTTTATATCCAGCAAAACTACCTTTCACAAATGGAGGCAAAATAAAAATATTTTCAAACAAAACTGAGAGAATGTGTTGTTAGCAGACCTGCCTTTCAAGAAATACTAAGAAATGTACCAAGCTGCATGCAAGTAAACCCAGATGGAAATTCAAATCCACACACAGAAAAACAAAAGTACCAATCAAGGTAATTAAGTTATTATGTCAGTATGATGCATATTCTTCTTTTCTTCTCTTAAATGATTTCGGAAGCAATTGTATAAAACAATACACATAGAACTGTATTGTTGGATCTATAACATATAAGAATCTAGTATATTTGGGGGCGCCTGGGTGGCACAGCGGTTGGGCGTCTGCCTTCGGCTCAGGGCGTGATCCCGGCGCTCTGGGATCGAGCCCCACATCAGGCTCCTCTGCTGGGAGCCTGCTTCTTCCTCTCCCACTCCCCCTGCTTGTGTTCCCTCTCTCGCTGGCTGTCTCTATCTCTGTCAAATAAATAAATAAAATCTTTAAAAAAAAAAAAAGAATCTAGTATATTTGATAACAACAGCTCAAAGGTGGGTGGGACCAAAGTTGTATTGGTGTAAGTAAATTACACCAGATGGTAACCTGAATAAATATAATAAAGTCTAAATATACACTTGCCTTCCTTTCTTTTCTCAGCTTCCTTAGTGACATAAAATCATATAAGCTTATAACAATGTATTGTCGGGTTTGAAACATATAGTAACATGTATAACAATAATAGCACAGAAAAGAGGAAGGGGAAATAGAATGACATAGGAGTAACATTGTATATCTCAATGGAATTAAGGTAGCATAAATTTGATGTATATTCTGATTAGTTAATATGTATGTGGTAAGCCCTAGAGCAACCATTAAGAAAATAAGTAAAAAATACAGTAAAAAATTTTAACAGAAAAAAATGACACATGAAAACATGTACTCAATGCAAAAGAAAGCAATAAAGGAAATTTAGTTTGAAAGATACAAATAGGTTGAAAGTAACTGAATGGAATAAGATATATCATGCAAAAAGCAACCCTAAGAAAGCTGGAATGGCTACACTAATATCAGACAAAACAGACTTTCTAGAAGATTTATTTATTAGAGGGCGCCTGAGTGGCTCAGTCGAGCAGCTGCCTTTGGCTCAGGTCATGATTCCAGGGTCCTGGGATTGAGCCCTGCATGGGGCTCTCTGCTCAGCAAGGAGCCTGCTTCTCCCTTCCCCTCTGCCTGCCACTCCCCCTGCTTGTGCTCTCTCTCTCTCTCTCTCTCTCTCTGTCAAATAAATAAATAAAATCTTTTTTAAAAATAAGTAAAGATTTATTTATTAGAGAGAGAGAGAGTAAGGGGAGGAGTAGAGGGGAGAATCTTCAAGCAGACTCCCCCACTGAGCATGGAGCCCAACACGAGGCTCGATCACAGGACCCCAAGATCATGACTTGAGCCTAAACCAAGAGTTGGAGGCTCAACCGACTGAGCCAAGCAAGTGCCCCCAAAGTAGACTTTAATACCAAAAAAAAAAAAAATGGTACTACAGATAAAAGGGACATTTTATAATTAAAAGTCAACCCATCAGGAAGATGTAGCACTTACAATCATATGCCGACCTAACAAAGAAATATATGAAGCAAAGGCAGACAAAATTAAGGGGGGAAATATAAATTCAGCAATAATGACTGGAGATGTCAATACTGCACCTTTGCTAATGAACAGAATTAACTAGACAATAGTGAAACAAGGACCACCTGAGCAGTACCAAACAGAACGGACCTAACAGCCACCTACAGAACAGCAGCACGTACATATCTTCTCAAGTGCACGTGGAACATTCTCCAGGATGGACCATGTGCTAGGCCATAGAACAAGCCTCCATAAATTTAAAAGGATTGAAGTCAGACAAAATATGTTCTCTGATCACAATGAAATGGGAAATTAATAACAACAAGAAATTTGGGGGGGCACCTGGCTGGCTCAGTTGGTAGTGTATGCAACTCTTGATCTCAGCGTGGAGAGTCTGAACACCACGTTAGGCATAGAGATTCCTTTTTAAAAAAATAAATAGAAGCCCAACCTCTTAGAAAATCTGCTATTGTATATCTTTTTTTAAAAAAGAAATTTTGGGGGGGGGGTGCCTGGGTAGCTCAGTTGGTTGAGCCTCTGCCTTCGGCTCAGGTCATGGTCCCAGGGTCCTGGGATCGAGCCCTGCATTAGGCTCCCTCCTCAGCATGGAGCCTGCTTCTCCCTCTCCCTCTGCTGCTCCCCCTGCCTGTGCTCTGTCAAATAAATAAAAACCTTAAAAAAAAAAAATTGGGGAAATTCACAAATATGTGGGAATCAAACAACATGCTATTTAAATTATCAGTGAGACAAAAAAGAAATCACAAGGGAAGTTAGAAAATACTTTGAATAACAAAAAGAAGAAAATACTTTGAGATGAATGAAAATGAAGATACGACATATAAAAACTTACGGTGTGCATCTGAGAGTGCTTAAAGGGGAGCGGCTATAAATTTGAGCCTATATAAGAAATGCCCAAATTAGAAAAGAGAAAGATCTGTAAACAATGACCTAATTATCCACCTTTAGACACTGGAAAAAGAAGCACAAACCAAACCCAAAGGAAGCAGAAAGAAAGAAGCAATGATTAGACTGATGGAAAATAACCGAAAGACCAAAGATAAACCCATATATCTATGGTGAGCTGGTTTTCAACAAGGGTGCCAAGACAGTTCAATGGGGAAAGAACAGTCTTATCAACAAATGGTGCTGGGATCCCTGGATATCCACATGGAATAAGCTTGGACTCCTACATCACACCATATACAAAATATCTAAAAGTGGATCAAAGACCTAAATATAAGAACGAAACCCACAAAACTCTTAGACGAAAACACAGACATAAATCTTCATGACCTGGGAGTAAGCCACAGTTTCTTAGATACAAAACCTAAGCACAAGCAATAGAAGAAAAAAACAAATTGTATCTTCTCAAAATTAAAACATTTTGTACTTTAATTAAATGAAAAAGACAATCTATTAAATGGGAGAAAATATTTGAAAATCATGTACCCAATAGAATACTAACAGAATATATAAAGAACTTGAACAACTCAACAACAAGAAGACTAACGTCCCAATTTTTTTTTAAGATTCCATTTATTTATTTGAGAGAGAGACTGAGAGAGCAAGCACGAGCAGGGGGAGGAGCAGAGGGAGAGGGAGAAGCAGACTCCCCGCTGAGCAGGGAGCCCATCACGGGGCTCAATCCCAGGACCCCGAGATCATGACCTGAGTCAAAGGCAGACGCTTAACCGACTGAGCCACCCAGGTGCCCTAACATCCCAATTTTAAAATGGGCAAAGGACTTGAAGAAACATTTCTCCAAAGAAGATATATAAATGGCCAACAAGCACATAGCCATTAGGAAAATGCAAATAAAAACCACAAGCCACCACTTCACATCTACTAGGATGGGTATAATAAAAAAGACAAATAATAAGAGGTGAGAAGAGAAACTGAAGCCCTCATACACAGCTGGTGATAATATAAAAGGGTACAGCCCCCACGGAAAATGCTGCGGCCGTTCCCCAAAAAGTTAAACATCAAGTTACCATGTGATCTAGCAATTCTCCTAAGTATACACTCAAGAGACCTGAAGATACATGGTCATACAAAAACTTGCACAGAAATGTTCATAGCAGGGGGCGCCTGGGTGGCTCTGTCGTTGTTAGGCGTCTGCCTTCGGCTCAGGGAGTGATCCTGGCGTTCTGGGATCGAGCCCCACATCGGGCTCCTCCGCTATGAGCCTGCTTCTTCCTCTCCCACTCCCCCTGCCTGTGTTCCCTCTCTCGTTGGCTGTCTCTCTCTCTGTCAAATAAATAAATAAAATCTTTAAAAAAAATAAAAAGAAAGAAAGAAATGTTCATAGCACCATTATTCGTAACAGTCAAAAAGTGGAGGGGCGGGCCGCCTGGTCAGTTAAGTGACGAGCTCCAGGTTTCGGCTCTGGTGGGGATCTCGCGGGTCATGGGATGGAGCCCCGTCAGGCTTCGCACTTGGTGAGGCGTCTACTTAAGGGTTCTTTCCCTCTGCCCGGCCACCCACCTCTCTCAGAATAAATAAGTACATCTTCAAAAAAAAAAAAAAAAAGTGTAGGGGTGCCTGGCTGGCTCAGTAGATTGAACATGCAACTCTTGATCTTGGGGTCGTGAATTCGGACCCCACGTTGAGTGTAGAGTCTACTTTAAAAAAAAAAATGGAAACATCCCAAGATCCATCAACTAATGAATGGATATATAAGAATGGTATCTCCATACAATGAAATATGATTCCAGCATAAAAATTGAAGCACTGGGGCGCCTGGGTGGCACAGCGGTTAAGCGTCTGCCTTCGGCTCAGGGCATGATCCCGGCGTTCTGGGATCGAGCCCCACATCAGGCTTCTCCGCTAGGAGCCTGCTTCTTCCTCTCCCACTCCCCCTGCTTGTGTTCCCTCTCTCGCTGGCTGTCTCTCTCTCTGTCAAATAAATAAATAAAATCTTAAAAAAAAATTGAAGCACTAATGTATGCTACGATCTGGATGAATCTTTTTTTCTTAAGGTTTTATTTATTTATTTGAGAGGGAGAGCAGGAGCAAGGGGAGAGGCAGATTCCCTGCTGAGCAGCGAGCCTGATGCGGGGCTCCATCCCAGGACCCTGGATCATGACCTGAGCCGAAGGCAGATGCTTAACCGACTGAGCCCCCCAGGCACCCCAATCTGGACGAATCTTGAAAACATGCTAAGTAAAGCAAGCCAGGTGGAAAAGCCACATATTACATTATTCCATTTATAGGCAATGTCCGGAATAGGCAAGTCCGTAGAGACAAAAAGCAGATCAGTGGTTGGCAGGAGCTGGAGGGAGTGGGGGGAGCAGGCAGTGACTGCTAATGGGTACGGGGTTTCTTTTTGGGGTGATGAGAATGTTCTAGAATTAGATAACAGTGATGGCGGCACAACCTTGCAAATACACTAAAAATTACTGAATTGTACATTTTCAAATACTGAATTTTATGATGTATATATTATAACTGAAAAAAACACTTGGTTTCAAGGAATGAAGTATTAACATACAGAAGAACACAGATGAATCTCAAAGGTATTACACTAAGTGTAAGAAGTCAAACACCCCATAGTGTATGATTCCATTTATAGGAAATCCTAGAAAAAGCAAAACTAGAGTGACAGAGGGGTGCCTGGGTGGCTCAGTCGGCTAAGCATCTGCCTTGGACCCATGTTATGATCTCAAGCTCAGTGGGGAGGCTGCTTCTCCCTCTCCCTCTGCCCCTCCCTGCCCCACCCCCCTCGTGCTCTTCATCTGCAGGCTGAATATGGCCTTGGGCCACCCATTTGCAGCCTCCAGTCTGGAGCCAGAGGAACATGGGTTCCAGTCCCAGGCCTGACACTCATCCCATGTATGGTCTGGAGCAAAAGGCCAACATCTACCTCGCAAAGCTAGTGTGAAAATCAAATAAGATCATGTGCTTCCCAAAAAGCTAGCGCTTGGGAAGCACTCAGTTTCCCCCTCCAATTTAGCCATCGCCCCCCCCCCAGCACAAAGGAGCTCAATAAATGCATGGTGATATCATATAATCCAAGCTTCTGCAGGTAATAGAAGTATACTTCATCTCTCCAGGGCTCTGGGAAGTAAATAGACAGAAGCAGAAAGAGAAGGGACTCTTACAGCCCCCACCCAGCTCATCGCTGCACTCCATCCCCTCACAAATGAATGTGCAATGAGAAATTGTGCTAAGTTCCACACGCGAAAAGAACCCCACGAGGGAGGCCTATGAAGAGCAGATATTTCAGACTGGGGGTTCAGGGACAGGCTCTTTGTGGAAGAAAATGAAATATTGGCCCAATACAAGGGAAGCAATACTCCCACTGCACTCCCACCGGCTAGGCTACATATAGAAAACAGCGTTCTATTTTGGATGCTGCATTTTAACAGGAACACAGTCAACCCTGAGCTCATCTAGAAAAGCGCTATCCCAGCCGATGAAGGCTATGGACACCAGGCCATAAATATTCAGGTCCGTCATTCAACAAATCTCTATTGAGAGCAAAACACTACTTGATGCTGGAGAGGGTTTAAAAGTAAAGACGCCAGCACTGTGGCCTTCAGGACGTTTTACGACTTAGTAGGGAGGGCAGGACGAGTACATAAATAAATATAATACAAATTTGACATTTGCTCTAAGAAATAAGACGTAGAGATACAGGGGAGCCTGGGTGGCTCAGTCGTTAAGCGTCTGCCTTCGGCTCAGGTCATGAACCGGGGGGTCCTGGGATCGAGCCCCGCATTGGGCTCCCTGCTCAGCGGGAAGCCTGCTTCTTCCTCTCCCACTCCCCCTGCTTGTGTTCCCTCTCTCACTGTCTCTCTCTCTGTCAAATAAATAAATAATCTTTTTTAAAAAAGAAAAGATAATTTCAAAAAGAAAAAAAAGGAAATATAGATACAACACATGCAGGTAGACAATACCAGGATGTTTCCTCCCCACGAAAGGGTGGTATTTGAGCTAATTCTGGAAGTGGAAAGGATTCCTTTTACTGAAAAACCCATGCCACGGAGGGAGCACCCATAAGAGCAGAAACAGCGTAAGCAGAGGTGCCAAAGCAGNGTGTACTATGCAGGCCAGTGAGAAGTCCAGTTTGGCTAGAGCAAAAGGTTCATCTAGAAAAGGAGTCCAAAAAGATAGATTCGGATCAAACTAAGTAGAGCCTTGGAAGTTGGTCAAGGAATTTGGACTTTGGTAGTTCATGGGAGGAATTAAGAATTTCTAATCAATTAGCCAAGGTATAGTACATTAAATTTAAATTTTAAATAAATAAATAAATAAATGTCTAATCAGAAACATTGTAATGGACACTGCGGTGTTGCCTGGTTAACGCTTTCTGGGGCCAGCACCCCGATTTTCCGTGGGAAACCATCCCTCTCCTCACCTAGTTCATGTCACACAGGTAGAGATGACTAAATCCCCAATTCCACACTGATTGATTTAGGCATTGGTAAAAACCAATGGGAGTCAAATCTGGGTGTGTTTTTTTTTTAATATTGGTTTATTTATTTAAAATTTTTAAAAGATTTTATTTACTTATTGGACAGAGAGAGAGACAGCCAGCAAAAGAGGGAACACAAGCAGGGGGAGTGGGAGAGGAAGAAGCAGGCTCCTAGCGGAGGAGCCCGATGTGGGGCTCGATCCCAGGACTCTGGGATCACGCCCTGAGCTGAAGGCAGACACTTAATGACTGAGCCTCCCAGGCACCCCAAATCTGGGGTTTTAGTGACAAGAAGACAGAGAGACAGACAGAGGTAAGCTTTTCCTCCTCCTGGAGTTACTGGGGGGAAAAATCAGACTTAAATCTGGAACGTCTGGCGCTCCTGTCACCATGAGAGGAACCAGCTGAGAATGGAACCAATTCAGAAGAAGGCAGAGCTTAGGGTTGGGACCCAAATCCTAATGATATTGAGTCCCTGGACCCAACCGCACCTTAATATCTACCTCTAAACTTTTCAGTAAGTCAATGAACTTCCTCTCTTGTTTAAGTCGGTTCGAGCTGGGTCTTTGACCTCTTGCTACTGAAAGATTCCTGCTTAATACAAACCTCATAAGGGCTGAAGAAAGGAGACCAGTCAGTACAATGGTACATGGGAAATACAATGGTGAAGGCAAGTGAAATGAGGAATCACAAGGAAACATAAGACAAGCCCAAACCTAGGGACATGCTACAAAATAACTGGCTTTAATCTTCCAAAGTGTCAAGGTCTTGAAAAAACCCAGCCCCTCAAAAAAAGACTAAGGAACTTTTCCAGATTAAAGGGAATAAAGGAGTCCTAACAACTGAACACAACATGTGCTCCTGGATTGGATCCTGAACCAGAAAACAGAGATTCGTGGGACAATTGGCAAAATTTAGGGGAAAAAAAATCTATAGGTTAACTATACTGATGTTAATGTCTTGATTTTAATAATTGCACTGTTTATTTAAAATGTTAACATTGGGGCAGCTGGGTGGCTCAGTCGTTAAGCGTCTGCCTTTGGCTCAGGGTGTGATCCCAGAGTCCTGGGATCGAGCCCCACATCAGGCTCCTCAGCTATGAGCCTGCTTCTTCCTCTCCCACTCCCCCTGCTTGTGTTCCCTCTCTCACTGGTTGTCTCTCTCTCCGTCAAATAAATCAATAAAATCTTTAAAAAAAATAAAATTAACATTTAGGGTTTGTTGATGAAGGGGTATACAGAATACTTTGAAATGTTTTTGCAACTTTTTGGTAAGTTCTGAAATTATTAAAAAAAGTTAAAAAGGAACAAAATAAAAATATGCAATTAGGATTTGAGCCGCAGTAGCGATGACGGCCTCAGGAGCTATGGTGGTAATAAAATGGCAAAGAGTTGGCTGGACAAATGAGACATGAGAGGGTCCAATGCTGAGACTGCTGGCGGAAGTGCAGCAAGGAGAGTCTGGAAGACAAACAGCCTTAAAGTAAAAAGGACACATTTCACTGGCTATGGAAGCATCCACGAGCCTCCAGGTGAAGCTGTCCGGCAAATGCTGAAACTCTGCCACTGGAACTAAGGAGAAAGGCAACAGCTAAGGGCAGAGATTTACATAAAGGAAACAGCTGATACCTCCAGAGTATGACATAACCAAGGGTGATGCCACAGAGAAAGGAGCCCAGTGGGGCAGGCAGTGCTGACCACAAAGATTTCAGAGAAGGGGCTGTGGCGCCCGGATGGCTCAGACGGTTGAGTGTCTGACTCTTGGTGTTGGCTCAGGTCATGATCTCAGGGTGGTGATCTCAGGGTCGTGAGATCGAGCCCCACATCAAGCTCTTGCTGGAGATTCTCTCCATCTCCCTCACCTTCTCCCCTACTCCCTCATGTGTGGTCTCTCTCTCTCTCAAATAAACAAATAAAATAAAATAAAGATCTCAGAGAAGGGGTCATCTGCAGAATGGTTATTCCAGAGGAGAGATGTCTGAGTAGAGCTCATCTCTAAGATAGGAGAAGTGATGAAAAGAAACAAACAAAAAAACTATTTCAGAGAGTTTTTGGGTTAAAGAAAATAAAGGTCAGTTCTTAAGTCTTTATAAATTATTTTTTAAAAGATTTTATTTATTTATTTTTGAGAGGGAGAGCAAGCACAAGTGGAGGGGAGGGGCAGAGGGAGAAGCAGACTCCCCACTCAGCAGGGAGCCCGATGAGGGACTCGATCCCAGGACCCCGGGATCATGACCTGAGCCGAAGGCAGATCCCCAACCAAATGAGCCATCCAGGCGCCCCATAAATTATTAAATGTGTTCTGACCCCTGTTGCTGCACATTTGCTGCTTTCTCGGGTTGTGCTGACGAGCTGAGGTGGCTGAAATGGGAATGCAAAATTGTGCTCTTCACATGTTACCCTGGGCTAACTGCCCACTGGCCTCTCTTGTGACCTTGACATCACAGATAAGAGCTAGTTTAAGCTTTAGTCTGGGTAGATCCAGAGTACAGAACTAAGCCAACGGCAGCCGTTAGGAAAACTCTAACAGCGCAGTGAGCTGTGACGTAATGCACTGTCTGATGGAGAAAATTATTCCAAAAGCTCCTTCCAACTCAGTAGTTTGGTAAGCTTCTGGGGTTTTTTCTGTTAAATGTTCATAGTATTTAGTTCATATGGCTGCTGTAAGGATGACGGGAGACAAAATACATAAAAGTGCCTGCTGCGGAATAGCTGTTCAGCCTTTATTAGCGGAGTATCGGTCTGTGAAATAGACCACGAAATCCCAAGGAAGTACCAGCCTCAGCCACTAGAGGGGGATCTGAGCCACACTCCTCTGAAACAGACGCAAGCTTGATGTGGCAGGCACCACTCCCCAGGCACCAGCCTTTCCTCTGCTGGGAAACGCGGTCCGCTCAGGAAGCCTGACTCCACGCTGAACTCCATGGTGCTTTCTCTGAGTCATTATATTCTCCCACAGTTGCAAAATGATCTGGCAAAAGTCCCTCAAAGCCTTTTACTGCTTACTGAGTAACATCCAAACTCCCTGCCCGAACCAAAGGCCTTCCTCAATCTGGCCCCAACCTGCCTCTCCAGCCTGAACTCCCTTTAATCGTTTACACTGCAGCCACACCAGACAAATCATGCTCGGCCTCTATGCCGGGACTCACGCTGCTCCTTTTCGAAGCCTTCCCTCTGTGCCAACCTTCCCAAACCCTACTTCTTTTTCCATCATGCAAATGCTATCTCCTCCTTAACTCCGTCCTCGATTCTCTAAGAAAGAGTGATGTCTTTGGGCACCTGGGTGGCTCCGTCGGTTAAGTGCCTGACTCTTGATTTCGGCTCAGGTCATGATCTCAGGGTCGTGAGATCGAGTACCATGTTGGGCTCCGTGCTCAGCGGGGAGTCTGCTTGAGATTTTCTCTCTCTCTCCCTCTGCCCCTCCCCACATAAAGAAAGAAAAGCGATCTCATGAACCCTGAGCTCACACACCACATATGACATCCATCTATCTTGTATTACATTGGTTTATGTATATGCAACTTTTCTCTTCAACAGATTAGAAACTCCACAGGTGGCGAGACCAGAGGGTAATCTGCCCAGGGTAACACAGTGAGTAAGCGGTGAAGATTGGATTCTAACCCAGAAAATCCAGAGACCTGTTGCTCTTAACCACTAATTCACAACTATATAGTAATCTTTCATCAGCCACAGTGCCCAGTTCAGAGCTTTGCACACAATACTACTCAATAGCTTATCAAATGAATAGCTAAAAACAAAACAACATACCAAAACAAAAAAACCCAAAACATTGGTCTAATTAGCATCTTTTAAACCTTCACTGACTTGTAGGCTATTGGGAACCAGCAACTTGGTCTCATTAATCTGAATTAGAGTGCCTGGCTGTAGATCTAATTATGAGCAATTTCAGAATCATAATTACTGTTCCATTTGGTCTCTTGATCTGTAATGCATATAAGGATCTACTCCCAGCTTCTAAGGGATTAAAAAAACACAACGTGATTACTTACAACGTGATGTTCCAGCTCACATCTTCTCTATGAAGTGAGGGGGATGAACTGGATGGCCCCCGAGGGCCCTTTCCTCGGTGTTAACAGTCTATGATTCTGGGAGATTGAATGGAATTTAAAAGAGCCTCTGCTTCTGTGTCAGAAGATATCATTTTGAGTCTCAACTCCCCAACTCAGATTCCTCGTCTGCAAAATTTGATTCATGCAGTCAAAAATCTTTGAATATCTGAGTGTCAGGCACAAGGAGGGGATACAGTAATGAGCAAGACCGATGTGGCCCCTGCGACCTGCTAAGAGAATCAGATGACACCTATAATATGGGGCTGTCCTACAGAAGCAGCTCAGCTGGTCCAAACATGGTGTAAACTACAAAGTCGAGGACCCAATCAAAAGATGATGATCTTGCCAGGATTCCAGTTTTACCAAGTCCAATGACAACAAAAACGTTACCTAGTTTGCTGTTTTTTTGAGGAAAGCCTGATAGTGTATTTTTGCCAACCTAGTCAATCTTCCTGCTGCAGTTCCACGGAAGGGTGGGCTGAGGTTATCTGCCATCACTTCAGGCACTGCCCGCCTGGGGGCAGGGGCCAAGTCCCTAGCTGACTCTTGCAGGCCTCTGTCAGAAAGCCATTGGGCTGGGAGTCTGGACCTGTGGGTTCTCCAGCTCTAAGTCCCCAGCCCCGGCTCAGGCTTCATTCAGTGTCCTCATCTGTGAAAGGCAGGCCACACCTGTGAAGAAACCATCTCCCACGCTACTGGGAAACACGGAGGGGACCGCTTTATCATCGGGCCGGGCCTGGCTCAGGGAGGCCACACTCCAGAGGGCTGGCGAGGGTTCCCTTGGGGTTCCATTTCGAGCCCCCGGCCGCAAGTCAACTCGGGCTGCAGCAGAGCTGGGGGGGGGGCGCGGGCGACTCTGTCCTCGTCCCAGCTCCCGCACACACTTGCTGGGTGGCTCTGGGGAAGGTCACCGGGCGGCCCTGCCGGCTGTTCTGCATTCGACGGGAGGGTGTGGACCGTCTCCCCGTCGCCCCGGGAGCCCCTAGGCTGCCTGGAGCAGACGGAGCGGGCGGGGGCCGGGGACCACGGCAGCAGCGGAGGGGGAAGCGGGAGCGCGCGGGCGCAGGTCACGTGGCGGGCGCGGGGGCGCGCGGGGGCGCGCGGGGGCGGGGCCTGGCGCGCACCGCTCCGCTGGTGGCGAGGCGGGCGGGAAGGGGCGGGGCCTCGGGCGGGGCCGCCGTGGGGGGAGGCGGGCGGGAGGGAGGGGAGGAGTGGAGATGGCGGCGGCGGCGGCTCAGGGGGGCGGGGGCGGGGAGCCCCGGGGAGCTGATGGGGTCGGCCCGGGGGTCTCGGGGGAGGTGGAGGTAGTGAAGGGGCAGCCGTTCGACGTGGGCCCGCGCTACACGGAGCTGCATTACATCGGCGAGGGCGCGTACGGCATGGTCAGGTGAGGGGGCGTTCCGGGAGGAGGGGGCTCAGGAGGTGGGGGGCCGGGAGGGATGATGAGTGCCTTCTGGGCCGGGGAGACTCCCAGTGTCCTGAGGAGGCGGGGGCTTCTCCAGGCTGGGGGGCGTCCCACGGAGGGGGCCTTGGGGTGCTTTCTGGGGGAGCGGCGCCGCGTACATTCTAAGGGGAGGGGGCTTGGAGGCCCCAGAAGCGACCATTCTGTAATGAGGGGAGGGACGTCTGAGTGTACGCGGGGCAGCTGTGGGGACTTTGGGGACCCTAGGGACACGGGTTGAGGCGGAGACACTAAGTATTCTTAGGGAGGTGATATCCTTAGTGAGGACCGAGTGAAGGACCCTGCTCTGGGGAGAGGATGCCTTGGATTCTCCCAGTGAGGCCTGCCAAGGAGTTCGGGAGAGAAGAGCAGAGCTCAGGGCTGGGCAGGGTGGGGCAGGGCTTTGGGCCTGGAGCCAGGGGCCCAGTGAGCCATGAGGGGTCCAGGAGTGTGTCCTTGCAACTTTTAGGGGGGGTCCGTGAGCGCTCTCCTCCCCGGTGTGTGCTCTGGGCCTTTGTTCCTCTGGGAACAGCTCTCCTGTCCAGGCGCCTCGCCCTAACACCAGTGCCCTCCTCATCCCTTCTTTCCCTGTCCCTCGATGTATCTGCCTCACTGGATGTCCTCCCCTCACCTCCCACTCCCTGGACCTGTCTTGGGTTGAGGGAGCCCATCCTGGAGAGGGGAGGATGAGAGGTCAGGGCAACTAGAATGGACAGGGTTGAGGAGAGGGGAAGTCAGTGAGCGGTCAGTCTCTTCCTCTGTTTGTGAAGTCACTGAAGGGCTGCCTGGCTGGGCCCCAGCTTTCTCCCTGGAGATCCCAGGCCTTCACAGCAGGAAGGAACCAGCATTGTTTATGACTTGGCCAGAGTCCTCTCATGCTCCCTCCCCTCCCTGCTCAGGCCTGGGTGGGGCCACCAGGCCTGGACTCCCCCTATGTCAGGCCACACCAACATCTCTCTGGCCCTCTCAGCTCAGCTTACGACCACGTGCGCAAGATTCGCGTGGCCATCAAGAAAATCAGCCCCTTCGAGCATCAGACCTACTGCCAGCGCACACTGCGGGAGATCCAGATCTTGCTGCGCTTCCGCCACGAGAACGTCATTGGCATTCGGGACATTCTGCGGGCGCCCACCCTGGAAGCCATGAGAGATGTGTATCCTTCACCTTGGCCAGATGGCTGGCCAGGCACGGCCTCAGAGCTGGGCTGGGAGAATGTTGGCTTTCTTTCTGTTTCCTTCTTCCCTGCCACACTCCAAAACAAACCCAGTAAATGAAACTTTCCAGCAGAAAAGAGACCACAGGGTGTAAGAGGGCTGGAAGGCCGGAGGTGAATCCTAGCCTGCCGCAGCCAGGCTGTGTGGCCTTGGGCAAGTCTGTTCTGCGGGGCCTCATTTGGGGGGAGGGTGGGGAGGGTTGGGCTCTATGGGAGCTTTGTCTTTTGACATCTGCAGTTCTGTGACATGACCCGGCCTCTGCCCACAGTCAGTTCTTGTTTAACAGACGATGATTCTTTCCTCTCTGGGTCCCCAGACTTGAAGGACGGCAGAGAGGAAGAAAACTGCCCATTTCCGAGGGCCTACTATGAGTGAGGTGCTGTGCATGCCAAGTGCTTTGGCATTTCTGATTCTCCCTACCAGCTGCTATAGGAGATGGGTCTCACCAGCTCCATTTCAAAGATGAGGAAACTGAGGCTCAGAAAGCCTAAAATCAGGTGCTGCTGTTGCTGCCTCCTCCAACCCTCCCCTGGATGAGAACTGTCCTTTCTCTGGCACCTCCTGCTCAGAGCCTCACCCCAGTCACCTGTGGACTTGCACTTTGCCCAGGGAGGGACAGCCTTGCCTTTATTGCCCTCCCCCCACCACCCCACATTGCTTCCCGAGCTTGTCGTCCACTTCCTGCCAGGCCCTGTCGTTCGTGGCTTGTAGCACCCATCACCTCTCCCCACCCCACCCACCCCCAGCCAGTCCCAGTTCTCCACCCAAACGTGGGGATCTGTGCTGCACCGTCTGCAGCCCCCACCACAAGCTGTGGGCAGGAAATCTCCACACTTGCCCCCAGCTCGCCGTGTGACCTTAAGCAAGTCACTGCATCGTGCTGGGCCTCCTCACCTCTAAAACAGCGGCCCAGAGGTCTCCAGAAGGCCCTTTCGAGGCTGATTCTAAAAGGCAGTCCTGACTTACTCTTTCAGAGACCAACCAAATGGCATTTATTTATTTACTTATTTACCTAACGTATGTTTAATTTTTGTTTTCTCTTAAAATACAAAAGGACATTTACTCCTCTGTCTTCTGATGTATGGCCAAGCACGCTTTGAGGAGGAGCGTGCTGTTGGGAGTTTCTCCTCATTCGTCTTGCCCAAACCATTCCCATAAGGCAGGCATTTATTTTTAAGCAAACATTTATTGCATGCCAGATGGTGTTCGCACTATCTCATTTAACCCTCTCAACAGCCATGTGGCATTTATAATAGCAACACTAGTTCATGTTTGCTGAGCACTGACAACGTGCCAAGCTCTGGGCTGGCCTGGCTCGTTTACACGGGTCATGTCACGGAATCTTCATAGTTACCCTCCCAAGAACCATTCTTTCCCCTACTTCCCACATGAGGAAATGGAGGTGCAGGCGGGTTGAGGTCCTAAGGCCAGTGAGCAGTGGAGTGGGGGGTTTCAGGCACCAGCAGAGTGACTCCAGAGCTGTCGCTCCTAACCGTGAAGCTCTCTCGCCGCCTGCAAGCTTATGACCCCTGTTTTCCCAAGAGGGAAACTGAGGCCACAGAATGGAAGTACTTTTGTTCAGGGCCGCCTGCTGAGCTGCAGCCTTGAATCTGAGCCTTGTGCAGCTCATGCGATGGGCTGGCAGATCTTCTGAGTCTGAGGGGCACTAGCTGGAAGGGGAGGTGAAGCCTAGCCACCAGAGCCTGTTCTCCTTAACCCAGTGCCTCCCACTGCCCCCACCTGGGGGGTCTCCGGTGCCAACCTCAGCTACATTGTGCAGGACCTGATGGAGACAGACCTGTACAAGTTGCTCAAAAGCCAGCAGCTGAGCAACGACCATGTTTGCTACTTCCTCTACCAGATCCTGCGGGGCCTCAAGTACATCCACTCAGCCAACGTGCTCCACCGGGATCTAAAGCCCTCTAACCTGCTCATCAACACCACCTGCGACCTTAAGGTCAGAGGATTGGGTGCCTGTCCCCTCCTCCCATGGGTCTGGGGCTCCCAGGTGACCAGTAGCCCCCTCGAGTAGAACATCACAAGCAAAGGGAGCGACGTGGGCAGAGGCATGGCGCTAGGACTGCCTGGGCCTTGGGCCTTGAGCGCCGAGCTTAGCAGCCTGGGTTGGCTTCCAGATCTGCGATTTTGGCCTGGCCCGGATTGCGGACCCTGAGCATGACCACACTGGCTTCCTGACAGAATATGTGGCCACACGCTGGTACCGGGCTCCAGAAATCATGCTTAACTCTAAGGTAGGGGGGCCACCCACCCCTGAAGGGAAGGGGCCAGGTCCCAGAAAGTGCTGGAGACACCTCTGAGCCAGGCATGACTCCCATGATGCAGGATGTCTGCCTCCAGGCCTTGTCACATGATGCCAGTTCTTAGGCTCTGGAAGGAGGCTGAGCATTAGGTCCTCCAGGCCTCTGCCCTCTTCCTTCCTGGCTGGTATTGAGTCTAGATTGGATAGTGGCTTGGCCCAGACAGCAGCGCCCTGTTGAGGCTGGCCCAGGAGCCCACTGCTTTCTCCTCCTCCCTAGGGCTACACCAAGTCCATCGACATCTGGTCTGTGGGCTGCATTCTGGCTGAGATGCTCTCCAACCGGCCCATCTTCCCTGGCAAGCACTACCTGGACCAGCTCAACCACATTCTGGGTGAGGGGGGCCTGGCCAGCTAAGTGGGAGGGAGATGAGTGGGAGGTGAGGTTTCTTTATAGCCAGGATCCCACCACATGTGGAGCCCCTACGGCTTCTCACAGTATTTCAGTGAGATATAGACACGATCCCCATTCAATAGATGGGAGGAGCCCACTAAGCCCCACACTTAGTGCTCCTATCAGGATTTGAACCTGTGGCTGCCCCCATCCAGACCCCTTGCCCTTCATCACCATAGTGTTGGCTGGGAGATGACTGTCACGGCTTGGAGCTCATTGGTGGGGACTCCTGTTTTGGGTGCCTTCTGTTCTGAGAAGGGAGAGGAGAACTCTCACTGAGGCACCTGCCTTACCCACAGGTATCCTGGGCTCCCCATCCCAGGAGGACTTGAATTGTATCATCAATATGAAGGCCCGAAACTACCTGCAGTCTCTGCCCTCCAAGACCAAGGTGGCCTGGGCCAAGCTTTTTCCCAAGTCGGACTCCAAAGGTAAGAGAGACTCGGGGGCTGGTACTGGATAGAAACTCCGTGCAGAGGAGGGTACATGAGCCAAGCAGCTGCCTGAGTAGACAGGACCCTGGGCACGAGAAGCAAAGCAATGCTTCTGGGAGCTCCTCCAGCCTTCTCTTTGACCCCTGACTCCTGCCCTTACCTAGCCCTTGACCTGCTAGACCGGATGTTGACCTTTAACCCCAACAAACGGATCACAGTGGAAGAAGCGCTGGCTCACCCCTACTTGGAGCAGTACTACGACCCAACAGATGAGGTGGGCCAGCCGCCAGCAGCGGGGCTGCCGGGTCGGTGATGGGTAGGCGTCCCTCAGCGCCCGGCCTGAGCCTGACTTCTTTGCCACCGCAGCCGGTGGCCGAGGAGCCTTTCACCTTTGACATGGAGCTGGATGATCTACCCAAGGAGCGGCTGAAGGAGCTCATCTTCCAGGAGACAGCCCGCTTCCAGCCTGGGGCGCTGGAGGCCCCCTAATCTGGACAGACACCTCTGTTCCTTGGGGCCTGGTGAGTGCTTCCTACTGCCCACGCACAGATTCACCCCGATACCGGTGTGTGCAGCACACCTCCATACAATCACAGGCTTGTTCACGCCCACGAGGCAGGTGCATGGTGGCAACAGAAAGGCTAGAGCCTGCCCAGGCCACAGACCGCAGCCCTGAAGGTCTCCCACCTGGCAATACCCTGCACCCCGGCACCCTCCAGCCTCCATGGCTGGAGGTCCCCGAGTGCCCCTCTCCCTGATCTGTGGACAGGGAGCCAGGTTTTGGCTCCCCGGTGTGGGCAGAGAGGCAGGTCGGGCAGTAATTGCTTTGGGAGGAGCCGGCAGTACCCAGCCTGACCCAGATGCCAAGTTCCCTCGCACCTGATGCCCGGGTCAGTGGTTCTCACAGCTGCCCACACAGCTCTCCTTCCTCGAGTCTCTTTCCGTCCTCCCGCCCAGCAGCAGCCCGATGGAAGGAAGGCAAACACCCCTACGCTCCAGCTCCAGCCCTGACACTTAGTAAGAGCCGTGCAACATTGTGCAAGACCCCTCAGCTCTCTGTGCCTCAGTTTCCTGGGGAGAGCTCTGAGGACAACAGCAGGCACAGAGCCCTAAGCACTGTTCTCGGGTGTTTATACGCATTAGCTAGTTCCACCCTCCAGCTGTGCCCTGAGCTAGGCACTGAGGCCCCCCCACATACAGTTAAGGATGACCAGGCCCATCCCGGGCAGGGCAGCCGTGAGATGAGATGAGGGAGGTGGAGGTCAGGACTCTGGCACGTCCTCTGGTGGGTTCTGACGGTTCCTTTCCCACCTCTTTTTTTTGTTTAGGCCCTGCCTCCTGCCTGCCCCTCCCCTGCCGGACTGTTAGGAAATGGACACTGTGCCCCGCCCAGACCCCCGGCAGGCCCCCGGGCAGGGCAGAGGGCAAGCCTGGCCACCTTCCCCGGCTTCGCTCTGGTCTCCTGCTTCAGGCAGGCCAAGGCTCCCTCTGCCCCACCTCGCCTCCCAGGACCTGAGGGGCTCGGGTGGCCCCAAAGCAAATTGCCCTCTGCTGCTTGCCTTCGTCTACCCCAGCTATCCCAGCCTCTGGTAGTTCTGGAATGGAAGGGCTCTGGCTGCCCCGGGACCTACTGAAGGGCAGTGGGGGGATGGGGGTTACTGAGTAGGGACTCGGGGCAAGCCCTGACCCATTAAAACCCCACCCTATTTTCCCTGAAGGAATATTCCTAAGGCTCAAGGGCTAGTACCCCTGAGGAGCAGGGCTCAGGCCTACACCCCCTCCCCCAAAGTGGCCACGTCTAACACCCCTGCTGCCTCCGTGTGTGGGTGAACAGAAGTGGAGCGGGGGGGCCCCGAGGAGAGCCTGGTGCCCCCGCCCACCCCTGCGCCTCTATCTAATATATAAATATAGAGATGTGTATATGATGGCCCTGGCTCTGTCTGTATCCGCCGACACCCCCACCCTGACCCTTGCTTTGAGGACCGATGCCCCTGCCCAGCCACTTCCCAGCAGTGCGCCTTTATACAATCCTGGTGATCTTTGGCTCCCCAGCTGGCCAGGGCTGAAGATGGGATTGTGAGGAGCACCAGACTCCTAGACAGAGTGGGGTCAATTTTCCCCTTAGTCACTGTCCTCTCCCATCCCTAATGGCTTCCCGTCGAACTGGCTGGGGGTGATTCGGGGGTGACTCAGGGGCATTCTCCACACCCCCGGATTCTCTGGAAATGGCTCGGTGTGGCGTGTTGGATACCCTGGCCACAAGCACCCGTGGGAGGGGGGAAGGTTGTAGCTGACCCAGGGGTGGTGGGGAGTTTGTTTCCCACAGTGTGGCCAAGGGGAGCCTGGGTCCTGGGGTCTGTGAAGGGTTTAGAGGTGGGAGAGTCCTGGCTGCCAGAAGCCTCTCCTCCTACCTCCCCCCCATCCCCAGCTGAGCCCTGCAGCCTGGCCCCAGGCCAGGAGCAGGCTCAGCAGGTCCCAGGGGTGTGGCAGCGACCAGGACCAGCGGTGGAGCCAGACTACACCGGCCGGCTGTCAGCGGAGGCAGCACAGTCCGTCAGGAACGTCAGAGTGCACACAGCAGGAGCCCCGAGAAGCAGCGTGGCCATGAGCCCGGTGCTGTACTATGCCCTGCCCGCCCTGGGCAGCTATGTCATGCTCTCCGTCTTCTTCCTGCGCCGGCCTCGCCTGCTGCACACGCCCTGGGCGCCGGCCTTCCTGCCGCGCCTGGGGGCCCACCGAGCAGGTGAGCTGGGTGCGGGTAGAAAGGGAGGATGGTGATGGCGGCTAGAGAGGGTGGAGTCGGGAAGCAGGGAAGCAGGGAAGCAAGGTGCCGGGGTGGACAGCAGCGGGGGAGGGCTGGGCGGCAAGCTGATGGAAAGAGGCAGAGCCCGAGGGAGGAGGAGAGCAGGGTGGCAGAGCTGGGTGGGGAAGGCGGAAGAAGAGGCAGGGGGTGAGGGGAGAGGAGGGAGGCCAGGCGCCTGGGACCCACCCAGCTGCCCCGCACAGGATCGGGAGAGCGACTGGAGCACACCATGGAGGCCATGGAGAAGTGAGTGCGTGCACCTGCCACCCAGGCTGCCAGCTGCGGTCGTGCACCGCGTGACGCCAGGGGGCGCCACTCCCTAGTTCAAGGGACCGGGCCCCCCTGGAGGTGTGCAGCGCAGAGCCTGTGCATCCTGCCGTGAATTCTTCCCCTAGCTCCCCTCTGCCCTGGGCCCCCCGCACTGACCTTCGCTCCCATAGCTCCATGGCACAGCGATCCGACTTCCTGGAGCTCGACTGCCAGCTGACCCGGGATGGCGTGGTGGTGGTGTCCCACGACGAGAACCTGTCTCGCCAGTCAGGCGTGAATAGGGACGTGAGCAGCCTGGACTTTGAGGTGGGCCTCGCCCTGGCCCCCCACCGTACCCAGAGAGCCACCGTGCTTCCACGCGGGCCTTCTGGTGACTTGCCCCCTGTTCTCCCCAGGAGCTGCCCCTCTACAAGGAGGAGCTGGAGGTTTACTTCTCACCAGGTAGGAGCGTGACCTCACCCAGTGGGGGCATAGCGTCAATCTCCTGCCCTCTCTTCCCCTCTGGGACTCTGTCCCTCCTGCTGGATTCCCACTCCATCCCACCCATCGCGGTCTGAGCCCTCTCGCACAACCCACCCAGGCCACTTTGCACACGGGACAGACCGGCGCATGGTGAGTCTGGAGGACATGTTCCGGAGGTTCCCTCGGATGCCCATGAGTGTGGAGGTCAAAGCAGTAAACGAAGAGCTCATTAACAAGGTGGGACGACGGGCAGGGGTGGCCAGGGGCCCGGGGCTGGAGAGAGGCCTGACTCCCCTTCATCCCCTTCTCCTCCTCCTCCTCGCAGGTAGCGGGCCTGGTGAGGCACTTTGACCGCAGTGAAATCACCATCTGGGCCTCGGAGAAGAGCTCAGTCATGAGGAAGTGCCGGGCTGCTGTGAGTCCCTGTGCCTTCCCTACTCCAGCGGCCCCTCCTCCCGGGAGCTGGGGGCTCCAGGGGCCTAGGCTGGACAGGTCTGGGGGGTTGTGGAGGAACTGGCCCCAAGCAGGATCTCAAAGGGGAGGATTTGGAGAGGAGAGGTGCTGGGAGAAGTGTGAGCAAAGGCATGCTGGCGGGAACTGGGGGGTGCAGTTAGGCCTGAACACTGGGCCAAGATCACAGCTTTGATCCTGCAGGTGGTAGAGCTTCCTGAATGTCCAGCACTGTTCCCCAGGCAGCCTGAGGCTCCTCTCTGCTTTCCCAGAAGCAGGCCTACAGCCTTCTCACTTCCCCTTGCCTCCCAGAACCCCGAGATGCCGTTTGCCTTCACGATAAGCCGAGGACTGTGGTTGGTGCTGGTCTATTACCTGGGGTTGCTGCCCTTCGTCCACATCCCGGAAAGGTTTTTCATCTGCTTCCTGCCCACCATCATCAATAGGTACCCACAGGGTCCCCGTTTCCCTTCTGCATCCTCCCCCAGGCCCCCAGATGCTTCTGTCCTCAGATAAATACCCCCCCCCCCACTTCAAGCCCCATGACACAGGGTCCTCAGCTCCCTGACCATCCTCAAGGACAACCCCCAAGGTCCTCTGAAGACAGTGGTTCTCAGCGAGCATTCATGAATACTAAAGGGGGGGGGGCACCTCAAACCCCTTGAAACTCTATGCAGATGCATGTTGATGTGGATGGAGTTTTTGGACAAAGTATTCATTTATTCATCCCTTCATCCAACAAATATTTATTGAATGTCTACTCTGTTCCAGGTGCAGTTACACTAGTAAATAAGATTGGGGGGGTGATAAAGCCCCCTTGAGCTTACAGTGTGGCTGGGAGACAAATACTTATCAATTATAGTATCATTCTCTGATTCTCAAAAGGAAAAGCAAGCTTTCTCCTGCTGGGGGACCAGGATTAACAAAGTAGCAGCCGGGTAAAGTACCAGGAATTTGGATACTTCGCCAGCTCTTAAGCCTGGCCCCTTTCTGAGAACTCTGGCAGCTCTAGTGTTCTCTTCTCCCCTCTGTTGTCCTGAGGGAGGCTCCCAGCCAGCCCCCACAATCCTTTGCCACAAAGACATCACTAGGCTACAGAACTTCGTGTACATAACTTTTTATACAGGGTTTGCAAAGTGTCTTCACATCCTTTAGTTGATGAGAGCTTTACCTTGCAGCAACCCAGAAGTTACAGGACTCGTGACCCCCACGGTCCCCATGGAGAATCTGAGGCTCAGAGAGGTTCTGTAATTTGCTCAAGGCCACACAGCTGGAAGCGCAGGGCCCGAGTTTGCCTGGGCCTGACTCCAGAGCCTGCGCTGGGACATTATAAAGGGCCTCCAGAGTCTTCCCTGAAGTGGGCCAATCAGGGCAAGTAGCAGACCCGCCGAGCATTGTCTGGCCACAGGAAGCCGGTCAGGCCCAACCAGGGGACCTTCAGGTCGTGCATCCAGCTTGGGAATCAAGCGGGGTTCTGGTCTCGGCCCTGGCCCCAGCACAGATGTGCTGTGACACCTTGGGCAGGTCACTCCGGCTCTCCAAAACTGAGTTTCCTCTTGTGTAAAACGGCGAGGCGGGGGGCACACTCTCAGTGTATGGAGGCATGGATGTGGGAGCAGACTGTCACGGAGCGACAGGGGACTTGTTCATCTGGGCAACTGCAAAGGTTCTTCTAGAGGAGCCAGGGTGACACTGGCCAGGGGTCACTATCACCCCAACCCCATGATAGAGTGAGACGCAGGGGACTGACCGTGACACCACCTCTTTGCAGGACCTACTTCCCATTTTCCTCCCCTGGGCTGAACAAGCTGGCAGCTGTGGTTTCCAAATGGTGAGGGGGCAAGAATACTGGGGGGCGGGTCCCCGTGGAGACCTCCCACTGCCCTGTTTAGCCCCCTCTCATTGTGGCCTCTGCCACCCCCTCCCCACCAGGTTAATCATGAGGAAGAGTCTCATCCAACACCTGGAACAGCGAGGAGTGCAGGTGAGCCTTGACCGCCACCCCCTCAGCAAGTGGGTGGTTCACAGTGTGGGCCTAGCAAAGCATCCCCGTCACAGCTCTGCCACCCACCAACCGGATCACCTGGCAGGTCACCTCTGGAGTCTCAGTCTCTTGATCTGTAAAGTGGGGGCAATGGTGTATTCACCTGGTACTTCTTAATGCTTGAGAAGTGCTAGCCATTATCATGACGATGTGGGTGATGACGGTGTATTGAATTGATGTCCCGATTCCTGAGGAGAGGGGGAGTGGGGCTCGGGAAAGACCAGAGAAGGGAAAAAGCAGCCCAGCCTACTCCCCGGCCCTCCCCTGGGCATCCACTTTGACCAGGTCATTTAATTAGCAGACCTTTGTTGAGAAGGCTACGCTACGTCGCAGGCACTGCGGTGGCAGGGAGCTGACCATCGAATCGGGCAGAGGAAGGAAGTGAGGCAGACAATCACAGGGCACCAAGGGGACTGAAGGGAAGCAGCGCTGTGGTCTGTAGGGTCCAAGGAGGCCTTCCGGAAGAAGTGAGGAGCTGGCTTGCAGGGAGGGGAAAGGGACAGCATCTCCGGCAGGAGGCTCAGCATGCGGGCCGGGCGGAGCCGGAGGCCAGGCGGGTGGGAGGCACTGACGGGGGTTCCAGCAGGCTGCAGTGTGGAGGAAGTGGCGCAGGGGGAGCTGCGGCAGGCAGCAGAGGCTGAAGCAGGCAGCCTGTGAGCGGCAGGAAGGAGCCGGGACATCAGCCTGGAGGAAGGGAAGCTTTTGAGGGCCGGAAGCAGGGGAGAGGCCTGATCCAGTTGGGTTGACTCCACTAAGGGTCACTCTGGCCACCGTGTGGCGAAGCAGAGTCTCGGGAGGCAGGTGCTGTCACTGCCAGGTGTCGGGCGTCGGTGGCGGAGTTCGCGGACAGGCCAGGACTCCGTTGCCCAGCCGTGGGGGTGACTGAGGCACGGGGATGACACACCTCCGTCAGATTAGCACCCCCCCCCGCCCCCAACTCCGAGGGTCTTCACTGCAACTCTGGAGGTTGGACCATCATTCCCTTTCGTCATGGTGACTTGCCCAGGGCACGATACCGTCTCTCCCCACCTCCATGCCCACAAGAGGACGCGGGCCACAGGGCAGGTGTAGAACACGGGGACAGTGGCCTGCTCGCAGACGTGCCGCAGCAGCTCTGCGGGGGAGGAAGAGGGGCTCCGGTGTGCGCAATAGATCATTTGCCTGGTGTGCGTACTCTCACCCCGTCCGGTTCCCGGCAGCCAATGGGGAGTCGCTGAGCAGAGTCTGGGTGGTATCTCCACCTGACACATTCAACGGACGTGACTGACCTCCAGAGCGGAGGTAATAGTCACGTGTAGTAAAATCATTAGGAAGGGAAGAGTTTGAGTGTTTATTACCTTCATTTTTAAGATCATTTATGGAATTCCAAGTTTATATAATTGAGTATTTCCTAATGGCTCTATTTAATAAGCAGCTTGCACAATTCCTGACGATCGAACAATCCGCCCCAGCATCCCACCGCTGGGAGGTCTCCACGGAGGAGGAGAGCTCCCAGCATCTAGATGCGAGGGCAAGTTCCAGGGAAACCGTGTGAAACTATGAGCCCCTCCGTCCCCACTCAGGTGATCTTCTGGTGCCTTAACGAAGAGTCGGATTTTGAAGCAGCCTACGGCCTGGGGGCCACCGGCGTCATAACCGATTACCCCACAGCCCTGAGGCGCTACCTAGACAACCACGGAAGAGCTGCCCAGGCCTCCTAGAAAGCCTGGAGTCTCTCCCCCTCTCCTTTATGCCTCTTCCCCAATAAATATCTTCTTTCGAGTCACGTGTTGGTGTTTAGGGGGCACGGGTGGGAGGAGATCCTAGCCCACTGCAAAGATGGCAACTGAGGGCAGAAGAGGCCAGCCTAGGGCCAGAGTTTGGGGCCCTAACCAGCCTGACCCACTGGTTCCACGACATTCCAGACCACACCCTGTGCCAGCCTGGCCTCCACTCTCCTCAGGAATGTCCCTTGCAGGAAGGAGCAAGGCCTCCTGCCCCTTCAGAGCCTCGGGTTCCATTCTCCTGAGGCTGTGAAGAGCCCTAGGCACACAGCAAGGGACATCATCTGGCCCTGTGGGCCTCCTCGCCAGGCTGCAGAGGGCAGACATGGCCTTAGGCTGAGTCCTCGGTGCCCATCTGCTGCCTCAGCCGTTCCAACCTTCCACTCCCAGATGTGAGCCAGAAGCTCCCCCAAACTCCTCAGCACTCTCCAGCCCTAGTACCTTATTCACTGACCAAGTCGCATTTCACCAACATTTGTTGACTACTCTAGGCCAGTCTGCATCCTGGGGCCACTGCCGGGAATAAGAAAAGTCTAGTAGGGTAGAAGCATCTAGTAGGTAGAAGCATCTGTAAACTAACGCGGCCTGCAGAGGCAAGGGCATCAAAGGAGGCTGCCTGGAAGAGGTGATACTCAACACTAGGAACTGGCATGTTCCGAGGCTCCGGCTCCCAGAGGTCTAACGCAGATGGGCACCCTTAGCTCTTCTGTTCCAAGAGCCTTCCCCTGGTGCCTACCAAACAGAATCCGACCGAAGTGAAGCCCAGCTTTGCCTCTTCCCAGCCGGATAACCTCGGCAGAGCTGCTGGACCTCTTTGACCTCGGCTCCCGCGTAAAATGGGAACAATAGCAAAAGCTGCCTCATAGGATTGCTGCGGGGATTAAGAGACTGGGGCACGGGCGGTGGTTAAACGCAGATAATTATGGCTATTATTTCCCCGTGGGCGTGCGTCCAGACACCATCCCCCTCCTAACCCCGCGCCAGGTCTGGCACCGCAGAGCCGGCCCCTTCGAGCACCGCGGGAGGCCAGACGCGCCACCGGACCGGGCGGCGGGGCCGGCGGGCTGGGTTGCGGGCCGCAGCCGCATTTCCGGGCCGGCCAGAGCCGAGAGCAGGGGGAAGGGCAGCCCGGGCCTGCGCTGGCCGCTGTGTGACGCGCCCCCTCATTTGCATGCGGCGCGCCGATTGGCCACGGCGACCGCCGGGACCAGAGGCCGGCCCCCTCCCCCTCCCGCCGCAGCGGCGGCAGCAGCTGGTCTCGGTGTAAACAAGTCGCGGCGATTGCGAACCCGGGCCGGGGGGGACGGCGCCCACCAGGAGCGCCCCCCACTCCCAGGCCAGGCCACCCCGGCGGACCGGGCCCCCGCGCGCCCAGGCGAGGTGAGGCCCGCATCGTCCCGGCTGCGCGGCGCCCCGCGCCCCCGCCCCGCCAGCGAGGACTGCCCCCTTTCCCCGGCACCCGCCCCCCAGCCCCGCGCCCCAGGTGAGCCCCGGGGTCTCAGGTAAGGCTCCGCGTTGCAGGTGAGCGCCCCTCGGCACAGACGAGGCCTCGGCGCCCCACCCCCAGGTAAGAGCCCCTCCCCTCCTAGGTGACCCCCCACCTTCAGTGAGGGCCTCTGCCTTCTCCAGGTGAGGGACCCTCTCCGCAGGTGAACTCCCTGTTCCTCAAGTGGAGCCGCTTCCCTCCCCCCCCCCACCCGCCCTTGGCAGTTCAGGTGAGGTCCTAAGGACCATCCAGTTCCCACCCCCTCCATACTTCCCCCTAAACCAGAACTGACAGCTCATCCACTCTAAAGCCCCTTCCTCCAGCTTCAGTTGCCAGGTCAGCAGGGGTGAGGCCGGAAGTAGATGGGTGACTCACATCAGGCTCCTCCAAGCCTCAGTTTCCCCGTGATGCAACTTGGGGCCTCCTCAGTGAGTCAAAACGGAGCCGGCTCTGGCCCCTGGAGAAGCTGGTGGCTCTGGGGAGAGGAGACAGCAGCCAAGTGTGACAGAGAGTCCCCACGGCCCTGGGTGTGCCTGCATGTGTGTGGCCCGGGTCCTGACAGCCCACTCCCTCCCTCCCCGGCAGGCACTGGGCTCCCTTTGCTCCCCGTGGGCTGCTCCCCGCGTGGGGCCACTGCCCCCGGCCCCCGCCATGGTGCGGATTTCAAAGCCCAAGACGTTTCAGGCCTACTTGGATGACTGTCACCGGAGGTATAGCTGTGCCCACTGCCGCGCTCACCTGGCCAACCACGACGACCTCATCTCCAAGGTAACCAGGTCCCGGTTGGGGCTAGAACGAGAGGCTAGAAGGGGTACCTGGCAACTCTCCACCAATAGCCCTGACTCCCTTCCTTTCTCCCTCCCCCCCCTTTAGTCCTTCCAGGGCAGTCAGGGGCGTGCCTACCTCTTCAACTCTGTGTGAGTATTCGGTCCCCCTTCTTTCTTTCCCTGACCTCTGTTGTGACCTGTGACCCCTGGCATCATGCTGAGACTCCCAGAGTGCCCTGATTCAGGTTGGAAGATGTGATCGCCCTTCTCTTGGATGCTAAGGACAGACACAGTTGGATACGAGCTAGAGGGGGGCTTTGTGATGGCGGGACCCTCCCTGGGACTGCCCCCATGTCCCCGCAGGGTTAACGTGGGCTGCGGGCCAGCCGAGGAGCGGGTGCTGCTGACAGGCCTCCATGCTGTCGCTGACATCCACTGCGAGAACTGCAAGACGACTTTGGGCTGGAAATATGTGAGTCTGTGACCTGTGACCCCAGGCTACCCTTTGACCCAACCTCACATCACCTGTTCCTCCTCACAAGCAGTTATGCGCTCATGTTTCAGCGCACAGGCCCAGCTCCCACCAGTCGGACTGTCTTTTCATCCCCTGACCATGCTCTCTTCTGTCACATCCTGCAAGGGCTTTTAGACTTTTTCTCTCCGCCCATCCCTCTCCTCACAGACACATGCACCCCCCTTTTAGAGATGAGGCCATCAGCAGAATGACCATTTACTGAGTGCTTATGGGCCACGCACTGTTGTGTGTGCTTGGTACACATTAGCCCATGCCGTCATTACAACAGTCCTATAGGTAGAGTCTATTATTAACTCCACTTTCCAGAAGGAAAGAAGGCCCAGAGAGGTTAGGTAACTTCTGCAAGATCACACAACTGTGAGGAAAAGCATAGGGACCAGAATCCTGGTTGTGTGTTCTGTTTGTTTGTTTTTAACTCCACGTCCTTGACAGCCAGCTTCCACTGCGGGGTTAGAGAAGTTCAGGGGTTTAGAGAAGTTGCCCAAGACCCCACAGCAACATGGAGCTTGGGTCCACGGCCTCCTTTTCACTGCCCTCATTGCCATAGCTGCTGTCCAGGGTCTGATTTCACTACCCTGAGTCTCATTGCCTTATCTGGCAGTGGAGGAGAAAGCCACCACCTCGCACCCAAAATTGTTATGGGGATCAGATCAGATGCGGCAAAAGAAGATGCTCTTGGGAAACGGCAAGGGCCAGGACTCCTCAGGCATCCCTTGGAGCTGTGGTGCCTCTTTGGGGGGCGGATGGCCCAGGCGGGCTGCCCTAACCCGAGTTCACCGTTGGCCTTGCCACAGATTTCCTTTGTGTCCCCAGATGGGTGGCTCAACCTCTCTGGACCTCTGTCAGATAAAGAGATGGCCTGATCCAGAGGTCAAAAATTCAAGTGCTGCAGGGCCAAGCAGATACTGGGGGTCTGCAAAAGGGGCAGGAGAGCTCTGGGGAGGGAGGGGACAGTCTCTGCCAAACGAGTGAGCCTGGCCCACCTGTGTTTTCGTATTTTAAGGTTATTTTTACTGAACTATCTGCTGGCCAAACAAAACACATGTGTAGGACAAAACTGGCATTTAGCTACCAGTCTGTAATCCCTGGATCTTTTAGAAACTTCCGTATCCTCTCTGTTGGAGCCAACAATAGTACTTAAAAAGTACCAGTAATTCAGAGAGTTGGGTCTGTCCCATTAGTGAGAAATGTGGCTCTGTCATTTACCAGCTGTCTGTCTTATGGCCAGGTGGTTTGGCTTCTCTGCATGACAGTTTCATTATATGTAAAATGGGGCCAGTCATACCTGCTCCCCAACCCTGATCCCTTTTGGTAAAGCCCTTGCTCCGGGGATGATGTCTTCTCCCCTCTTTTCAGGAACAGGCCTTCGAGAGCAGCCAGAAGTACAAAGAGGGGAAGTACATCATTGAACTCAACCACATGATCAAAGACAACGGCTGGGACTGACCCCTGCTCCTGCCCATGTGGCTCGAGCCCGGCTGGACGCCAGGGGGCGCCACTGGCTTCCCTCCAGGAGAAGGGAGCTCTGGACCCTCAGGGCCCCTACAGAGGAAGGATCCAGCTCCTGTACATATATTTTATTGCATGCACTGTGACCTTGGGGGGAGATCAGAAGGTGGACGACACCCCCGCACCTCCCTGCGATCTGGCTGGCTTGGATCTCGTTTTTAACCCCTTCCTGCCTCTCCTGCCCTATAGATATGGCCTGTGTGCTGCTCCCCCGGCCCCATTGCACCGTCTGCCCTGTGAACTCCTCCCACCGGGCCCCTCTTACCCCACGCGTGTCTGCTCCCCTCGTTCTGTAGCGTTTGTACATAATAAAACAATGGAGTGGAGACAGCCCCAGGCTCACGTGGAATCCGGGAAAGGGGGACTCAAATGCTGATTTCTGCCTCTGTAGACCTGTTCTTTTCTGGGCCCCACATGGCACGGGGTAGGCACTGCGGTCAAAGCCAGGAGTCTGCGCTCCGGGGGCTCAGCCATCTGAGACCCAGGACCCATCTCTGCCCATGGAGCTTCCCGACCCCACTCTGCCTGCCTAGGCCTTGACCTCGGCTGATGTGCGCCTTCTCGGCTTTAACGTTTTGCCGCCGCCTAGAGGCAAGCTCTCCTGGGAGGCAACCGCGCCGCCAGTCTCGCCGCCCTTCTCGTCGCGACTACAATTTCCAGCGGCCCCAGCGGCATCTGAACGTCTGCTGTGCACCGAGTGTCGGCGCTGGGCCTGCTGGGAAGTGTAGTTCCGAGGGTTCCCCAGCGCGGGACCTTCTGGGAAACCCCGGCACAGGCCTTCAGAGACTGTTGAGCTGTGCGGGCTTCTGCGCTTCGGAGACTCTGCGGAGGGTGGAAGTCTTGCAGAATGGGAAGCAGGAAGGAAGGACTCCAGGGTTCGGGCCTCGGCTGCGGACTCCTCCAGGTCCCCAGTGCCCCGCGTAACAATAAGCTCAGGCCCAGTCCCTCCAGCCCTGCTCTTTCCCTCCAGTCCTGCTTCATCCCTCCAAGCTCTGACCTCCGAGGGAAGGGGGTGGAGGTGGGGGTACCTGCTAGAAAAGTCTGGGGCGCCAAGGTCTACCCCAGGACTCTAGGCTCCATCCCAGGGTCCAGGCCCCGCCCCTCAGTAGCTTATCCCTAGCCGGGGCTCCCCCCGTGGGAACGGGGACCAGCTGGCCGGAAGCGCCAAACTGCGTCCCTGTCGAGCCCCGGGGATCAATCAGGCCGAGGAGTTAATTATGTAATGAGGGGGCAGGGGGTCGGAGCTAATGAAGCCTGGGGTGGGGGGAGAGAAGGGGAGGGTACCCAGGAATCCGGCCCCCTCTTGGACCCCTTCCAGGCCCCAGGGGTCTCCACCCCAGCCCAACTCCCGGGCCCCAAATAGGGGAGGGGCTGTGATCCTGGGTCTGGAAGGGGCTGAGCTGTGAGCTATAAAGGGGGCATCTCTCAGCACCGGGGGACTGACTCTAGGCAGCGTGACCTGAGGCCAGGCAGGACTACTCCATGTACCATCCACGAGAGTTGTACCCCTCCCTGGGGACAGGCTACCGCCTTGGGCCCCCCCAGCCGGGGACAGATTCCAGCTTCCCGCCTGCCCTGGCAGAGGGCTACCGCTACCCTGGTGAGCATGGGGACCAGCTCCTGTGTAGGGACCGTGGGGGGCTGTGGCCCTCTGCTGGCTCCTCATTCTGCCCCCGTCTCCAGATCTGGACACTCCCAAATTGGATTGCTTCCTGTCCGGGATTGAGGCTGCTCCCTGCACCCTGGCCGCTCCCCCACCCCTGCCCCCGCTGGCCCCCGCCCTGGGCACTGAGCCGGCCCCCCCAGCCCCAGAGGCCCTTCATTCGCTCCCTGGAGTCAGCCTGAGCCTGGAGAACCGGGAGCTGTGGAAAGAGTTCAACTCTGTGGGAACAGAGATGGTCATCACCAAAGCTGGGAGGTGAGGGCCGGGCCAGGGTCAGAGGGCCCAGTGTGTTCCTGGTGGGGTCTGTGGGAAAGGCAGGGTTCCTGGCGATGGGGCTAGGTTTGGGGGTTGCTAGAGGGTCTAGAGCTCTGCTTGAGTTCAGGGTGTGAGTGTGGCCTGGGTCAAGGGTCACTCTAAGGTTGGATCGGGGTCATTCGTGGCAAGGGCGAAGGGTCAGTCTGTGGAATCTGTAGCTGGTTTAGGGACCAACCTATAGCAAGGGTCCTAGGTCAGCCTGGGCCTGGGTCAGAAAGTCTGGCTGGGTTATAGGTGCATTTGTGGCCCAGATCAGGGGTCAGCCTGCGGCGGGAGCCAGCGTTCAGACGACGGCTGGGGTCAAGGGCCAGCCAGTGACCAGCATTCAGGGAAATCTGGCCAGGATCGGGGTCAGTATATGACTAGGTCTGGAGTCACCCTGGAGGCAGGGATGCGGTCAGCATGTGGCCCATGTCCTTCTAGGCCGGGAGCTCAGGCCCGAGCATGCTAAGTCCTCTGCCTCGCTGCAGACAGGACATTTTTTTCCCCGAAGCAGGTTTGGCCAGCGGTGTAGACTGGTGCTGGAGATTAGGTGAGGAGAGCAGAGTGGGGGGCAGCAGACTCCTGGAAGGATTTTAGGGACAGAACTGTGTCACCACGGCTTCTGCGCATGGAGTTGGAGGGGCGAGGAGTCAGGAGTCCTGGCTCTGCTCCTAAACCGCTGTGTGACCCTGGTCAGATCCCCTGTCTGTCGTGTTTCCCGTGTGTAAAATGGGATGCTCGAAGACCCTGCGTTCTGAATTCTAATTCCACCTCCCCTGACGGGTCTCTGACAAAACCGGGTGAGCTGGCGGGGGGCACAGCCACCACTGTGCCCACTCCCGGCCAGTGGGTAGCACCAGGCCTCTCCCATCCCCTCCCCCGTCCAGGCGCATGTTCCCGGCTTGTCGAGTATCAGTCACTGGCCTGGACCCCGAGGCCCGCTACCTGTTTCTTCTGGATGTGGTTCCAGTGGATGGGGCTCGCTACCGCTGGCAGGGCCGGCGCTGGGAGCCCAGCGGCAAGGCGGAACCCCGCCTGCCTGACCGCGTCTACATTCACCCCGACTCTCCTGCCACGGGCGCACACTGGATGCGGCAGCCTGTGTCCTTCCACCGTGTCAAGCTCACCAACAGCACCCTGGACCCCCATGGCCATGTGAGGCCCCGGCGGCTGGGAGGACAGGCTGAGGGGTGGGGGTGGGGCCCCAGGCAGGGAGTGATCTCGGTGCTTCTCTCCCAGCTGATCTTGCACTCCATGCACAAGTACCAGCCCCGCATACACCTGGTGCGGGCAGCCCAGCTCTGCAGCCAGCACTGGGGGGGGGTCGCCTCCTTCCGCTTCCCTGAGACCACATTCATCTCTGTGACAGCCTACCAAAACCCGCGGGTAAGTGACCCCGCTTGAGGGGGGTGGTGGGCCCTGCCCCGGCCCGCGGGAGCTTTGACCCTGGATGTGTGTCCCCAGATCACACAACTGAAGATCGCAGCCAATCCCTTTGCCAAGGGCTTCCGGGAGAACGGCAGAAACTGTAAGAGGTGGGCATTGTTCATTCATTCCCTCGCTCATTCAGCAAATGTTCGTGAGCTGACCACGGTGTGCCAGGAACACAGGAGTAAGTAAGGACGTTCATCACTCGTGTTTCCCATTGAGCACCTGCTGTGTGCCACGCACAGTTCCAGGCGCTGGAGATCCATCCGTGAACAAAACCAAAGCCCCTGCCCTTATGGGGCTGATACTCTAGGGGACAGAGGAGGCAAGCAAACAGACATAAGTAAAATATTACATGTTAGGGATAAGTTCTGAAGAGAAAAGAAATGAAGGAAGAGAGGAAGGACCGGAGCGAGGTATACAATAGATTAGAGGCCTGGACAAGTCCTAAAGGGTATATAGTGGGCATCTGAGGAAAGGCGGGCCAAGAAGCAGGAACAGCCTATGCGAGGGCCCTGAGGGAGGGTGCGCCGGTGGCGTGGGTGGAGGGGAAGAGGCAAGTCAGAGGCGAAGGGGAGCCGCGTTCTGTTGGGTACTAAAGGTTTAGTTAGGACTCTGGCTTCTATTCTGAGTACGGAGGACCACTCCCGCGGAGCTGTCGCTTGCCCTCGAGGTGTGTAAGTCAGGCAGCCATTAATCAAAGGGTCACCCGAACACATGTAAACTGTGGACAGATGTCATGAGGGAGGTTGTGTCATGCTGTGGGAGTTCGGGAGGACTTCCTTGAGGAAGTGAGACAAGAATGGGAACTGAGACAAGGATGAGCTCAACAGGTGAGCAGGGGCAGACAGAAGAGGATTCCAGAATCGGGCGGCAAGGCAGTTATGGTGGCTTGGCAAGCCAAGCAGGATGAGCGGGGTTCAGAGCATGCCCTGGCCTTCTAGCTTGGGAGCGGTTTCGCAAATGCAATACATGCAATAGGAAAGCATTGGAAAGTTTTAAGGGGGAAAATCGAGCCCAGTTCCGCCGCTTTCTAGTCACTTCTCTGGCCTTCAGTTCCTTCATCTGTAGAATGGGTATAATAATGGCACCTACCCGACAGGGTCCCTGGGAGGGTGAAATGCCTGGCAAGTGCTATTATTACCACCATCATCACCATCACCATCACCATCGTCGTCATCATCATCATCATCATCATTGTCACTGTTCTCCAGGGAGCGAGATGCCCGTGTGAAGAGGAAACTGCGGGGCCCAGAGCCGGTAGCCGCAGAGGCCTATGGGAGTGGAGGTGAGCATAGTCTCAGTAGTGACGGGGGCCAGTCCTCAGGCACCAGTCTTCCTTAGCCCAACCTGTCCCCTCTGTCTCCCCAGATGCACCAGGCGGTCCCTGTGATTCCACGCTGGGTGGGGACATCCGCGAGTCGGACCCAGAGCAGGCCCCGGCCCCCCGCGAAGCTGCCCCAGCGCCAGCCCCTCCGTGTGGTGGCTCCAGTGCCGAAGCCTACCTTCTGCACCCCGCGGCTTTTCATGGAGCCCCCAGTCACCTTCCAACCAGGTGAGTGGGACGAGGGCACGGAGCTGGGCTGTTCTAAGTTGGGGTCCCTTGCCCCTGTTCTGACACCTCTCTTGACTTCAGGAACCCCAGCTTCCCTGAGGCTCCAGACTCGGGGCGTCCAACCCCCTACTCAGCTGCGTTCCTGGAGCTGCAGCCTGGGCCAGGGGGCTCAGGATACCCAGCAGCTGCACCCCCGGCACCCTTCGCCTCGCACTTCCTCCAGGGGGGTCCCTTCCCCCTTGCCTACCCCGGCCCTGGGGCTTACCTGGATGTGGGCTCCAAACCAATGTACTGAGCTCTCTGGGGGCCCCTCTGCCTCCCTCCCTATCTTCCATCACAGACCTCCGCTGCCCTTCCCCCAGGCCTGCAGCCCCATCACTTCCACTGGCCCCATCCCCCACACCAAATGGCTGCCTGGGGCCTCCCCCACCCCACTTCACACTTTGATTTCACTCCCACCCACCCTGGCTTCAAAGCTCTGGCTAAGCTGCTGGGAGTCCAGCTGGGGCCAGCTTCCCCTTCCAGGCTCTCACCTGGGTGTGAATGAAGGGAGGCTCTGCCTGGCCAAATGGGGCCGCTGCCCAGCTCTCCCACCTCCTGGGCCTCACCCTTGGGCTCCGCAAGTTGTACCCCCTCACCCCAGCGCAAGCCATACCAGTCTGTTCTCAGGACCAGAGTATTTTTGTTAATAAAACTCCAAAGGCCTCAGTGCTCTAGAAACGTCGGCTAATGCTGTTGAGCCCTGGGCGGGGCTGGGCAAGCGAAGGTTCTGTGGGAAGACCTTGGCTCCGATTCCGACTTGCCAGTTTCCTGCTGCTTGACCATCGTGCGCGTAAATCAGCAGCTCTGGGACTGTTTCCTTTCCAGGGAAATGGGGAAATCTGAATGTCCTGACACTCCCTTGTTTTGAGAATTAAATAAGGCCGCTTCTGAGAACCCAGCTCTCTACCTAGCACGTGGCAAGCCTCCGGGGAACAGCTGCTGTCACTGGATCTAGCCCAGGAGGCTCTGGGGCAGTCAAGGTCCTCTGTGCACCCCAGGTCCCAGGCCGGCGTTGCTGGTCATTACCCATCAAGTCGGACACAAACCCAAAGACCATTTTTCTCCTTTTATTAGAATTTTTCTTTTTTTCTCTCAAAATTTTTTATCTAAAAACAAACAAAAAAAAAAAAAAAGGAAAAAAGAAAACCAAAAAATTATTGGAAACTCCATGGTTCAAGTGGGAAGAAAGGAGAGGAGCGTGGAGCCGAGGCTCCGAGCCTCTCCAGAGAAAGTCCTCACCCTCGAAGTGCCCTCTCTGGGGGGAGAGCAGAGCTGAGATAGCCCCCCGATGCCCAGCCTCCGTCTGGAGAAGAGGGCAGAGTCACAGTGGTCCGAGGGCCAGAGAGGCTGGAGGGGCAGGGGCTGGAGGGATCACAGGAAGTAATCGGCCACGGGCTTCTTGGAGGGGATGCCCCGGGTCTCTTGGGGAGCAGCCTCGAAGATGATGAAATCTTTCTGGAGGTGCTCATCCAGCTCCAAGATGGCTGCCACGTTCCCACAGCTGGCAGGGGGAGGCGGCAGCGTCAGAGTGGGTCAGCCCGGCTCCCCACCCCAACCTCGACCTCCCGGCCCGGGCAGCTCACCGGTAGCAATAGTTGGGTGCCGACCACACAGTGAGCACAGTCTCATTGAAGTGCCACTTGTAACCTTCCATCACCAGTTGGTGGGCGCGGCAGATCATGTCAATGTCATTGGCCGCGTTGAACTGGGCCACCACGTCACTGCCGAACAGGTAGCCAGCCCCACGGGGGCTCACGCCCCAGCCTGTTGTGTCTGAGGCAAAGGAAGGTAGGGATGGGGGGAGACGGCGCCCTCAAGGCTTCTCTGGTGCCCACTGCCCTTCGAAAGAGAACATCCCATCCCCTTCTCCAAATCAGGCCCCTGGGGCAAGAGCCCAGGGCCGGAGTGTGTTCTGGGGGATCCTGGAGACATGACAGCAAATGCCGGAGCAGAGAAGCTCCAAAGGAGAAAGAACTTTCGGACAGTTGGAGCTGCCCCGTCATCAGAGTGACCATGTGATTTACTGGCTAAACAGGTGTACCCGAAAGTGAAAGGAGGTGCTGATAATGACCGCGAGGGTCCAGCAGGTGTGAAGAGGGCTGGCCCGGCCACCTTGCGGGTGGCAGCCAGGCAGTCGAGCAGGGCAGGGAGGGAGCGGAGGCCGTGCCGTCACAGAAGGAGCTCCGGACTGGTATTTGGGAGACTCAGCTTTCAATCCCGGCTCTGCTCTAGACGAGCTGGGGGACCCCACAAAATGAGGGATCCTCAAGGGCCAGCATTCTGGGAGTCTACCCTCTGCAGAAGCCCCTTCACACTGAGGGCACGGATGACCTTGTCCCAACAAGCCTCTCAGTGAGGACACACACGCCCAACCCCTCTCCGAGCTCAACGCACCAGCTGCCCGTGCCTCCCCCCCCCCCCCCCGCACGCAGCGTGCCCGTGAAGACCAGCCCCGCTCTGCTCTTCCCCACCGCGTGGCCCAACCGTCCCTTCCACCCTTTAAACTGTCCCTTTCACCACAGGACCCCCTCAGTCTCCTGCCAAACTAAGGGAAGAGCCCGCCTGCCCCTGCCCGCCCCACCCCCGCCCTCACCTTCAGGGTCGGACCAGAGCAGGTCACACATGGGCCCATCGTGGGGCACCTCTTGCTTCCGGTCAATCGTCCGGATCTGGTCCAGGGTCTGGATAGACGGGGAGAGGCCCCCGTGCACACAGAAGATCTACGGGGCGACAAGACAGGAGCGCGGGCAAGCTGAGCCCAGCGCCTCCCCCACCCGTCCCACCCCTGCAGGGCCCGGCGGCCGGCCCACCTTGCCATCGATGATGGCCGACAGGCTGAGGTAGTCAAAGATCTCCGTGCAGTAGCGCCACACGGTCACCGAGCCGTACTTGCGCAGACACTCGTCGTAGAAGCCGTAGACCTGGGTGATCTGGCGGCTCTCGTGGTTGCCCCGGATCAGGGTGATGCGGTCAGGATAGCGAACCTGCGGGCAGCCACCCGCACGGGGCTGGGCTCCGGGCTCTGGCCGTCCCTCGTCACCTCACCCTCCCTCCCCGGACCTCCTCACGTGTCAGCCCCACCCAGTCCTCTCACGCCTGAGTCCTGCCGCACTCTTCTCGTAGGCCCCAGTCTCTCCTCCAGGGGCTCCGAGGCTGACCCCTCTCCATCAGCCACAAACTGAGTGGCTCCTCTTTCGCCACCGCGTCCTTACCCGGACCCCCGGGGGCCTTGTCATCTCGCCCACCAATGGAGACCATACCTAGGCGAACTCAACGCCCTGCTCTTTTCTGAACACGGGGGGGCCTCTCTTCCCTCCCCTCCAACGCGCCGCTCTGACTCCCCCTCCAGGGGCCCCATCAGACGCCCCCGAGTCAAGGAGAGCGGCTCTGCCCACCCCCTGGCAAGCTGGACCCCAGCAGCACAGCTCAGAGCTGGGGGCAGATGGGGCAGGGGACGAGGGCACAGACAGGTCAGGCTGGAGGTGGCCCAGCTTGGGCACCCGAAGCCCGGGCTCCCACCTTAAGTGCCAGCAGCAGGAGGAACGTTTCGACGCTGTAGAAACCACGGTCCACAAAGTCTCCCATGAAGAGGTAGTTGGTCTCAGGGACGTCGCCACCCACCTGGTGGGGGGAGAAGATTCTGCCTGGTCCCAAAATGTCCCCCACCGTGGCAGCCCGTTCGCCAGTCAAGCAGTGGCCCTTCTTTCAGAGGGCCCACCTAACTGCAGGCCTCTCGCCCACACTCCACGTACCAAATTCAAAGCTGCCACTCTCAGTGAGAGGGGTCTTCCAGTCGGCCCCCAGGTTCTCTGTCCCACAGTCTCCCCACACTTACTCTGAACAGCTCCTTGAGGTCATAGAATTGCCCATGGATGTCGCCGCATACCTGGGAGGTGAGGACAGGGGGGTCGGAACTCACACAGTCTGAAAGCTCTGCTCCCAGGGCCCAGCCTTCAAAACACGCCCTGCTTCGGGAGCTCCTCAGCCCTCCCGCCGAGTCTCTACTTTCCCGGGCCCAGAATCTACTCTCCTACCTGACTTCGCCGGGTCTAGAATCACACCCCATCCCACATGGAGCGCCCACTATTCTGTGGGAAGGGCCAGAGCCAGGTTGTTCCAGCTAGACCCGTAGCTTCTGGAGGACCTGGCCCTCTCCTCCCCGTTCCCCTCAAAGAACCCAGAAGCAAGCTCCTAGTAACAGAGAACACCCAGGAGCACGTGGAGGAGAATCACTCACCATACCAAGAGGCCTCCTATTCTGGCCAAGAGCGTCCCCCCAACAAATCAAAAGAGCCTTCCCATAACATCCGCTTCGTACAGCAAGGCTCCCTTGAAGATGGGAGAGCGAGCGGATACACGGGGCTGTCTGGGCTCTCCGGGATGAGGGCTGGGCCTCGGCAGCCCGTGAGATCAAGGGGAACGCACATGCGCCTCCGAGAGCGAGCCGGGCTCTGGGAGGACAGACGGTACTCACCGTGACTGGCGAGTCCACTCTCTGTACGTTGCTCTCCTCTACCAAGATCTCTCTGGAGACAGGAGAAGACCAGGGTCACCACAGCCAAGCCAGCCTGGCCCAATTCCTCAGCTTTTTGGAGGGGAGGACATGAAGTAGTCCTTGAACCTCTAGGGGCAGGAGTGAGGTGTGCACGACCCCCAGGACGGGCTGGCCGGGCTTCCCCAAGGCCAACAGGCCAGAACCCAGACTCTTACTGCATTCAAAGCCCTTCCAAGGATGCAGTGGCCTTTCCAAGCCTTGACCTTCCCTGCTGCCTTCTTTCATACATCCGGGGCACATTCCAGAAAACAGACCTCCTCTCCACACAGAGCCCTCTGCTCACGCTGCTCCCTCGGCCTGGAGCGCTCTGAGACTGTGCCCCCCGCTGAGCTTACAGTCCCTCCCTGCCCATCACCGAGGCGTTGCCCAGACTGTCCAAAGGCACCCAGTCCTCAGACACACCGTCAAAGTGACACGCGGGGCTTTCTCCTTAGAGGGAGTGACAACTTTGTTCTTTCACTTCTCCCTGCAGTGGAGCCTATTACTACTTGAGGGGATGTGACATAAAACCACTCGGTCAGTTACAGACAGGCCATGGAAGAGGTGCCGTGCTTCCGGATTTCGACCTTGAGGCCAGCAGCAGTGACCATTCCAGGGCACGCCGTGCCCCAGGACTGCGGGAGGAGCTTTGCATCGATGATACACTCGAAGAGCCAACCCCAAAGGCAGGCACTGTGACACCGCCCGCTGCCCAGATGAGTACACTGGCCACAGTCGCACAGGGGGGACTTGAACCAGGAGGCCCGGCTCCGGGGTCTGGAGCCTTTATCAAGCTGCTCCGGTGTGGGAGGGCCCCGGGCACTTGCCTACCTCTTCCTGCCAGCCTCCTCCCAGGAGACTCGGAGCTTCGGAGAACCCTGGTTTTACCTATGCCCCTGAGGGTACTCTCTCTGACAAGGGCGCCTGGAGGGAAATGTGCCTGCTTGGCTTTCTGGGAATGCGAGGAGGCCCTGGCAGGGGTCTGAGGGCGCAGCCGGCAACCAGGCCCTCCCACCGGGACAGCATCTCATGTCCAACATCCTTCCACATCAACTGCTTGTGCTGACCTTCCCAGCTGACCCAGGAAAGTTCTTTTCATCCTCATCTGACAGAGAAACTGCAGCTTAGAGGGAAAAAAGGGCAGGATCAAGGTCACGAAGCTGGAGAGTGAAAGAAGGGCAACTCAGGAGCCCAAAGTCCTAAGAATCTGTGCCAGCCTCACCCACAGATTCCAGGTCTAACGCCCCCCGACCCATGCTGGCAGGGCCCAGCATGGTCTGGGGACAAGGGCCAGCCTCCGACCCTAGCTCTGTCACTCGCAGCACAACATCCAAACTTTCAGGGCTCACACCTGCCCACCTTTACTTCCGCAACAAATGCCACCTTTAGGAAGCGCCTGCTGAAGCCCCAGTCCCTGTCCCGACGTGCAGAATCCCACTGGAGCTCCATAATGACATCAAAGTCTTGGAGAGGTATAGTGACTTGGCCAGGGTCATATTGTTTATAGGTGACAAAGCTGGAATTCATACTGAAGACCACCTGATTCCAACCCTCCGGTCTAGGGCTCAGTCCGTTAAGCATCTGCTTCGGCTCAGGTCATGATCGCAGGGTCCTGGGATCGAGCCCTGCATCGGGCTCCTTGCTCAGCGGGGAGTCTGCTTCTCCCTCTCCCCCAACTCATGCTCTCTGTCTGTCTCACTCTTTCAAATAAATAAACAAAACTTAAAAAAAAAAAAAAAAACAACCACCACCCCTCTGCTCTCTTACTATACTGACATAAAGAGAGAGAGAGCACGGAGGCTAGCTTTCTAGATGCAAGCACTAGCTACCATCACCACCAAATCAATTCAGGCCCTCAGGGCACGATGAGTCTTACAGGAAAAAGAACGGTGCCAAGTAACAACTGGTTTAAGTTCCTAAAAATGCCACTCAAGACCGAGGGAACAGGGATGACTACAAACACTTTGGGGCTGGTCCAGTCAGGGAAATTTTCTTTAGATGGCAAAACACAGAGAGTCACAGACAAGCATTTAAAACGAGGCCTTGCCTGTTCGTCAAACAGGCCTGGTCTGGCCGCTGTGGGTCTGTCTGAGGTAAAGCCAAGCGAGAGGCCGAGAGCCGCCAGTTCAGAGCCCAGCTCTGCCACTTTCTCTCTGGGTGACCTCAGTCGAGTCACGAGGCCTCTAGGAGTCATGTTAAAGGGAGCAAATAGTTCCAACCTCACAAGATTGCTGTGGGAAGGCAGACGTTGCTTGTCAGTACAAGGCCTCTTGTACAATAGCGGGCCTGCTGTTCCACAAATGTAGGGTCATTTTGCTGGCTCCTTCCCGGTAATCTCCAGCGTGGTGCAAGCCCCAAACGGTACCTCAGGGGAGGCAGGTAAGTGGTCTCCTCACTGATGCCCAAACATCTCAGAGCCTCCACTCGTGCTCTCATCCTGCCGGGAATGTCCTTCCTCCCTGGCCCTGCTCCCATCCGCTATCCAAATTAGTTGCATCTTTCAAGGCCACCTTCTCTTAGAAGCCTTCCCCGGTGATGTCAGTCCTTATCGGCAACGCCCTCCCTACACGGTAGGAACAGTAACACCTAAAAGCTGCTGAACACTTACATTGTACCGAGGTGCTATGCTAAGCTCGTCCCAAGAACCGACTTACTGGTTCTTCACCACCGTCTTCTTAAATACTCATTATTCCCACTTGACAGATGAAGAAACCGTGCGGAGAACTCAAGATCACCAACACTGCCAGTAAGTGGCGGCGCTCACATTCCAACCTAGAACCATCACATTCCAAAGCCGGAGCTCTCAACCACATCATCCTGCTTCCCACGGGCCTCCCTTCATGTCAGGTTTCATTCTACTCTGGCTGATTTGCTACCACTTCACCCTGAACACGCGGTAATCCAACTCCACCATCTTGCATTAAGGCCTGAAAAGAGACAGGACAGGGAGCGCTGGCTTCAGCCTCCATCCTTTTCTTGCTGGTTGACTCTGAACGTAAGAGTCCTCACCTGCAAAAGGAGGACAATTCCACCTGCTTTTAGGGGTTGCTCTTAGAATTAAAAAAATTTTTATAAACCACAGAGTCTTTAGCTTTCCTGCCTTGAACTTTTGTTCTTGTGGACACTCCCTTTTATCATCTTATTCTTCAAGGCCTTACGCCAAAGTTCAATTCCTCCAAGACACCTCTGTTCCCCCGACAAGTAGGGCTGTCTCCCTGAGCTTCCTAAGTACTTCTTATAACTCTCTAACGCCACTGAAAACACATCACCTAATACTTTAAGTGTCTTTCTCCAGGTCTGTCTTTTCCCAACAGGCTGTTTGCTCCTCGAGGGAAGTGGCTCTATTCTGCTCCTCTCTGGGAAAGATTCCAGGATGAACCAGGCCCCAAGTTCTCAGCTGGGTCTGCCTCAGGCCGGAACCCCGGGACAGCGGGGCCACCCGGCTCACCTGGCCTTAGCGCACAGGGCCTTGACTTCGCTCTCTTTGATGAGCTCGCAGCGCCGCAGTTGCTCGATCTGCCGGTCCAGGTCGCTGATCTCCGCCATGGCCCACCCCCCCGGCGCGGGTCAGAGCCGGGGCCGCCGCCCCCTCCGCACCGCACAGGGGTCTCCTGAGAAAGGCGAAGGCGAGCCCGTGGATCAGACTGCCCGTAGCGGGCGCCGGGGGTGGAGGTAGGGAGGCAACTCGATCCTGGAGCTGGCCCGGCCCCCCCACCCCCGCCTCCCCTCACATCGGCCCCCGGACCCCCAAAGTCCCACGGCCCTGGCCGCTCCCCGCTAACTCCCGTCGAACCCCGCGGGCCCGCGCTCGGGACGGTGGCCTAGAGGGGTCTCGGACTATTACCGCCGCCGCGACTCCGGCTCCCGCTCCCGGGATCCCTGCCTTCCTCCTTCCCTTCGCTTTGGGCCGCCGCCACCGCCGCTTCTACTTCCGGCCCCGCCGCGGAAGCAAAGGGGGATTAGTTCCGCCGCGCGCCGGAAATGGCGTCATACACACCCTCCCCTTCCCGCGCCGCGCCCCTAACCCCACCTCTCGAGCCTAAGAATGGAAATGAGCTGAGGAACCGGATGTCGGCAGCTTGCGAGCCGGGGTGACCGCGGGCGGAGGGGGCCGCTGCTAGTCGGGCGGATGGACACTCAGTGCGCTGCGCGGCACTCTCCGTGAGGGAAGAAAGTGAGCTGCGGCCCCGCTTGTAACTTCGTTGCACGCTTTGATTTCTGTTTGCGTCGGCCTCCCGCGTTACAATCCCTGAGGGTCGCCCTTGCAGCCCCAGTGCTTGGAACACGGCCGGGCAGAGTAGGCATACCTAAATACGTGTTCAATGGATGGAGGAATCCTGTCCAAATCTCCTTCCACAGCCCCGGAGAAATCTGCCAGAGAGGACCTCTGAAGTGAGAGGCAGAAAGGAAGCCACCTTGCTCACACCTAGCCTTCGCCCCGGTCAATATGACCTCCCTGATTCCAGAACAATCCCCGACATCCCTCAGTTGCTTCCTATTGTCTGCAAGTTGCATTCCTTTTTTTAAGGAATCCCTTCTAGTTTCTCCTCCACCTATCACTTACACGCTCTGGAATTCACTGTTATTATAAAAGGTCAAAAGCCCCAAATTGACATTTGAGAGGACTGGTCTGAGAGCATACTTTATGGTGTCTGAGGCTTTGCACAGGCTGCTCCCTTCTGAAAAGTCCTTTTTACTATCTTCCGTTGACCTTAAGTTTTTATTTGCTTTACTTGACTTGGTTTCACAGGGAATTGAGTGAGGCTAGGCACAGAAGTGAGGCCAGGCACAGAAGTGAGGCCAAAGTTTAGAGGAGTACTAAGAGTGGGAGAGGAGCACTAAGAGTGGGTTTGGTGTTGTATGTAGGCAACATGCAAATGTGCATTGAAGGAAAGGACCAAGTCCTTAAACTCCTAGAAGGTCCTAGTAAGTCAGCTCTATGACCATCCCTATAGGGATTCGGTTAAGTCCAGAGAGACCACAAAAGTCAAGGCTATTTTTTTTCTCTAGAGGGACGGTCAGACAGGAAAGGGCCCATATCGGGAAATTCAGGAAATGGCAAGAGTCACAAGGTCCCTGGTTATGACCAGGATCTAATTTGTCAGCTCGGAAGACCTGATGCATTAACTGCTACCCCCCAGCCTGGGTGACCGGGGAAGGGTTCAGGGCATGGCACAGGGGGTTAAGGGCAGGGCCTTTGTTCTGGCTTCCTGGAATACAGCAGCTACGTTGGCTCAGGGCTTAACCTGGAACCCGAGCCCCAGTTGTTTGTGTTGCTGAGGTCGCTGTTAGAAAGGGATTCCAGGTTTTGTCAAGGGCTTCCCCAGCCCCAAGAAGATTAAGAAGCTAGTTCTAATCCTATCTCCTGTTAAGATGGGAAAACAAAGCAGCTCAACAGTGTATATGAAGGACATACGTATTAACAATCTTTTATTCATCAAGAAAGTGCCATCTCAAGCAGTACGGCCTTAAGCGTGAGCACCGACTCATACAGATCACTTGTGTCACCAGGCTCATAGCACTCGGGAAATGTTGGCTTTTTGTCAGCAACTGTTTTTGTCAGAGGGGGCTTCTGCACCTGTAAATTCTGGGTCTAAAAGTGAGGCTGAGCTAACGGTTATACACATAGTCCCCAACTGTGAGCCTTAACGGTTGCTGCAGGCAAAAGGGGGAGGAGCCCTCGATGGTGGGAAGAAAATTTCACAAGCCCTCTTCTTGAAGCCCTGGGCAAGCGTAAAACGAAGCAGAAAGGTCCTCTCCCAACCCATTTGATTTTCTCCTGCCTCACAAGGAAAAACAGAAAACAGGGACTGTTCAGCCTCTGCCACCTCCCCTGGCCCTCCCCTGGCCTGAACACCAGACACGAACAGCAGACTCCCCCTTAAATAGTTGTTTATTGGCAGTGGGCTGGAAAGAGCAATGGAGTTAGCATATACAGACAACACCACACACCAATGTCACGTGGGAGGCGAAAAGTGATGGGAGAGAGCAGCCTGGAGCCCCTATGAGGCCCCCCCTCTTCAAGAGTGAGTGTGGGAGGGGGCGGGGGCTGGAGTGTTGAGGGGGCAGCCTTAGAACACCTCCGCTTAGTAGGCATGGTTAGAGATGAAGAGGGACTCGCTGGCTGCAGCCCCGGCCTGACCACTTGGGGTGTACTTTCCTTGGCAGGCGAGGCTGTTGGCCTAAGAGGGGAGAGGAGCCAGAGTGAGGTCTCATCAGAATTCCATCCACCCCGGCACCCTGCCCACCTCCCTCCAGTCCCATCCTTACCAGGGCTCGCTTGACATACTCCTCCTGGGCAGCCTTCAGGTTCTCCTTCTTCCCACCCCAGGCCTTCAGGGCAGAAGCCTGCAGAGCTCGGCCATAGGAGAAGGTCAGGGCCCACGGCTTCAGCAGGGGACACTTGTTGATGGCGTTGAGGTTGATGGATGCCTCCTCCTCACTCTGGCCTCCAGACAGGAAGGTGATCCCTGTAGAACAAGGGGGTAAAGTGGGGTAAGTGGCTGTAGGCGAAGACCTGGGCACTGGTAGAAGCCGCTAGAAACCAACCTAAAAATCTGACCAAATGGGCGTAAGGATTGTGGGTGCAGTTCATCTACCTCCCAGAGGTCAAGATGAGGATGTGGGTCTCACCAGTGACAGCGGGGGGCACTGTGCGTCGCAGTGCTGTGACAGTTGCCATGGCAATCTCCTCATGAGAGTACTTGTGGGTGCAGGCGTGGCCTGGGGTTACCATGTTGGGCTTCAGCAAAGTGCCTTCCAGGTAGATGTGGTGGTCACTCAGAGCCTTGTAGACGGCAGCCAGCACCTAGAGCAGAGCAGGGCCAAAGTGGATTGGGGTGGAGCTGGGGGCAAGGTGGGGACAGGGGTCAGCCCCAAGGCCCTTGCCCCAGGCAGGCACCTTACCTTCTCGGTTACATACTGACAGCGCTTCAAGTCGTGGTCCCCATCAGGGAGGATCTCAGGCTCCACGATGGGCACAATGCCATTCTGTGGGGTGGGGGACAGGGCAGCCGTGAGGCCTCCTAACCTGGAGCCCACCTACAGCTGTCCACAGCCATCAGCCAAGATCTTCTCTCCATGATGACACAGACTCATGGCTTCACACCCCTCAGCGGACTGCAGGAGACACGCATCTCCTCCGAGCCACCCACACAATCCCTATTCTGCTCCTCTGCTCACAGAACCCACAAGTATCCTCCACGGGCCCCAGCCTGACGCTTGGTGCGGCTCCAGAACTGTTGCCTTGGGTGAGGGGGTGATATGTATCCTGACAGATGGGTGGCAGGCTAGCTGACACTCTGGAACCAAAGGAGGTGGGAGGTGGCCTGTTAGGGACCTGCAGGCCCACCTGCTGGCAGATGCTGGCGTAGCGGGCCAGAACGTTGGCATTTTCCATGATGGCAAGGGCTGAGGGGGTGTGTTCCCCAATCTTCAGCACACAGCGCCACTTGGCGAAGTCAGCTCCGTCCTTCTTGTACTGGGCGCAGCGCTCAGACAGCCCATCCAGCCCTGGGGGGGAACAGAGGAGTCAGAGCACGGCAAAGGAGGGGGCAGCTGGCACCCAGACGGGTAGCGGCCTGGAATGGGTTGGTCTGGAGCGCGGGGAGCAGAGCAGTTCTCACCTTGGGTGGTGGTCTCGCCGTTTGTTCCTGCCAGGGGCACCACGCCCTTGTCCACCTGTTCCGGGAAGGTGGGCAACAATGTAAGACGGGGAAGCAACCTCGAGTACTCCACTCTGCCCTCAACTTTCCTTACTCTCTCAAATGGTAATCTCGCTTTGCAAATGTCTTCACGCAGTTACACTACCTGATGGCAGGAGGGAAACTACGTGGGGATGTGATCGGACAGAGCCTGGGCTCCTAGCACTTACTAACTCAGTGAGCCGCACGCTTCACTGCCTTGAGCTTCTGGGTTTTTGTCTGTATGACGAAGGGAATACCGCGCTCTGGGAATTACAAGGATTAAAAGTGCCAAGCAGGGGTGCCTGGCTGGCTCAGTTGGTGGAGCCTATGACTCTTGATCTCGGGGTTGGTTTTGAGTTCAAGCACCATGTTGGATATAGGGATTACTTAAAAATAAGATGATTTAAAAAAAAAAAAAAGCCATGCAGGTCCCAAAAGCTTCTAGCTTTTGTCACATAAGCTTTGGAGGTGATCTGGGCGATCCCACCCAAGTCTCCAGACTCCCAACCCAATGCCCACCCCCAGCGTACAACTCTGGCCTTCTTTCCATGAGATCTATCTCACCTCTCGCATCCTGAGACCCCGCCCCTCACCTTGATGCCCACAACACCGCCCTTGGATTTGATAACTTGGGGGAAGGGACGCCCATCATCTGTCTTCTGGTAGAGTGTCTCGTGGAAGAGGATGACGCCCCCAATGCAGGGGTTCACGCGGTCGTCGGCAGTGAGCAGCAGCTGGCGGTAGAAACGCCGGTTCTCCTCGGTGTTCTCAGTGCCGATGGACTGTAGCCGCTTGGCGATGCTCCCTGGAAGGGGGCAGCATACGGAAATAAGGGGATCAGCCGGTCACCCTCGGCCCTAGGCTCTCCTCCTCCTGCGTCCTGCCCATACCAGTGGACTCATCTGCAGCCAGGATGCCCTTGCCCGGGGCCACGATGCGGTGAGCGATGTCAGAAAGCTCTTTCTTCTGCTCCGGGGTCAGCGCTGGGTACTGGTAGGGCATGGTGCCGGTCAGTTCCTGGGCAAGGAGGCAGATAGGGGAGGACTGGTTAGCTGGGTCTCACTGTGGTCTCCCGACCAGCAGGGCCCCTTGCCTGGAGGTCGGGACCTACCTCCCCTGCTCCATACCGGCAGGTCTCAGGCCACTTCCTGTCCCCAGCCCTCCCCTACGCCCAACTTCCCTATACTAGGCCTGCCTCCTGTACCTTTCCTAACTCTGCCTGTTGCTGGGTGTTTCCCAGCTGTGGTGGGTGGGGTTGCATATTGACATCTGGGGCAATGCAATAGGCCAGAGCCATGGACAGACGGGTCGTGTAGAAGCTGGACCCTTCTGGCTTGCGCTCTGCCATGGGGTCACCTTGCCTAGAAGCAGAACCGAACCCGAGTATTTTAGAATTTAGAGGGGATACGCAGGCAGAGGGCCCAACCCAAGGACCCAGAGAAGGGAAAAGTTCTGTGCTTCAAGTCCCACAGCACAAGGGCCAGAGCTGAGATCAGAACCCAGATCTTCTGACTGCCAGGGCCTTCCAATCCACCCAAGATCCCAGGGCTGGCCCAGGCACTAAAGCCTCAAGGACACCCCAAGGTCAAGCTTCTCCGCCCAGGGTTGGGGGAAGGCGTTAGGAAAAGGAAAAAAGGTGTTAGAAGAAAGGGCAGGAGGGTAATCAGAAGCCCAGGAAAGGGGTGGGGGGGGGTGGCGGAAAGGGGTAAGGTTTGCCAATCTCACTGCTCATACAGGGTGAGAGAACTGTAGCGAGGCAAGCGCCCCACCCCTTCCCATGAAAATGCTCCTGTCTGCTCGCACGGCTGCAGCTGTTCCAGGCTCACAATCAAGGTCACCCAATAAGGAAAGACACGTTAAGTGTTAACTGGGCATCAGGCGCCTCCAAGGGGTTTCCCCTCCTCGCCAGGTGCGCCCACATCCCAGGGCAGGGCCCAACCACACTTTCGGGAACCCTGAGGCAGTGTATGAGCTGGCCCCCACCCCTCGCTGCCTCTTAGGACCCCCGCCGAGGCAAAGGGGCCATAATCCTTTGCATCTGGGGTGCCAGCAAGAAAAGCAGAGAGAGAGAATGGCCCTTCATCTCGTCCCGCTTCCTCCCCCGCCATGACTCAGCGCGGGGAGCCGCTGCGTTGCGCAGCAAACCGAGGGGGCTCGATAAAGTTGCGGAGTCCGGGCTGGGAGCAGAGGTATGGGTGGTAGTGGGGCGGGGGAGATGCTGGGACCGGGGTTGGGGGGAGGGGGGCTCCGACTGCCGACGGCCCCCGGGATCCTTCTCCACGGTCCCTGACCTTCGCACATGGCGAGGGGTGCTCACCTGGCACGCGAGGGGGCGGGTTTGCGGGGTGCGGCGGTGGAGGGCTGCGGGCCGGCGAGCAGACTGAGGGAGCGAACGCGGCAGTCGTCACCAGGACACTGGTTCTGCGGCGCGTTCCAGGAGGAACGCAGCCTATTCAGCTCTTGAGGGGGCGGCGCAGAAGGCGGGCAGCAGGGAGGTGGCGCCGGGCTTTATAAAGGCACCAAGCCAGCCTCCGCCGGGTTTTTTCCCTTGAAGGGGGCCGGAGGCGCCCCGGCGTCCAATTGCAGGCGAGGAACGGTGGAGAGGCCGCCCCCGAAAGGCGAAGCCCTGAGGCGGCGCTTGGGCGGGGACAGCGCGGCGAGAACACGATCCCTCCCCCGGCCCCCTAGGACGTGACTCGGGCCACATCCCGCGGGTCGCCGAGGCCCTCCCCTCCCTCTCCCTTTTCCCCCCAGTTGGCGCGTTCTGGGGCGCCGTGACTCAGCCGATTTGGGGCACCGGAGGAGATGGGGAGGGGGGAAGCGGGCGCAAGAGCCTGAAAAGAGGGAGGCTCAGCCTCCCCGCCTAGGCCCAGCGCGGCGGCCCGGGGCAGCCCCAGCTTCCGGCCTGCGCTGACGGCCGCGTGTGTCACGCCGTGGCGGGCCCGGAGGTCGGGCGTCTGCCGGCCTGCGAACCTGCCGGCTCGGGGGCGCGGGGCCACCCCTCCCCGGGCCACCAGCCCACGCGGAAGAGCGGCTGCCCCGGGAGGAGCACGAGAGGACGGCGGGGCAGAGGTTCCGGGCGGCCCGCCCGTGCGGGTGTCGGCGCCCTGGTGGCGCCCGTCCCGTTCGGGGCCCGGAGGGCCAGCCTCGCCGCGCGTGCGCAAGCGCTCTCCGCCCCTCCGCCCGCCGCCGACGCGGACCGGCCTGCAGCCGCCACCGCCAGCCCCAGCGAGTCTGGGGATGCGGCGCCGGAGTCCCTGCGAAAACGTCTCCCTGGGCCGACTTCCCCCTCCAAGTCCAATCTGCCCCTAGCTGCTCAGCCCCTAAATACATTCCGAGCTCCTCATCCTACTGGCCAGGCCCCCCCTCCTCATCCGGACCCCTTAGGCCCCACTCCACCCCTGCTGCGTCCCGCTGGCGCCCACCTGCGAGGAGGCAGAAAGAGCGGGCAGAGCCTGGTCAGCAGCGAGTGAGCCAGGCCGCTCCCGGGCTGGGTTATAAGGCAGCTCCTGCCCTCCCCCCAGCCCATGTCCCCAACCTCCTCCGGTGACCCCTGCCCTTTCCTTGCCACGGATCCCCTGGCAGGGACCTATATTTAGGGAAACCTGAAGCCCCTGACATTCATGCCAGCATGAGGCCTCAAGTGAGGGAAGGGGGAGGAAGCCCTGGGCCTGCCCTAGTTGGGGGCTAGGGGCGGGCCCTGCCCACTCACCGGTACTTCAGAGGAAATTTCCTTGGAAATCCAGCCCGAGGCGCTCAAAGGTTGTTAAGAGAAATCAGTCTTTGCGCAGGAATCTGTGGAGAGGGAGAAGAGGAAAGGAGACTGAAATCTGTGGCCCTCCTTGCCTCCTTCTCTCTTCTCCCTCCCCGCCGGGCCCTGATGGTGGTTCTTGTGATTCTGGGGAGACCGTTCCTTTGGAGGGAGAGCAGATGCAGGCATGACACTCACCTGAAGATAACCAAGATTCCACAGACAAGGTGTGGCTGGGGTACCCCTATATCCTGATACTCAAGGCTCAGGTTTGACCCATGAGGTGCTCCGTGGCCAGCAGTGTCTCCCACTCACACCTTCGATTATAATAGTTTATGTGGAGAGGCGGGCAGGGTCACCTGCCAGAGCGCTAGCCCCTTTCCCTCCTGGCCCTCCAAAGGGGCTGCAGTCCAAATGGCCAAGGGCTCTCTGAGTCCTGCTCTGCAGGGAGCCAGGCTCTCCAGGGCTGGTTCAGAGGCCGAAGAGCTAGGCAGGCCATTTGTGGTTCCAGTGGCCTGGAGAAAGGTGCCTGAAGGCAGGTCAGGGAATGAGGCATGTGGGCCCTGGGGGCTGGCCACTCCCCAAGGGGCAAGGACTCTGGGTCCTCATCGGAGCTTGATCTCGAAGCAGAGACAGTTGAGGCTCTGGCAGTCAGGAAGTTGGCACGCGCAGGCACAGTCACAAAGTGGGCAGCAGCGGGGGCAGCGAGGGGCCCAATCCTGAGGGAGAGGAGAGAGGGGTGAGGGAGGCAGGCAGGAGGAGGGGTGACCAGTCCCCTAAGCTCTTTCCCTCTCAGGGGAGAAGGGAACAGAGAGGCCTGGGAAGCCCCATTTGCCCAGTGGAACAGAGGGTACCATCTACCATTCCTGGGAACAAATCAATTCCCTGCACTGTTGAGAAATCAGCAAGGCGGCAGTGTTCCAAACAACTGAGTTCAGGAGCTGGAAGAGACTATTCAGGGCATTCTTTCCTTCTTCCCATTTTATAGGCAAGGAGGCTGAGACATCAAGTAGCCCTGTTCCATTAAGTCCCAAGGTTCAGCTCGAAGTTGGTTCTACTATCTCCTTGGTTCTGTGGATTTCTTCCTTGGCATGAGACCCAACTGTAGGACCTCCTTCATCATTTCTGAGCATCTGCTCCCTGAAAGGCAGACTGTATTCATGAATGATTCTGAAAAACCTCAGTTGTCTTTGAAAATGGTAATTGGCAGATTTTTTTTTTAATGTTTTTAAGAGTCACCTCTCTTTTATCAGAACCTTGCGCAGGGGGCGTCTGTATTTACGAAAGAGGAAATAGAGCCTCAGAGAGGGAGATCCCCCTTGACCCCACTGCCTCCCAGGGTGAGGAATATCAGCTTCTTTCTGGGTCTGTGGGGACAGGGACATGTCACCATTGAGCTAGCATGAGGACTCGGCCTCGGCAGGTACGTGTGATACAAACGAATGTTGAACGAGTGGATGAATCAAACCATTTCCCCCCCCGGCTTTGGGCAAAGAAGAAAGAAGAGGACTTTTCAGCTCCGGGGGGGCAGGGGGAAGGGTTTGTCTCTTGGGGAATAGGACAGGATGTCCTTCGTGACAAGAAGGGAGAACCGGTCTATTTCAGCCTACTTCTCTCCTGCCTGGTGACAGGGGTGATCTGCGACTGCTTCACGCATGGACTGGAGTCAGGCCAAGTGGCTGGAGTGGGACACACCCAGGATGTGCCAGGAGATTCGCTCCTTGAGGCCTGGGGCAGAGCTGACAGTCACAGTTGCACAGCTCAGTCAGATACCCGGCCAAGCCAGGAATAGGGGAATGACCTTTGAAACAGCTGAGGTTTGGGGGTGCGGTGGCAGATGACCGGTGAGATCAGATATCACTAGGGGCTCCAGTGAGGGAAGGGGATCTGCTGGCTGCAGGGACAGGGGTCTGAACTGGGCTGGTGCTGCTGTCAGCAGAATTGTCTCTAGATGCTAGAAGCATCGTGGCGGAAGGGAGAGCGAAGCGGTTTCCTTGTGTCTGACGAAGGGGTGGTTTGGGGCGTCCCTGGGGAGTCCTAGTTTGGGATGAAGTGGGCTCTGTGGGTTTTTGGAGGACCACAGCGTCATTCTGTGCGCAGCACTGGTGGCTGAGAGAGGCTCCACCGCCCTCACCTCAGAGGAGAGGGTATTAAAAGCATTTCTGGGCTCTGTCCACTGGAAGGGTTTACAGCTAGTCATTAATAACTGTCTAATGGATTTCTCGACTCTCACAAGCAGCCATGTGGCTTCTGGAAAGAATCTGCTACTTGAGTACATACACAAGAATGCCACGAGCCTGTTAACCCTTGTGTCTGTCTCTCGGCTCTGCAGCTTCTGCTCCAATTCCTTCCCTGTGACTTTGGGACGGCCAGCCGTCTCTGGCGGTTAGAGCGCAGGCCCAGGTTTGAGTCAAATTCAGGCCCAGGTTTGGCTCACTCGTGTTTGGAGCCTCCGTTTGGTCATCTTGGAAACAAACAGAATGCCTGCTTCAAAGGCTCCCGGCGGGGGAACCAGTGGAGGGAACTGGGCACAATGCCGGGTACCTAGTGAGCACTCAAGAAAAGGCAGCGAGTCCTGCCACAGCTCTGCACGCCCCCCGCCCCTGCCAGACCTACTGGGTGTGGGGCCCGAACGCCTGGCTTTGTGTCTGTCTCATCCACAGTTCTGATCACACCCACGGCTGAGGACCAACCATCGCGCTATGTGCCCCTTCGCTTCTCTTGCTCTAGCATAACTGCCTACTTCCTCCCCCCGTCCTTCGCTGCCCTGGAAGCCCCGTGTGGATTGGGACCCAGTCCCGCTTGTTTCACGGAGCCCCTAGGGCCTGGCACAGTGCCTCAACGATGACTACGTAGATCTTTCGTAGGTGGAGGAATGGGGTGAACGAGTGAATGAGAACCTTGCCACATGCTTGGTGAAAGCAGCAGAGCAGGCAGGTGTCTCCCACAAAGAGGAAGAGAAACCTGGGTTTGTGTCCCGGCCTGGGCCTCAGGTAAGTCACTCCAGCCTCTGGAAGCCTGTTTCTGAAGGCTGTAAAGTAGCCAAGAGCTTTGCGTATTTGTGGTTGTTACTGTTACGACAAGGAAACTGAAGAACACACACTTTACTGTACTTTGTGCGAAGACAGCTCAAGGACAGAACGACCCTGCCCTGCCCTGTGCCGTTCTAGAATCCTTCCTTCCTGGCTCTGGCAGAAGCCAGGTAGATCAGGTCTTGAGGTCTCCAGGTCTGAAATTCCCTGCACCTCACTCCACTGTCACCCTGACCGAGGAGAGGCCTGGACTGACAGAAGGGGCAAGGGGCAGCATACCCCGGGCAGGGGGCCAGAAATCGCTTCATAACTGAGCATTTCCTATCAAACAGGGAGTTTTTAGGACCCAGGGTCATCTTCTTTTTCCCCTTTGCCCCCTTAGCCTCAGTCCTGGGCTCCCTTTCCCAGCTACCCCTAGGAAACCAGAAGCAGATTTTTTTGTAAGGGGAGAGCCCCTTGCCCCATAATTTCCTTCAACACTCAAAATCTCCCCCGGGAAATTTGACCAACGACAGTCAGCCCAAGTTATGAATTTGCTTGGACTTTTATCCTCCCTCTTTCCTCCTGGGGAAGGTCACCACCTCAAGGGCAGGAGCTTCACTGTCTAAATCAGAGCCCAAAATAGGAAGGTGGTCAATTACATTTACCATCTTTCAACCCACAAAAGCAAAGATGGCCTGTCCTCCGGGAGCCAGGCGTCTCCCCGAGGATTCTGTTTCGACACACAATGGAGCAATTCGCTGTGTAAGACTCTACCACGTAACATTGTAGAAGTGACCGAACCTCCCTCAGCCAGCTCCTCCCCCCGCAAAAGGAGGCTAGAAATACTTACCTGTCTACATCCACAGGCACAGAGGAGGTCAAGGCGTGATGCCAAATCAAAAAGGGTAGGTAGCAGGAGTATTTGTGGCATGACCCCATCTTGGCCAAATAATGGTAGGTAACACAGCAGTGATAGTCTCTTAGGACGTGAGGGGCACACACAAAACATAACGACTTTGGTTACAGAGCTGGTTTATGCGCCGACTGGTGCTTTCTACGTATTTCTACACGCGCACTTTGTAATCAATGCTTTTTGTACTCAGAACCATATATATCCAGGTTTTTAAAAATACCCAGCTCTCAGGGTTGTTGAGTAAATGATAATGTCAATAAAGTGGCACTCAAATCCTCCATAAAGGATCTGGGCGTCGTACTCACTCAGAGAGCAGCAGCAGCTCTGTGCCAGGTTGTTTTTTCTTTTAGAAAGCAAGTCAGTATGCCCTCCAGGTGACCCACCTGTCCCCAGCTGCCACCCTGCTTTCTTTTCTGCAAGTGGCTTTCAGCACCAGAAGGTACGTGATGTGCTGTTCATGGCGTCTTTGGCTGTCTCCCACTGACCCAGCCCCCAGAACGGGGCCGGGCCCAGAGCAGGGGCTCAGCCTCCCATGTTGTTGCACACCACCAACGAAAGAATGCCCAGAGAGGGCCCAGGTCAGGGCTCAGGGGGTCAGGGCTGGGACGAGAACTCACAGCTTCGGTGGGCTGGGGGCAGCAGGCATCCAGGCAGTGGGTTGGGCTAGGCAGAGGGAAGTCGCAGGCTTCGGCACAGGTCCAGCAACAGTCCTGGGGCCTGGAGGCGCCTTGCTTCTTGCAGGGGGAGCTGCAGTCTGTGCAGCAGCCCTGGGCCTACGCGATGGAACGGGGCAGGATCTGGGCCAGGTGGTGGGGGGAAGTGGGGGGGACACGACACGTAGGGATAGGTGCGGGGACTAAATGGCAAAGGAGCCTCCGGGTCAGGGCCTGCAGATGAGGGCACTACCTGACCACCTCCTCTTCCCCGGGGCCCACCCTTCGGCCTCCACCAGGCCCCTCACCAGCAGGCAGTGCCTAGCCAGCAGCACCGCGCCGAGCAGCAACAAATAGGTCCCCACAGCAATGAACACGATGGCAGGGATGGGGAGCAGCAGGGAAGGACTGCTGACGGGAGCCGGGGTTGGATTCCATGGACTAGAGGAGGCCTGGACAAGCACAGGAGGAAGGGGTGACAAGGAGGTGGGAGGGGCTGTGGGAACACAAAAATACCAGGAAGGACACCCGGAGGAGGTGGCCGGGATGAGGGAAGGAACAGCCACCAGATGGCGGGGAGAGAGTCATTAGGACTACACTATCCTGGTCCCCAAACGTGACTTTTCCCTCTCATCCCCATTTCAGGACCATCAGTACCTGTTGGTCATTCGAGAATTTTCCAAGACTTGTTGATCTTCCTCTCAGAATGCCTCTCCATACATATCTATTGTCTCTGAGTCCTCTGGACTACTTCGCCATCCCTCAGGCCACGTTACTGGCCCCTAAATGTCTTCCAATCTGCGATCTTGCCCCTTTCCACACCAGCTGTGTTGTGTATCGCACCCTCCCTTACAATCCATCAATGACTCCCACCGACTCAGTCCAAACCTCTTATCTCAGGGACAAAGCCCCAGTCTAGCCCTGCCTACTCCTCCCTCTTTCCTCCTCTATACTCCGGCCAGACTGAAGTCCTAGCAGCTTCCCAAATGCCTGTGCTCTCTCCCACCCGCGAGGCTCTGCCCAAGCTGTTCCCTTGGCCTGGGATGCCTTTCCTCCTCGGTGACTTGGCAAGCTTCTCATCTTGCCAGGTAGAGCGGGAATGTGCTCTCCGTGTGAAGTCTACTCCGGGCACTCTCTCACAGCTCTGGTCCTGGGCTCGAAGGGTCTATGTTGGGTAAACAGCCCCCTCTCCAGTCTGGGCTCGGGCTCCAAGGCGAGTTTAAGGCCCTGAGGGGGCCGCTCCAGAAAAGGGTAAGGGGCCTAGGACTCACGTCCATGGGTCAGGACAGCGCCAGTCAGTCCAGGAGCTGCAAAGGAGAAAAAGTCCTGGGTCTCAGAGTCTGAGAGGGGCCATTGGACTGGGGTGCCCACTCCCCCACCCACCCAATTCCCGCTTGGAGAAACTGAGGCCGAACGATGGTTCCTGGTCCATCGGGGGTCCGGGGATTCGAGGCGGCGTCCCCCTCGCAGGCCCCAGCCTGACCCTGGCCACACCCCTGGCTGTCCCCACACCCCGGCTCCCTCCAGTGACCGGTCCCCATCACCTGCACCCTCGGGGCCGCGGGCAGTTCGCGGATTCCGCGCCAAGCTCGTCCAATCGGCCGCGGCGGCTGCACCGCCCAGAAGCTCCCGCTGCTTCTGGCCGTTGCCATGGAGATCCGAGCGCCGCTCCTACGGCGGCCGCCGAGACCCAAATTCCTTCTCCCGCCGCTCTTCCCCGGCTCGAACCTCGGAGGCCACCAGCCCCTCTTGGTCGCCGCCCGCCGGGTTTTCCCGCTATTCCTGAACGGAAAAGGCGATTTCCCGCTGCCACCTGCCCTGGTCGGGTCCTCATCCCTTGCTGGGTCCTGCGGCGCTGCAAAGGGGACACCGACCCCCCGGGCTACACCACCAACGTGCTGTGTGGCTTTGGCCAAGTCCCTGAACCTCGCGGAATCCATTTCCTCCTCTGTAAAACAGGGAAACTCCTGCCTTACGGGGAAGTTGTAAAAATCAAAGCTACTCGTCAGTTGTATAGCATTCTGCTTTTTTTTTTTTTTCTTCCAACTTTACCCCACTCATTTTTTATTGACAGTGCTCGAGTTTAAGACTTGGGTGGGTCTCCTCACCCTTCAGGTCACTGTCAAAGTGATTTCCTCCCACTCACCTTACATCTTGTCCTTTTTTCTATTTTAAAACCTCCAAAGGGCAAAGTCCAAATGCTTCGCTGTCAACCTCATGCAGTCTGGGCCCCTCCTATCCTCCCTTTGCTCATCAACAGCAAATCTCATCTAGGCTCTGGGCTTCCGGCAGAGAAAAAGGCAGACAAATTTCCTGCCCTCCTGGGACACACGTTGCACTGGGGGACCAGGGTCAGATAATCTGTAAAGAAAAAAGTAAGACTGTTCTGTGTTCCATCATTCTTCCAGTCTTCCCCCATAGGATCTGTTCATGGTTCCTGAGCCAGTGCAAGGGGTTCCACAGCTCCACACATTTGCAGATACTGTTCCCTCTGCCTAGAACACCCTTCCTGTTTCCCCTGGAAGAACTCTCTCATCCTTCAAGCCTCTGCTCAATTTTGTCTCAGGGAGGTCTCCCTGCCAACCTCAGGCAGAGGGGGCTGCTTTGGGCACCTTATTTGCATGCGTATTCCAGCAGTGATGACAAGGTGTTTGAATTCTCCCCTTTGGTGCCTGGCTCCCTGGTTAGACGGTTAGACGGCAAGTGCCTGGGTCTGATTCATCCCCATAGCCCAAGCCCTGGCAGTTGGTGTGGTCCCGGGGGCCTCTAGCGAGTACTCACTGATTCTATGAACGAATCAAATCCAGCCATCCACCAATAAAGGGTTGTTATCGAGATGCCCTTGTCCCGTGGCTCACAAGCCACTCGGACCTCCCACTTGCATTCCTGCCCTTTGGGGTTCTACACATACATGATTGGACTACGTACACTCACGTAAGCACAACGGGGCCTCAGACTTCATCCACAATTAGTGCATCCGGGTATGTTCCCCTGAAAGCAGTGATGTAGGAAAGAACGTTAGGGTTCTAAGCCAACGGCCAAGAAAGAATTCTTGAGACATCTTTGGTGCAAAAAGGTGATTTTATTAAAGCACGGGCATAGGACTCGCGGGTAGAAAGAACTGCCATGGGGTCATGCAGAGTGGCCCATTATATACTTTCAAGTTGGAGGGGGTTAGGGATAGGGGAAGTTTTTAAGGAATTTTGGAAGCAAGGTTTCCAGGACCTTGGGGGGGCTAGCTATTGTTGGGGAAAGGTCATTTATTACTGTCTAATAAAACTTCAGTCTTGAGACCCTTCAGATGTATATTGGTGGGCCATATGCTTGGGGGATGATTGCCAACACATATCTTGGGGGGTTTAGAGATAAAGGAAGTTTCCAAAAGAATTTTTATACATTAAAGTAAACTTACAAGACCCTGGGAGGTAAGGGGTGGGGTGGGCTAGGATTGTCTTTTGCCCTCAGCAAATGTCAACATCGAGGAAGTTGAGTCCCTAGAGGAATGTCACTCTGCCTGTTTCAAGGACTTGTCAGTGGGCTGTAGGTGGTAAAGAAATGAAATAATTATTCTTCGGCCTTTGTTTCCCACATCAGCAGTACCACCATATACCTACTTCTGTCTATGTCCTCCACCCCCGTGTACTTCGCCTCCACCACCGCCCCTGGGGATTTCTGGCACCATGAGGCAACCCCAGAAATCGCCAGGGTTTGTGTCCCTGGTCCCAAATCTCCTTCTCACCTTCAACCACACGGACAGAGTCCCACCCTCCTCCTCTCCCACCCCCCCACCCTCCCAGAGGGAGCTTCAGACCCAGGAGACAGGAGGCTGGCTGTCCCCAATGTCACCATTGCTGATTCTAAGGCAGAGTCAGATTGCCTTCTTGGGGCTGTCTTCTTGTCTAACCCATCTTCTTTGCAGAATCCCGAGGCCCGAGATGAGGCCAGTTCCCACCCCTGCCCTGGGAAAGGCCTCAGGCGACACAGACTCCCTCGCTCTGTTCTGTTCCTGCCAACAGGGAGACGTCAGCCTTGGCAAGGCCTCTGGACACGTCCATGGCCTGCAGTGGACAGATTCACTGCTGATGGTATTCTGTTCCTACCATGGGCTCATACATTATGCAGGATGGTGGACAGTGCACCGGGCCTGCTCTCTGCAAGACAAACCAATGGGACGGGCGATGTATGCACCCACTTTGCCAAGGCCACTTCCGCCCACATCACACCATTTGTTGGAGGCAGGGAGAAACAGATTTCGTGATAGCCAAGTAACCATAAGACCTCGCTCTCCCTAAAGTTCAGAATTGGAGATGTCGGATACGATCATGTGGAGTCTTGCACTGCCCCAGGAAGGAGAGAAAAAAGATGATGTACTCTCAGTCCTCGTGGGGTGGGTGGGAGATCTGAGACCCACCGAACACCCAGAAGATGAGAGAAATTCAGCCCGGCCTGCAGTCAGGCGTGGGAACGGAACCCAGCTGCTCTGAATTTGCTCTTAGACTTTCGGCCCCTCCTAATGGACATCTGACTATATTGCCTCCCAGAGACTAAGAGGAGGTTATCAGCGTCCTGTTAGGAAAATGAAAGGCCTGTGCTCAGGTAGTTATGCCCAGGGAATAATAAGCCGAGGGGAGCAGAACTAGAGCGAGCATCCATCAAGCCCTCTTCCCAGACTTCATCTTATTTAATCCTAACAGTAGACCTAAGTGGCATGAACCATCATTTCCGTCTTATTTTAATTTAATTTTTATTTATTTGATTTGATTGATTGATTTGAGAGAGAGAATGGAGAGAGAGAGAGAAAGCAGGAGTGGGGGGTAGGGGGTAGGGGCAAAGGGAGAAGGAGAAGCAGACTCCCTGCTCAGCAGGGAGCCTAACACAGGGCTCGATTCCAGAACCCCGGGATCATGACCAGAGCCAAAGGCAGATGGTTAACTGACCGAGCCACGCAGGTGCTCCCCCACCCTGCCTTATTTACATTTTGTAGATAGAAAAGAATCCTGACCCGGTTGAAAAAGAAGGTCAGGCAATGGATTCTAGTCGTGCCACTGGGCAAGTCAGCTGACCTCACCGAGCTTGAGTCTCACTTATCGGGAAAGTGGGGTCACCTAAGATCTGAGAGGATGCGTGATGATCGGAGGAAAGGTATGTAGAGTCCCCGGCATAGAACAAGGGCTCATAAAAAAATAGGATAAGAACAACCTGGAATGCATATCACAGTGAGAATTTACAAGGGGCCACATAGGAAGCATGCTTTACACACATCTCATTCACTTATCCTACAGCCCAAGGGAGAGGTACGACTGCTTCCCCCCTCCCCCACCCTCCTTTTAAGAGGTGATAAATCACTTGCATGAGTTCTCCTGGCTGGTTGATTGACAGAGCTAGGATTTGAGCCCAGGCAAGTGGAACTTTGTGTGTATACACCCGAGGCTCAGAGAGGTTCTGACACTTGACCAAGGTGTCACAGCCAATCTATGGGAGAAAAAAAGGCCTGGCCAGGCTCTTCCTTTTCTCACTCCACTCACCAGTCGTGCCCTTCAGCTTTTTCTACTGCACAGATAAAGGGTGGGACTGGACTTGCCTAGAACAGTGCCTAGCCTGGGACAGGTACAATAAAAGTACTAAATAATAAATGTTCTGGCGCACTGGGCGGGACTCTCCCCAGAGCACGGGTAGGGGGAATTGGACCCTTCCCTGGGTATCATGCGGGAAACAGGCCACTTTTGGCTGCTTATTCTTTACTTATTCACAGCCTTCGGTGATATCACACCTGCACGCCTCCCAGGGCCGGCGCTGCGCAGCACCGAGGCAAAGGGGATGCACGAGACACCATTTGGAAACAGGAGCCTGGAGTAGCAGGAAACGGTAAACTCCAGGCCCCGGGTGAATTGTGTGGCAGGTGTGTGAGCACCGAGTGGGGGTGAGAGACTCCCTTGGGGAGCCAGGCTGGGGTGGGAAAGCGGCTGGAGTCCCTGGAGCCTGGATGGGCACCTAGGGAGTGCCCCCCATGACGCCCCTCTCTACGGGCGCGGTCCTGAGGGCTGCACCCCCCTGCCCCCCAAAACTGGCACGGTCTCCCTCCCTCCTCTGGGGAGTTCAGGCACCCCTAGGACACGGTGTGTGGAATGCGACCGGTCTTGGGTTTATTTTACACGCTACACCCGTCTGCAAAAAATCAGGCGCGCGCATGAAAGCTATTCTCTTTCCAGTTCCTCTTCAACACTTCTGATTATTCCAGGAGCCGGTCTCATTTTGCTGCCAGAAGCCCTTTAACACCTCTCTATCCACACTTATCTTGCCATGTCTCATCTATAACAAAGAGAGTGCAGCCCTCCAGCTCAGAATTCAGAGCAGGTGAAAGTATCTAGCTACAAGGTTAGAACACTTTATTTTTTCCATTGTATTTATTTTTTTGTTACCTTCATTTACAGCAAGTGATACTGGTTTTCTATTTTCGGTAGTGATAGTTTCCTTTTAAAGTACGTGGTTAAGAATGGGTACTCTGCCAATCGGACTACTAGGTTCAAATCCCAGCTCTGCCACTTAACTGCCTGTGTGACCTTGAGCAAATCACACCACCTCTCTGTGCCTCGATTCCCTCCTCTATAAAGGGAAAGTAATAATGGTATCTCCTCCTTAGGTTATTGTGACAACCCATTAGTTAGTATATGTATAGGGCACGGATTGGTGCCTGACATCCAGTATGCGCTTTATCGATGTTTGCTATTGTTAAGTCAAATGGGGTAAAAACAAACAGACACACACAACCCCGAGGTTTAGAGAAAACCTCTTTGGACCAGTCCCACCATTTTCCATGTCAGAAAGCACAGTTTTGAAGAAGATAATTAAGTAACTGAGCTAGGATCTCTGTAGGTCTCTGGATCCCTGATCCATTTACCAGCCACTTCAATCTTCAGTAATTAATGCAACCTCTCGCTGCCTGCATCTGTGGAATGGGACTTTCGCTGGATGTGGAGGCGGTATGTGTAAAAGTGGCAGTATGGTGACTCCAGTGCATTTCGACGCGGCTAATATCGCCCCCAAGGGGACAGAAATAGGTTCTTGGTGGCAAAAAAAAAAAAAAAAACCAAACCAAAAAACTTTTTAGTATCCTAAGCACAGATATACAGTAGAACTGTGTTATCAAAATTTCATGATGAGTGGTGATTAGGAGACAAATTGTCTAAAAAAGGCTGCGTAGGGGAGAATCATGAAAAAAAAGAAGTTGAGTGCTGTAAACCAAATTTTTCCAACTTGAGTTGTTACCCATAGTGGGTTATGCAGTCAGTGCAAGGGGTCCTGATTAGACAGATGGTGAGGAGAGGATGGTGGGGAGAATGGCCACTCATTACGCAACTAAAGGCTTCATCTTTTTTTTTTTTTTAAGATTGTATTTATTTATTTGACAGAGAGAGACAGCCAGCGAGAGAGGGAACACAAGCAGGGGGAGTGGCAGAGGAAGAAGCAGGCTCCCAGCAGAGGAGCCTGATGTGGGGCTTGATCCCAGAACACCGGGACCACGCCCTGAGCCCAAGGCAGACACTTAACGACTGTGCCACCCAGGCGCCCCTAAAGGCTTCATCTTTAACGGTCTTATCTTGTGCGGTGTCTGGGTGGCTCAGTCAAGCGTCTGCCTTGGGCTCAGGTCGTGATCCCAGGGTCCTGAGGTCAGGCTCCCTGCTCAGCGGGGCGTCTCCTTCTCCCTCTTCCTCTGCCCCTCCCCCCTGCTCATGCGCTCTCTCACACTCTCAAATAAATACATAAAATCTTAAAAAAAAAAATCTTACCTTGCTTTGGGTTCAACCTTTAATTTGATGTTCAGAGTCCTACCCAGAGGGGGAAAATGGAGTAACTAAACAAGCAAGAGCCATTCACAGAGATAAGCTCTGAAATTGTGACTGATGTCTACACTGTATTAAAATGATATCTTTTTTGTCTTTAACCTTGCAGTTCCTTTAGGAAAATGAGTTTATGGGTTTTCTATATCTGTTTAACATTATAGAGACCAATGCAGTCAGAAAATAGGATTTTAAAAATCCTACCTTGTTCACTTCCTGTGTAACCTCGGACAAGGTACCAAACCTCTCCGTGCCTCTGTTTTCCCATCTCTGTAAAATAGACACAATAATAAACAACCCGCAAAGCTGTTCCTCCGTTAATGAGGAAATGAGTTGATATTTTTAAGCACTCAGATCAGTGTCTGGCCCATAGTAAATGCTCCATAAGCGGCATTTAATGACCTGGAATTATTATTATACCAGCTTCACGGATGAAGAATTGAGGTCCACAGAGATTGGCCCACCATCATTCAGAGCCTAAATTTGTTTAGCATTTTAAAAATTAATTCCAGCTTAATTTAAATAAAGTGCACACATTTTAAGGGTACGCCTTGGGCACGCTTACCTATGTGTACACTCGTGATCAAAATAGGGGCATTCCTTAGGGCGCCTGGGTGGCACAGCGGTTAAGCGTCTGCCTTCGGCTCAGGGCGTGATCCCGGCGTTGTGGGATCGAGCCCCCACATCGGGCTCCTCCGCTATGAGCCTGCTTCTTCCTCTCCCACTCCCCCTGCTTGTGTTCCCTCTCTCACTGGCTGTCTCTATCGCTGTCCAATAAATAAATAAAATCTTAAAAAAAAAATAGGGGCATTCCCAACACCTCAGAGGCTCACTGGGGTCTCCCCTCAGTCAATACCTCCCCCGCCCCAAGTTGAGCGCTATTCTGAATCTTCACGGAAGACATTCTGCCTGTTTTGAACTTCATCCAAATGGAGCCATACAGTCAGCTTCTTTTATTATCCGCAGTCTGAATTTGAAGCCCAGATGGTCCCACCCTAGAAATTGCCATCTTAACTATTATCCTATATTGTGCCGCCTTTTAAAGCCAGGACTCCTTAGGGTGTTCTTATTCTCCCCCTCCTTCCTTTTCCTGACTCCTTTTTCAGCTCTGCCCGAAACAAAGGTGTCCGTCAAGCCATCGACGAATTCTAATTGGTCAGTTCTGCATTAGAAGGCCCGGCACAGTCCCGCCCCGCCAGAGGAGGGCCCTCGGCCAGGACGCATATATAGGGCACATGTGTCAAGAGGTGGGCCAATGGGAGGAGAGCGTGTTCTAAACCGTCCATCCGTCCACCAATGGGAGCGTGGTGTTCCCGCCCTCTTCAACTGCCCGGCTGCCTCAGCCTCGTGCCCTTGCAGTTTGACACCTTTCTTGTGTCCTAGAAGAAGGGGCCCTCGAAGCTGCCTAGGAGATGCAGGATGGCGGGCCCCAACTCCTTGCACCCTCCCTGGGCCTCATGCACCCCTCCCCTCCCTGTGGTGGATGGGAGGGGAGACTTTTCCAGACAAAAATAACATATATGTAAATATGTATGTTTTCAGGGGTTCTGTTGTTTCTTGGGTTTTTTTCTCTGTTACTGGGATAATGCCTTGGTTTTTTCTTTTTAAAAAAGTATTATTTTTCAATTTCAAATATCTTTACAATTTGAACACCCTCTGGTTTTTCTGAGTTCTGGGTGCTGATGAGAATCACCAGCCTCCCTCTGTAGCCTCCACCTTGCCCCTCAGAGGTGAGAACCTAGGAGAAGGGAGAGGGGACTGGAAGAGCTTGGGGGCGGGCAGAGAACGAGATGGGTTGGAGATCATAAGAAGGAGTAGGCACATCCTTAGGGTTGAAGGATGAAGAGAAGAAATTTTAAGGTGTGATATGGATTGGGAGGTGTGGACCAGCTCCAGGAAAATGAATGAAATGCTTGGAATGGGTTGATTTAAAAAAAAAAATTAGGATGCCCAACTGTCCTGGAGGAGGGATATTTAAAGTGCAATAAAGATCCCAAAGTGGGGCACCTGGGTGGCTCAGTCGCTTACGCACCTGCCTTGGATTGAGGTCATGATCTCCCAGTCCTGGGGTCCTGGGATTGAGCCCCACCTTGGGCTTCCTGCTCAGCGGGGAGTCTGCTTCTCTCTCTCCCTCTGCTCCACCCCCCCCCGCCCGCTCCTGCTCTCTCTGTCCTTTTCAAATAAATAAAATCTTAAAAAAAAAAAAATCCCAAAGAGATTAGGGAAGAGCAATGCCTCATGGGTTACAGATGAATGGATCCCATGGGCCGCTGAGTTATCAGGGTGAAGGGAGTCTCTGGGTCTAAGGGACGCTGTGGGTTCTCATGCTCATCTTTTCTCACCTTCTCTACCCCAGACAGGCATGACCCTGCTCTTTGTACTGGGCTGCATTTTCTTCCCACTGAGCTTCACTGCCCTCTGCTGGGGCCTGCAGAACCACCCCACCCTGCAGATGGAGAGACCCGAGGCTGTTTTGGTGGCGTCCAAGTAAGAGGACAGGGTGAGGGCATCCTTCCTGGGCCAGGGCTGGTGGAGCTGATCTCCTGCTTTCAGGAAGAGTTAGTGGTGACAGCAGGAGCAGAGTGTGTGTGTGTGTGTGTGTGTGTGTGTGTGTGTGAGTGCGTGTGCCAGGGGTAGATTAAAACTCAAAAGAAACTGGCTAGGGGATCTTTTGCAAGTTATTTAACCTCTCTGAACTTCAGAGCCCCCCCCCACTTGTAAATGGGTTACTAAGAACACCCACCTTCCAGTCTTCATGGAGACCTTGTGCGAGGATAGGTGAATTCATGTCTGTGAAATAGGGGTGGCCAACTCCTGCAAGGAACAAGGCTGTAGGCTCTGTGGGGATGACTGGTGAGCTGGAGGACTCAACATTCAGCCCACTGAATGAAGCAGCAGCTGCTTGGCTCCCGCCAAACATTATGGAGCTAGAATATGGGCTCCATGTTGTCTGACTTTCTGGTTCTTTCTCAAAAGAAGTTGAGCTTCGATGTGAAATCACCTAATTTGCAAACACTGACAAATAAGTTAGAATTTAAGAAAATACTATCCCGGCAACACCAGACTGGCTAAGCAAAGCATGTTTGTGGGCCAGATCGGGCCCTTCCGCTGCCAATTTATGACCTGTTTGACACAGCTTAATACACGTGTGAACTATCATGGAAACTTAGGTAGGAGAGGGAGCAGACAGAAGGCAGAATTTACTTGGGTGTCTGGGTGAATTCCTGGAGGACAGAAAAGTGTCTCTGCCGGCTGTAGTTCAGGTCATCCAGAGAGAAGCCACGACTTGACCAGGTTTGTAGTCCTCAATCAAGTAGTTATGGTGCCCTACCATTGCCCACACACCCCCAACTCAGCTTTGCTCTTTGGCTTTGGAGCTATCCAGTTTTGCCAGTTCTCATAGCTGTGTTATCTTGGGCAAGTTTTTTGTCTTTTTTTTTTTTCCCTTCAATCTCTGAACCCGTTTCTTGTCTATAAAACAGATATTACCATCTGGGAAGATTAAATAAGAACATAAACCACATTGCCTCATGGTCAGCACATAGTAAACATACACAAGTTGGGTCCTTTTCCCCCTTAGAGGAAGCCCTGAGGTCAAGAAGCTAGATCCACTATTGCCCCTAAATTGTCCCTAACTCCTTCTGCCAAAGGCCAGAGACCTCTCAGTCTATTCCTTCCACTGACACTAGAGGGCAGCACAAAATTGCATATCCAGCCCTCAGCCTCTCTTTTGGGGAGGAAATGGAATGGTCTTTGGACAGGCAAAGACAAATTGTGGGGCTGCTTATTGAGGTGTACCTTAGGGTAGGCCTGGAAACCAGAGTACGATTTGGGTACAAGGCCCCAGGTCATGCAGAAGTCCGTAGGACAGTGGAGTTCAGGACAGGAAGGCCAAATTCCAGGAAGCAGCACGAAAGGGTGAGAAACAGCTCAGAGGCCAGCGGGGTTCCAGCTGGGCTTCGGACATGCAGCGTGACCCTGGCCAAGTCACTGTGCCTCGGTTTCCTTGTGGTTGAATGAGGGGTTTGAACCACCTAATCCCTGGGGTCCTTTCCCACTGGGAAACTGCTGTTCTGTGAAGTCCCCAAGGAAGGGGAGTCAGGAAGATAAGAAACCTGAAGAAAAAGCGAGTGACCAGTGCTTAGGGGAGGCCAGGAGAGGCCAGGCAGCCTGAGGGACAGGGGCAAGAGCATCGTCCCATTCCAGGTGGGTTTTCAGAGAGGCAGGGTTTCCTCACCCTCTGCAAACCCTGTAGTCACTCTAATACCCAGCATGGGAGGGCTCCGGCCTCTTCTAAATATGTCACCTTGGGGAGGGCCACCGTAGGCTTCAGGACCATTTCTTGACTTGCAAGAACGGGACAAGTGCTGTTACCTCAGGGCTATTACAATTGTTAGACAAGATCACCGGACAGCCTTGCAGTGAAGATGGGCTCTAGGGGCACCTCACTTCTCCCTATAGTTTTCCCCCTTCCCATTGGAGTGAAGGATGTGGGGGGGGGTCTCTGAGCCGGAAGGAGGCTGTCTGGAGGTGTTTTTATTCTCATCCAGTGCTTAAACTCATCCTTCAGAGACAGTAAGACGCACCACTTTGTCTCACTCCCTCCTCCAAGGAATCCTTTTCCTCTCTGCTGGAGTGGCACCCCTAAACTGGGACCCCAGCAGGCCACTTGGGAGGCACTGGCAGAGAAGAAATGGCAGGCATTTGCCATGTGCTGGTGGGAAACAGGGTCAAGCCCCCATCTGGGGGCTCAGAGCCCCCTCCCAGCTGGCCAGGGTGCCCAGGGCCACCTTCCTCCCCAAGAGGAGAGCCGACCCTCCACTGGTCCATGTCCCCAGCAGCCCCCTATGCCGCAGCTGCTGTCTCTTTAAGGGCCTCCCCCTCCCTCTTTCTTTGCTCCCCCCCATCTCTGTCGCAGCCGCTGCTGTGGCTCAGAGCTGCATGGGGAGACGCTGCTGCAGGTCCGGTTTCTTGGTGTCTGGTCGGTGCCATCATTCCCCACCCCTCCCCCGCCCTCCCCAAGCTGGTGACTCCCCCCTCCCCCTCCCCCTCCCCACCGAGGGGGCAGGGGGCTGGGCAGGAACTCGCTATAATGCCCCGTGCAGCCTCCCGGCCAGGCGGCAAGGACCGTGGCGGCAGCGAGAGGCGGGAGAGCAGTGCTGACCGCTGACCACTTGCCCAGCCGCTCCTCTTGTCTCCTTCCCTCCCTCCCTTCTCTCCCTCCCTCTCTCCCTCCTTCTCAGGGCTGGCACCACAGTCCCACCCCGCCTTCTCGGGTCCTCCCAGCCTCTCCACGTAAGCCCCCCCTCCCCACCTGCCTCTTCTCTCCCTCCCCTCCCCCACCCACATCCTCCTCCTCCGGTACCCTCTCCCTCTCTGTCCTCTTATCAAGTCCTCTCCTCCTGTCTCGCTTCCAGACCTCTGGCCAGCTTCCTCCCGCTCCCTTTCCCGGATCCTCCCTCTACCCAGTCTCTCCCCATTTCCCCAGTCTCATTTAACTCCCTTTCTCCCTTCCTCTGGGCTGACTCGCCTGCCCCATCCCATCCCCGCCCTGTCCCCTTTGTGCCCCTTTTTCTTTTTCTCTCTCCTTCCCTGGCTTGGTGTCCCTTCTCCACCTCTAACTCCCTTCAGCTCGGCCTCCCTGTCCCCTCACGGCCGCCAGCCTCCCTGCCCGAGGCCTGAGCCACCATGCTGACCCCAATGGTGGCTGGGGGGGTGGTGTTCCCCGGACTCTTCCTCCTCTCCAAGAACACGCTCCAGCGGCTGCCCCAGCTGCGCTGGGAGGAGGCTGACGCGGTCATTGTCTCAGCCAGGTAAACTGCATCCCTTCCCCTCGGCCCCTCTCCCCTTCTCAGGCATTATGGGGGTGGAAGGGACCCCAGTCCTTCCCTGGACCCTTGGCCCATTAGGGACTGGGGGTTCCTGAAGTGGTTGGTGGGCTTTACCTCCAAGCTTCCTGCCCCCTTCACTGCCTTACTCCCTGTCCCAGGAGACCTCGTCCAAACCCAGCCATCTGGTCTACTAGTATCCAGACTGCTTTTCTTCCCTCTCCCCCATTCACCCTCCCACCCTCCAAAACAGGACCAGCATGTGACTAAAACATTCCTATAAGATATTAGGGAACAAGGCGAGGGGCAGAGAGCTGTGAATTAGTCAGGGCACATGTATGGGGGTACAAAAGATAGAGGAGTGAAGGTAGAACTCCGTACAAGCTGGAATGAGGACCAGAGTTGGGGAGGGGAGCATGGGGACAGTCAAAGAGTGAGCGGGAAAGTGGCTGGGGGAATATGGGGTCACCAAGGAATGGCGTGGTGACTGGAAGGCTGAGTGCTGCGAGAACAGGCCTGGGGCACCCCCTTGCCATCCAGGGCTGTCCCTGTGCTGCCCCTCCCCAGGAAGAGACCTTGTTATCAGCATTGTCTCACCTCAAGATGACCTCCCTGGTGTCCTCCTGAGAAGAGGGCCACTCAGTGTCCACGACTGACCAAGGGAGGTGTGGGGTGTAATGAGTAGCAGCAGCGGGGTGGGGGGGTCCTGGAGCCTGAGGTTGGGGGTGAGCCCTGGGCAGGCTGGCCTCAGGCAGAGACAGGCAGAGAGTGGCCCGAGGCGCAGTAGCTGGACAGTAAAGAGGAGAAACCGAGGGCTGCATCCCCTTCTTCTACCTCTGCTCCCTCTTTCTCCCTAGGCTAGTGTCCTCTGTCCAAGCCGTCATGGCCTCCACCGCTGGCTACATCGTTTCCACCTCCTGCAAACACATCATAGATGACCAGTAAGTGCCTCAAGACCACCTTTGCCCAAGTTCCTGCAGCCCATGTGCGTGTGTGACTCCCGAGGACCCCAGGTCTTCTAGGGGACTCTTTCAGTGGTCCCCAAGCCCTTCACTTGGGACTGAGCAAGTTAACTGCATTAGCTGCAACTCAACACCTAGGGATAAATTTATCCATGTCCTGTCCTTAAAGGTCAGAGCCAGGGGGTAAAGGAGTGGGGATCAAAAAGGATTGTCAGCGGCTCTTAGGCTTCCTGCCCTCTCATATCGTAGTAGGTCCTGTGTGCCCTTTCCTCCCCACCTCTTCCCCCCCTTACATCCCTCAGACCCCTTTTCTAACCAGCACCCAACTGGGCTGCCTCCCTCCTCATGCCAGGCTCACCCCTCAGCTCCTCCCAGAATCCAGGTGTCCAGTCCCAGCTCCGTGCACAAGAGGGAGACAGAGGAGAGAGATGACAGAGACAAGGCCACTAATGGTTCGCCCGTGGGGGGTGGGGTGGGGGAAGGGGGAAGAGGCCAGACTTTGGCACTGTAGGCTGCTGCAGTGCCTGGTGCTTGCCAACAAAGCCCAGGCCTGAGAGGTGGGGCCGTAGGAGGAAGGAGAGGGGCCCTGTCCGTGGTGCTGACGGGCCGGCTCCAGGTGACCCGCGGGCTGCTGCAGATTGCTCATTGGGGTGCTGAAGAAGCCCCATGCTTCACTTCTGGCCCTGACCCCCTTCTCTGGCAACTGTGGGGCTGCAGGAACATTGTCTGGAGGACCCTGACCTGGCGGTGCCCCTCTTTCTCTCCAGATGAGTTCCCTTTCTGTGGAGGGAGGTACATCCCTTCCTGGAAGGGCTGCCCTGACGAGGCATTGAGCTGCGTGAGTCAAATGCCTAAAGCAGTCTGGCTCTTGCACAGTGGGTGCTTAACTCTTCTTCAGGTCCCATTTGGTAACTGGGCTTCCTCTTCCCCTCCGCCCTTCTGCTCCACCCCTGGGTCTTTCTTGCTCTCGCCTTCTCAGTCAGAGGTCACCTTTCCACTTTTATATTTCCTCTCCCCCCACCCAGGGCTGTTCTTGTCCTTTCCCCTGTAATCCTCAGGTGGGTGGGGAAGATCAGGGTTAATCCAGGGACAACAGCTGTTCCTACTTCTGAGCACCTAACTGCTGAGAGTGTGGGGACGGGTTTAACTCTTCAAGTTAAACCAAGACTGGTCCCCCCACAGGCCACATGGCTCCTGGGGTGGCTCTCCCAGCTATTCTTGCTCCAACTCCCTTTGGGCCAGTTGGACCCCTTTCCACCAGGGCTGTCCCTGCTTTCCTGCCCTGTGTGGCTAACCTGGGCTGCTGCTCCCTCACCTCTCTCCCTTTCTTCATGCTCCAGTATGAGTCTCGGGTTCTCTTTGCCCCAAATCATCCCTGCTGGAGTGGACTGCCTGTCTCCTTGCAGACCGGTCTTCCCAGGGTTTGCAGTCTGTCTCCATCTCACCTGATCCTTCGCTGGCCTCCCCCCGGGCCCTCATTCCTCCTCTCCCTTGGGCAGCTCCTCATATATGGTCTCAGCTCCTTTTCTGTGTCACTCCGGCTGACTTTGCTTTCATCCCTCCACCTAGCTGGGCCAGTTCCCTGACCTTGCACTCCCACCTTAGACCTGCCACGGGGCTATAGCATTTAAGAGAAAGTGCTCAACGGGCTGAGTCAAGAAGAAAAATGCAATATTGCATATTCAGGCACTTTTCATTTTTGTTTACTCTCAAAGTACACAGAACTTTCTCTGTTCTTGGCTCCTTTTGCTCAGCATTTTCTCCATTAACGCTTGGCTGTACCTGAAAAAAACAAGAGGTTGGGCGACATTCGGGCAGAATTTGCAGGCCTAACAGCACCACCAAGTCCCCAGTGTGGCTTGTCTGTGACACCTGTCTTGAATCTTCTAGGGACAGTGGAGCCAGACTTCCCGTGGTTGGTTATTCCTTGGCCAAATCACTTAGTCTCTCAGTTTCCTCATCTGTAAAAGGGGGGTGGGAACCATCCCCACTTTGTGTCGGGTTTTTGTGGGGAGTGAATAAGTTTATGCATGTAAAATGTTTTGGATATTAGAACAATGCCCGCGTGTCAGTGGATGTCAGCCAAGACGACCCCTCTCCACTGCTTTTGCCTCTTCTGCTGTTATTTGTCCTAACCTCAGCTGTCTCTCAGATCTTGCCTGAGCTTGCTCTCTCACTCTGTCACTGCCCTGTGGTCTGTGGCTGTCCTTTGTGGTCTTTTCCCTACCTCCCCTCTCCCCATATTGCAGAGAGAGAGAGAGAGAGAATATGAATGAACGAATGATGAATGAAGGAACATGAAAAATGGGTGGGTTCTGAGGTCAGAGAGCCCGGGTTTGATTCACAGCACTCCTACATGTCAGCGTTGTGACCATCCGACCTTGGGCCAGTCTCTTGCTCTCTACCCTTGGGTTCCATCACAGAACTCGAGAGTCCCGCCATCTCAGGGTTGCTGTGAATATCGCTTGCGATCTGACTCCCGGTGGCCCATCCAGCGCTGACCCGGGCACCTGGTCGCTGCTCTAGCCATCTCCTTTCCTCTCTGATCCCCGCCCCTCTCTCTCTCCGCCCAACAGACACTGGCTTTCCTCTGCCTACACGCAATTTGCAGTGCCCTACTTCATCTATGACATCTACGCCATGTTCCTCTGTCACTGGCACAAGCACCAGGTCAAGGGGCACGGAGGGGACGAAGGGGGGGCCAGAGCCCCGGGCAGCACCTGGGCCGTGGCGCGCGGCTACCTGCACAAGGAGTTCCTCATGGTGCTCCACCACGCCGTCATGGTGCTCGTATGCTTCCCGCTGTCGGTGGTGAGTTGGGGTGCTGAAAGCCAGGGCCCCCTGTCCTGCTCGCGCCAGCACTGCAGGAGCCCGGGAAGCCCTGTGGCCGGGTCCCCCAGCAGCAGGGCAGACCCAGGATGGAGAGTCCCCACAGAGGGTTTCCTGAGCCCCAGACCAGCCCCAAATAGCAACAGGGTCTGGGGTCAGCCTGGCCCGGGCTGGATCTGCCCAGCCGTGATGCCTGGGAGCCCTGGTTGCCGGTCTCTGCGCCTCAGTTTCCTCATCTGTAACTTAAGGTATAGAGTCTCCCTGGCAGGATGGTTGGGGGGATACGGTGACGTCATGCTCGCAGCTTTGCCGATGCACACAGGTGTTCAGACTTTCCAAGTTGAGCATCTGCCAAAGTGGCCCCAGAGAAGAGGGAGGGAGTCCAGGGTGAGGCCCGCCTAGTTCCTCCCTCTCCTTCGCAGGTGTGGCGTCAGGGCAAGGGAGATTTCTTTCTAGGCTGCTTGCTGATGGCTGAGGTCAGCACCCCCTTCGTCTGCCTTGGCAAGATCCTCATCCAGGTGAGAGGGTGCCTGAGGGTGTGTGAGCCTGGAGGGAGGGCGCTTTCAGGGACCTTCAGGGATTCTTGAACGGGCCAGGTCTGGGAGGGGCCCCAGGCCCGGGGTCAGGGGCGGTGGGGCCCAGGGTGCTGAGGAGGGGAAGGGTGCTGGCGTTGGGGCACCCGCTCTGCACCCCTCCCCCCTGCTCTCTGACCTCCCCCCGTCCCCCCCACAGTACAAGCAGCAGCACACTCTGCTGCACAAGGTGAACGGGGCCCTGATGCTCATCAGCTTCCTCTGCTGTCGGGTGCTGCTCTTCCCCTACCTGTACTGGGCCTACGGGCGGCACGCTGGCCTGCCGCTGCTCGCCGTGCCGCTCGCCATCCCGGCGCACGTCAACCTGGGCGCCGCGCTGCTCCTGGCCCCCCAGCTCTACTGGTTCTTCCTTATCTGCCGCGGGGCCTGCCGCCTCTTCCGGCCCCGGGGCTCCCCGCCGCCCTCTCCCTGTCAGACCCAGGACTGAGGGTGGGGCTGGGGGACCCTCCCCACCCCACCCCACCCCATACCTTGGGGATGGGGCTCTGGGGCTGCCGGGCCTGGGGGTGGGAGCCAGAGGCCTCTTGCCCTGACAGCCCCAGGACCGACAGGTGTACTGCAAAGGGGTGGGACATCTCCCCCCGGGGGCAGAGGGTCAGGGACCAGGTGAAAGGCAGGGAGGGGGAGCCTCTTCTCCCAGCAGTGCCTGAGCTGAAGATAGCAAACCCCTTCCTGCACACCCCTTCTCCCATCACCAACCCTGGGGCCCTGGGGAAGCAAAGGACAGAGGAAGGGGACATCACTTCCCATCCACTGAGGGCTAGAGGGCCGTGGGGAAACTGACTCAAGGGGACCAGGACTCAGAGAATGTGGGGGAGGCCCTGCTGCCAAGGCCATCCCAGCCAGCCCCCCTGCTGCAGACTCTTCTCAGTTCCCACACCATCTGGGAGGGAGGGGACACCTTAACCTCCCCCCGCAGGCCTTGCTTGGGGCTAGCTGCCTCCACTGCTCCTCTCTCTTGGGGAGGCCAGCCTGAGGAGTCTTATTTATTTTATTTATTTGCCCAAATCCATACTAGTCTGTGGGGGTGGGGGGAGGGAGGTGGCTGCTACCCCCAACCTTCCTAGTGCTGAGCAACCCCGGGGGCGGGTGAGGGGGCACCCCGTCCCTTCCCCACTAGGCTGCACATCTTGCCCTCGGGCCCTGGCATGTCCCTGGTGCTACAGACCTCTCAAGGCTTCCTCCAGTCTGGGGTCAGGGGACCCTGGGAGGTGCTTTCCAGACCGCTAATAAAGACGATCTGATCTGCGTGAACGCCACCAAGGCCCTCTTCACCCAGTTCTTTGGTGCAGGGAAGGGTGGGGGGTCTGGGGGTAGAAAGCACGGATGACCCCAGGATGGGGCAGGACCCCCTGCCTGGTTACCGAGCAGTCAGGGAAGAGAAAAGCAGACTTTTATTCAGCGGGTTTGGGCACTCAGGGCAGAGTCCAGGGCCCTTGTCCGGCTCCTCAGGCCCCTTTCTGCCAGGTCCTATGGGATATGAGATCAGAAGTGGGAGGCCACACTAGGCTTTTGGGTCCTTCAGCCTCTCCCAAGGCAGGCTGAGGCGGGAGGGGTCAGCAAAAATGGGAGTGGCAGGGGAAGGGGGGCCTTACATGTGTGTGCAGAACTGGTAAAGGAGGAAGAGGAAGGCCACCACCAGAGCGCCCACAAGGATGTGATGGAAGAACTCGGAGTTGGATCCTGTTAGACAGGGAGGGGGACATGGGGACCCTGGCCTCCTTTCCAATGGAAGGGCCAAGGGCAGTTCTTCTCCAGGCCCTGGCAAGGAAGGAAGCCCCTTCTCAGGCGGGTTCATACCTGAGTTAACAAAGATGACAGGTTTCTCTCCAATAAACTGGGCCACGGCCAGGAGCCTGGCTTGGTCTGAGTCTGGGTAATCAAAGAAGTCAGGTCTGTCTATGAAGAGCAGAGACTCTGCTCCCCGGGCCAAGGTGTTGGCACTCTCCCGGCTGGGTGCTAGGGAGCAAAGTCTACGTCAAGAATCAAGCAGGCCCCTGCCCTCCACCCCAAGAGGCTGTAGCCGACCCAGGACCCTGTCAGGCCACACAGCCTTAGTGTGCTGGGGAGGGGCTTGGTTTTGTTCCAGGAACTTCTCAAGGATCGGCTGAGCTCTCCATGCGAAGGCCCATGCTGGATGGGGAGGGTGGGAGAGACATGTGGAGGGAGAAGAAGGCCCTTGCTTGGCCTCCCAGCTCCTAAGGCAGATTGACCCTTCACCCCCAAGACTTCCTCCTCCCCACTGCTCCCAGGACAGCTTCCCACCTGTTTTTATGGTCCCCAGTCCAACCAGCCACATCCATGCCCATGCCCACTGCCACAGCCCCATGACCCTTCCACTCCTGTGACAGGGGTGGGGGCTCTGTGATGTCACAGCCTGGGGCCATTCTGAGCACAAGCTATGGGGTGAGGGGAGAGAGAAAGTGCTGGGAGCTGGGACTCTTCCCCCCAAGTCCCCACATCCGAAGAAGACATTTTGGGACCCCCGCCCCCAGGGCCTTCATCCTTTGGGGTGAGGCTGATGATAAAACAGTAACAGGGGCAGCCCCAGCATTTAGAAATAGGAGGTACTTGGGGCAAGCTTGCTGGAAGCTGGGACTAAGGAGAACTGCAATCGTGTAGCAGGCACAGTCTTTCCTGGGGTGGGGGCAGGGCTAAACACCTCCCATTACCCCTGGAATCCACTCTCTCCATGGACGCCCTTGCCCACCACAGCTAGCCTGCCCTCATTATACGGAAAAGGGAACCAAGGCATAGAGGGGCAAATATCATGTGGGCGACGCACACTTCCCAGAACTGTGCATTGTCCTCTCTGAGGCTCCCCCCTGCCTTGGGTCCCCAAATTCAAGGGCATAGGAGTCACTTAGTACTCAGCTGAGGACGACCCTGGGGTTGGGAGCCAGGAGAAATAACAGGCTTGTCCCACTAGGTGGCAGCAGTGTTCACGGTTGCCCGTTTCCCTCCCACCCGCGAGGGCACCGCTCCAGCTCCTCCAAGCCCTCCTCCCGCCTCTTCCCGCAGGTGCTGCAGGAAAAGGTACTACTGAGGGAATGGCGGGCACTGGGGTTGTCGGAGAAAAGGCCCCGCCTATCTCGAGGCAGGTCTCTTGGTCACCCACGGAGCCCTCGCAGCCTCCTGTCTCTGGGTGGGCTCCCCCAAGGGCCTTCCCATTTCCCATTTCCAATCCCCGCTTTTCTCTATTTGTCACTTTCCAACAGCCACTGTCAAGCCTGCGCGCCCCTCTCAGCCTCTAAGAGTTAGCTCTCCTCTGATTGGCAGGTGGGCCTGTCCATCACAGATGTGTCCCGCCCCGCCCAAACCCAAGGACACTTCAGGGTCTTCTTGGTTTGACTACACAGATGCCTGTTCTCTGTCAGTCCCAATTCTGGGACTTCCCCCAAACGAGGCATGTGTCTGTGGCGCGTTGGGAGGCCCTCTGTCCTATGATGGAGGTCCCCCCTTCCTCCCGTCCCCCACCCTTCCTCTTTTTTTGCCCTCAGGGGCTACCCTCTGGGTCTCCCAACAGTAGCCCCACGGAGGTCCTTGCCCTGCTCAGCTTCTATTTCCTAAACAGTAAAGCCCAGGGAGGAGAAAATGGGGGAGCAGGAGACAGACTCACATCTACGGGACCTGCCTCTTTCCCGTGCACGTCTCTCTTCTAAGAAAGAGGAAGTGACTTATCCAACATCAGGCATGTGAGGGGTCGAACCACCTGGCTCCTGACAGCCCAGGCCTGTGGGAGGCTGCCACCCCCCTTTAGTGGGGAGAAGGGGATCCGAGCCTTTAGCCATTGGCGTGGATCTTGCAGTTTCCTCACTAGCCCCAAAAGAATGAAGCTGCCCTCTCCACCAGAAAAGGCCCTTTTGACATAGGCAGTGATTTCTCATTCATTTATTCATCCGATCATTAAGTAAATGTATTGAGCTCCTGCTCCGAGCCGGCTCTGTTTATGGGTTAGATAGAAATCACCAGGGCACGGTCTCAGCCCTCAGGGATCACAGGGGAAACACCTCTTGGATGCACATCATTAGAATATAGACAGACAACCCCTATGGGGCTGTCTACACTTGCTGTCTCTGCTCCCTCACCTTTAATGTATTCTTCAACCCCTCCCGACCTGGCTTCGTCCTCACCACTCCACTGAAGCCACTTTTGCCAAGTCTACCAATGACCTCTTAACTTGCCAAATCTAATGATTACTTCTGTTCCTTCCAGTCTGTCTCCAGCAGAGCGCGCATGCCCCTGCCTCTTGGCGTGGGAGCCACACTCCCCCGTTTTCAGGGTTCCTCCTTCTCCAGCCAGCTCAGCCTTGGACCTTCTCTTTTCTGTCTATATTCTCTCTCCCTAGGTGATCTCATTCAGTCTCATGGCTTTAAATACTATCTATATGCTGGTGAGTCACAAATGTATATTTCCAGCCGAGTCCTCTCTGAGCTCCAGACTCCTCTACCCAACTTCCTGCTTCGTGTCTCCCTATGTCCAAAACCATCTCCAACTCAATAGATCCCAAATGGAGCTCTTGGTTCTCCTATCCCAAACTGGGCTCCTGCTTCCCATCGCCGCAAACGGGTCTCACCGTTCCTTGAGACGCTCTGCTCGACACAAACACCCAAGGAGTCATCCCAACCTCTCCCTCCCTCTCTCCTGACAGAGCCGTCATCAAGACCTGTTGGCTCAACTTCCAACACAAATCTCCAATCCATCCGCCTCCCTCATCCTCCATTGCTTTCCACTCTTTCAAGTCAACCCCATGCCCCCCCTGGTATTTCGACAGCCCGTGGACTGGTGGACTGCTCTCTGTTCACTCTTCCCTCAGAGAGAACAAACTAGAACACTCAGATCCACTACTTTAAACCCTTCAATGGCTTCCCGTGGTGCCTGTGTGAGTTATGACCTTCTTACCCTGACCTGCGAGACTCCTGCCCAGCCCCATCCACCCACCCAGCCCAGCTCCTGCATGATCCGCCCTTGCTCAGCACACACTCCAGTCTTGGCACACACCTGTGCCTAGGACACAGCCCCCCCTCCCCCGCCAACATGAACTGGCTAACTTCTCCTATCTTCCGGGTCTCAGCTGAGACCACACTTTGAGAGGGAGAGGAACTCCCATGGCCTTGGGATTATCTCCCGTCCATCTCACTGCATCGGAGTTGTCTGTGTATTTTGTCCATTTCCCCTACAAGGCCGTGAAGCTAGAGATCACTGATCTGGGTCATACACTTGCACCAAAGCATACAGTAGGTGTCCAATAAATATTTATTGGCTGAATGGAGCGATGAAAACCTTTCCAGCCTGTGGACCAGCGAGGGTGCAGCACTGTCTGCCATTTGCCCTGCAACTGGCTCGAGCTCTTGCTTCCTCCTCATCTTGTCTCAACAGGGCTTTCTGGAGGCGCACTGCTGGGCAGGCCTTCTTGGCCAGCTTGCTCCCCCCACTCCCTGCAGGCCCGGGTCTGCCTCTTGCCAAACCCACCAGCTCCGGTCCTGGACGGGGTCTCCCTTGGTCCTGCCTCCTCTCTTATCCTGGATAGCCCCACAGGAAACCTGATGGTTGCCTTTAAACAGATATTATTTTAATGTATTCGTTTGAATAGGGAACAGAGGCGACTGGTACAAACTTCAAAAGGTACAAAAGCATAGAAAATAAGTCTTTCCTATTCCTGCCCTACCCTGCCCCCACAGCAATCTCCTCAGAGCCTAATGTAGTTACCACTTTCTTGGGCAGCCTTCCAGGGATGAGTTATGCACAAAAAACCTAAACACATATAAACTCTTTTCTCCCCATTCCATTCATACTGTTCCGCACCTTACTTTTTTAGGTTAAGCCGAGATTGGGAAGATGACTCCGTACAAGTACATGCATACAAGTCCACGGGCCTCCTCCTTTGCTGTGGCTGCATCCTCTTTCATTGTATGAAATTGTGTCGGAACTGATTGAACTGATCCCCTGCTTGTGGACATTTAGGTTGTTTCCAGTCTTTGGTCATTGCAAACATACTGTATTTAAGAACCCTGAACTTCGATTCTTTTGCTCATCGGCCAGCATATCTGTAGGATAAGATCCCAGAAGTAGAATTTCTGGGTCAAAAAGTCTGTGTATTTGTCATCTTGGTATCCAGCGTCAGAATGGCCTCGGGTGGTGGGGGTGGGGGTGGGGGTGCCCATTTTCCCACAGCGTCGCACGCATTGTGTGTTAACAGATGCTCTGAGTTTTGTCATCTGGTAGGTGATAAGTGCTGTCTCAGTGTGGTTTGACTTTGCATTTCTCTCTCTTTTTAAAAAAATCGTGTATTTTGGGGCGCCTGGGTAGCGCAGTCGTTAAAGCGTCTGCCTTCGGCTCAGGGCGTGATCCTGGCGATCCGGGATCGAGTCCCACATCGGGCTCCTCCGCTGGGAGCCTGCTTCTTCCTCTCCCACTCCCCCTGCTGTGTTCCCTCTCTCGCTGGCTGTCTCTCTGTCACATAAATAAATAAAATCTTAAAAAAAAAAAATCGTGTATTTTAAAAAAATACACATAATATTTCTATCTTAACCGTTTGCAAGCATACGGTTCAGTAGTGTTAAGTATATTCACATTACTGTACAACTATGCTTCTCTCTTACTTTTAAATCACAATACTTCAGGATACCAGTTTAGTGGTAGGCCCAGCTTGGGGTAGCCTCCATGGCACTCCCTGGTGGTGGGGGAGACAGAAACAGGCGCAAGAACTGAGCCTAAGGTAGCACTTTGGAAGCTAGGGGGTGGGGTGGAGATGCTCCAGGAAGGCTCCTAGGAAGAGGTGACCCAGGATGACCCTGGAAGGAAGGGAAGCTCTTCCAGGCCTGGGTAGGTCCCGTGAGCAAAGGTCCAGAGGCCTTAGGGATCCAGGTGCGTTCTAGGAACCGCAAGTAATGTTCCTGCCGGACAGCCACGGATAGGAGAAGTCAGGGTCTTGTGCCGACGGGCCTTGAAGGCCACTGTGAGCACTCTGTCTTTGGGAGATGGCGAGTTTGGGGCAAAAAAGAGCAAAGATCCAAGGCTGGAGTTTGACAGGCAGATGGTAGGGTTCAGGTGGGAAATGGCAGACTGGTGAGGGACTGATCTGCAAGGCTCCGCAGCATTCAGAACGAAGCTCCACGCCCCTCCCCACCTGATGGACAGAACTGGAGATGGCAGGGGGTGGGGTGAGGGAGGGTGGATTCCCAAGGGAGATGCCATCCCTAAGAAGGGGACCCCGGCCTTTGCGGGCAGAGCTGGGCCACAGGAGAGACGCCTGAATAGCTACAGAGAAGGGGCGTGGGGGAAGCCACGGTCTCGGACCTGTCCCCTCCCTCCGACTGTGAGGTTCCCCAGGCCGGCTTGGAGACCCCCAGATCCCAGGCCAGCGAGCACGGGCCGATCAGATCCCCTCCGCCGGCCCACCCCTGGGTCACTGCGGATCTCTAAGCCCCGCCCCTATGGATATGGGGAGGAGAGGGCCAGACAACCTACTCCCTCCCCTGCGTCCGCTTCGTGGGGGAGGGGCGTGAGGATGCGCGGGGGGCGGGGGAGGAGGAGGAGCAGGCGTCGCCATGGCAACCAGGCGGGTGGTCCGGCCCCGCAGACCCAAGAGGAAAGCACGGAGACCGCGGGGGAGGGTGGCGCCGCGGGCTCCGCGCGGGGGCAGGGGCGGGGGCCCGAGGTCTCCGGAGAGTTGGGGAACACCGGGCAGTTCTCGCCGCTGGTTCCCGGTGGCGCAGGCAGCCCCTGTGTCTGCGAGTGTGTGCATGCGAAGTTCTCCGGGGTGGGTTAGTGCATGTGTGCGAGCGTGCGCACGTGGGCGCAGGCGTGTGCGCGGGAGTGCCCGTGGGTGGGTGGGTGTGTGTGTGTGCACTCGCGTGCGTCCCGGACTGTGCCCCGCGGGCGCGGGCGGGAGAGTCCCGCCCCCTCCCCAGCCTCCGGCCGCCCCTCCCCGCCCCCCGCCGCCTGCGCCGGCTGCTTCCTCGCCTCCACCTCGCTCACCCCCTCCTCCCCGCACTTTCTCCTGCTCTCCCTCCCTCCCTCTCGGCTCTCAGCGCCGGACTCCGCGCTCTTCTCGCTGGCCGCCGCGGGAGTCGCCGGCCGCCACCGCCCAGCCTGTACCTGCCGTCCCCCCCAGTGCTTGGGCACCTGTTGGAGGCACAGACACAGGTGCAGAGGGCTGGGCCGCCGGGGGCGTGAGGGTGAGGGAGCGCGTGTGTGGTAGCCTGTGTGCCGATGGATGGGGTGTCTAGCTCCCTGGAGGCTGCAATTTCTGGCTCCTCTTGGACAGCCAGTCTCAGGAGGAGGCATCCGAGGCAGGGGTCCCCGCGTGGGGCTGCAGGGTAGGGGGGGACCAGGCAGGCAGGCAGGCAGGCAGGCAGATCCTGGGGCTGAATGAAGGGACAGTGGGCCATGAAAGCCTAGAGGGGTGGGTGACACCCGGACCAGACTGGCGCCTGGTGCAGAGGGATGGACAGAGCCTCAGAGAGACAGAGGAGGGGGCCTGCGGGGCTGCTTCGGAGGGAGGCAGGACCCAGGGGCAGATGGCATCCCAGGATGAGGGGCAAGAGCTGGGAAGATGGCATTGGGACTTGTCCAAAGGTATGTGGGCACGGCCAAGGTGGAGCCAGGACCTATCTGGGGGAGTGGGCTGGCAGCCCAGCCCCGGTGCAGCAAAGCGGGGGTCTGGAGGGCCCAGGCCTCCTGCCTGGCCGCCAGTGGCCCAGGCCACCCTCTCCCTGGACACCTGGGAAGGGAAGCCAGGGAGGGCCCCACCAACTGGGGAGGTTGCCGCCTGGCCCTCAGCCAGCAGACAGCAGGTAAGAGGAGTCCGCCTGGGGCTCATGCTCTCTTGGACCTCCCTCCCGCAGCCAAGGGTGCCACATGAGGGGCCGCAGGGGCGACCGCATGACCATCAACATCCAGGAGCACATGGCCATCAACGTGTGCCCCGGGCCCATCCGGCCCATCCGGCAGATCTCTGACTACTTCCCCCGCCGGGGACCAGGACCTGAAGGCGGGGGCAGGGATTTCAGGGAGGCCCCTGCTCGCCTGGCCCCCCTGGCCCTGGCCCCTCCTGCAGCCCTCCTTGGGGCTACCACACCCGAGGATGGAGCTGAGGTGGACAGCTACGACTCGGATGATACCAGTGAGTCTGGGGGCTGGGAGGGCCCGGGGGCTGAGGGGGGCTTCCGGGGGGGCCGTGAAGAGGGGCTGGGGCCCTGCTGGGCGTGTTGGGGGAGGCGGGCTCTGCCACCACGGCTGCAGTCAGCGTGGAGATTACAGTTTCAGAAAGGCTCAATATTCAATATTTCTGCTGAGACACTCAACCACCCACACAGCCCCAGTTGCGGCCCAGCCAGGGACCCAGACGCTCGCGCACACACTTGCAGGCTGACAGACACTGACACGCACACACCTTGGCCAGCACCGCAACAGCCAGCCTGCCCACTGGTCTCGCGCACACACACCTGTCCTTACACCCTGACGCAGGCTCCCTCTTCCCTCTTTCCCAGCCGCCCTGGGCATGTTGGAGTTTGACCTTCTCTACGACCAGGCCTCCTGCACTCTGCACTGTAGTATTCTCAGGGCCAAGGTGGGTGCTCCCTGCCTCCCAAGCCCTGGCCCTGTTTGCCTGTTTCCAGGTCCCCAGGTTGGACCCCTCCTGCTCCCCCGACCCCTATCCCCCAGCACCCTTCTTCTTGACTCTCCACACCCCCCGAGGATCCACGCTGCAGAGGAAGGCAGGGAGGGAGGCTGGAAGCGTGCAGCCCTCTTCCCTTCCCTCCCCTGCCTTGCAGGGCCTCAAGCCCATGGATTTCAATGGCCTGGCCGACCCCTATGTCAAGCTACACCTGCTGCCTGGGGCCTGCAAGGTAATGGCCTCTTCCCTCCACCAGCCTGATCCGGCTTGTGGGTCTCCTCCTAACCTTCCCCTGCCTTTGGCCCCCATGGGTCTGGGGGGGCATGTACTGAGAATCCCCGTCCCCACACCTCAGGCCAATAAGCTAAAAACTAAGACTCAGAGGAACACGCTGAATCCCGTGTGGAATGAGGATCTGACGTACAGTGGGATCACGGATGATGACATCACCCACAAGGTGCTCAGGTGAGGGCCCCATCCCCCCCCCCCATTACTGAGGACTCCAGCTCGTCACCTCCTCTGGGGGCTGTCACTGGCACCTTCTTTGGTTGGTTGATCTGCCTCCCATTAAGCCCCTCAGGTGCTCAGGAACAATCACTGGCTCCCCAGCCCCTTTGGCAGCAGGCCAAAATGTTTCCCTGGCTTTCCTGCTCTCCAAATACCTCCTCCTGCTGCTGCTCCAACAGATGCGTGCCCACTGTGGGCGGGTCAGGTTCCAGACTCCTGACCTTTCCATGGAAAGTGCTCCCCGCTGTGCCTCCTCCTAGAAGCTTTCCCTGGTTGCCAAGAGCCCTCCTCAAAGCCCCCGACAAGGCAGGCCTATGTAGCAGAGGTCTGCCCATTCTGTTGCCTGTGCCCCCCTGACAGTGCTAAGGAGTGCAGTCTTCAGGGACAGGAAACTTACTCCATCATCCCAGGAGGTGGAGCTGTGGGGACTGTAGTCCCTGACCGGACTGAAGGGCAGCACACCGGACTGAAGGGCAGCACAGCCCAGGCTTGTGAGGCCTTGAGCTGTGTTTTTGGCAACAGGGAGGCTGGGGGACGGTTGGCATTGGGGCGGGGGCATGGTCAGGCTTGGGTTTTGGAGATCACCCTGCTGGCTGTGAGGCCGACCTGGGGGGAGCCTGACCCCAGGAAGCCTGGCCCATTTTTCAGATGCACACACACTAGGCCTCAGTAGCTGAGTGCTGGCTGGTGCCCAGCCCTGCGCTGTGCACCTTTACCCTTATTGCCCTTGATCCCGACAGCTGTAGGAAGTGGGTACTACTATCTCCCTTTCATAGACGGGAATTGAGGCATAGGGAGGTTAAATGACTCAGCCAAGGTCACACAGGTAGCTAATAGGTGGCAGAGGTGGGGAACACCCCTCCATGACGGAGCTCCCCAAGAGTGTCAGGACAGAAGGAAGTGCACGGAGCTGCAGAAGGGGACGAACGGAACTGAAGGCAATCATAAGATTTTGTCAGAGACAGAGAATGTGAGCACATAAGCAGGGGGAGAGGAAGGAGCAGACTCCCCGCTGAGCATGGATTCGACCCCAGGACCCTGGGATCATGGCCTGAGCTGAAGGCAGACGCTTAACTGACTGAGCCGCTCAGGCATCCCTAAAAACAGTCATTTCTTAATTGCTGGGCTCATGGGACTCTCCCAGGCTGGTTCTCTGCTCCATACAGACAAGGCCGGGAGCGCCAGGGGAGGTGTGGGATCTCGTCCGACAGCCCAAGGCTCCTCTAGGCGCTTCTAGCCCCTTGCACACTGAATCCGTGACCCACCATCCACCAGTGCCGGCCCTGGGCATGCTGTTCAGCTGGATCCCGTCCCCAGGCTCTGAATGGAGGCAGTGGACGGCGGTGGTCCTCAGGATTTGTGAGGCCCCGATAGGCCGGGGATGGCCTGGGCAGCTGGAGAGGGAGGCATGGAGGAACGGGGCAAATCACAGTATCCTCCTCCCGCCCCAGGCTGGGTGCTCACCCCACAGCCTGCGGGACAGGTGAGGCGTAGAGAATTTAGGGCAGAGCTAGGACTGGCTTCAGGTGCTCAGGGTTCGGTTGGAGGACATTTCTCCCCCACCGGAGCAGGCTCAGGCACGCCAGGGGGCCCTGACCCTGCAGTTCCCTGCCAGGATCTCCGTCTGTGACGAGGACAAGCTGAGCCACAACGAATTTATCGGGGAGATCCGAGTACCCCTCCGCCGCCTCAAGCCTTCACAGAAGAAACATTTTAACATCTGCCTTGAGCGCCAGGTCCCGGTCTGTGTGGGGCTGGTGGGGTGCTGGGCAGGGGGCGGCCCTAGCGAGGCCAGGTTTCCAGAACCTTCTCTCTGTCCCCTCAGCTGGCTTCACCCTCCTCCATGTCGGCGGCACTGAGGGGCATCTCCTGTTACCTGAAGGAGGTGAGGTACCTCACAGGGACCACGTCGGGGGCGGGGGTGGTGGTGGTGAGGACGCAGGCTGACCCCCGTGTCTGCCCCACAGCTGGAGCAGGCCGAGCAGGGGCCTGGGCTGCTGGAAGAGCGCGGGCGTATCCTGCTGAGCCTCAGCTACAGCTCTCGGCGCCGGGGGCTGCTGGTGGGCATCGTGCGCTGCGCCCACCTGGCTGCCATGGACGTCAACGGCTACTCCGACCCCTACGTCAAGACGTGAGGCTGCCCTCCCTTCCCCAGGGAGCCCGACCTCTGCGCGGCCTTCCTCTGGGGCCTGCCCTGTCCCTGACCGCCCCGCTCCTCCACCCCGCCCTCCTCTGCAGGTACCTGAGGCCTGACGTGGACAAGAAATCCAAGCATAAAACATGTGTGAAGAAGAAGACTCTCAATCCGGAGTTCAATGAGGTGAGCGGGGCAGGGCCCAGAAACCAGGGGGCTGGGGGGGGGATGTCAGGCTGGGGCAGGGCCTCACGGAGGATGTGGCCTTGCTCTGCCCCAGGACTTCTTCTACGAGATGGAGCTCTCTGCTCTGGCCACCAAGACTCTGGAAGTCACAGTCTGGGACTATGACATAGGCAAATCCAACGACTTCATCGGTGAGGGAGGACCTAACGGCTGGGGCTGATGGGGGGGCAGGCTGGCAGAGAGATGGGCCCTGACTGTGCCTGCCTCTCGCTGCCTCCCAGGTGGTGTGTCCCTGGGGCCTGGGGCCCGGGGCGAAGCCCGGAAGCACTGGAGCGACTGTCTGCAGCAGCCGGACGCAGCCCTGGAACGCTGGCACACCCTGACCAGTGAGCTGCCCCCCGCGGCCAGCGCCCTGCCCTCAGCCTGAGCGGGACGGCACCTGCCCAGCGCGGGCCCCGCGGGGCCGGGGCCAGTACCCAACCTTCGCACGAGCGTGTTGCACGTTTACACGGGGTGGATGCCCCGCCCCCCACTACCTGTTTTGTGAGAGTCCGCGTGACTGTGGGTCTGTCTTCTCGTGAGGGACTGTGGAGATCTATATTCACATATGCAAACTTCCTCCTGCCTGACTCGCTACCACGCAAATATGCAAACACCCGTCCTGGGCAGGCCCGCAGGGGGCTGCTGCTCCTCTCTCCTGCCTCTCCAGGCTGCCCCGTCCCCCTCGGCCCACAGGGAGGAGGTCGGATTCGGGGGGGTTCGGAGGAGGAGAATGTCTCCAAACAAGAGAAGGACAAAAAAAAAAAAAAAACAAAAAAAGAGCCACTCCTTTAATACAGAATCTTCGTTAAAAACCAACCAACCAACCTAGCCCTGTACAGCTGCCCTTTTAAATGGGGGGCCCCCGCAGGCTCTCTGCCTCTCCCAGAGGTGGCAGATGCTCCCGGCCACTCATTTAAAGAACTGTCCCCTGGATGGGGCCGGGATGGGAGGGCAGGGCCTCTGCCCTCCCCCTGGGGACCCACCTCCCAGGGGACATTCGTGCATGTTTACGCCTCTTCTGATTGTGTCAGTGGCCGCCGCATGGCAACTGGGCGTCAATAAACGTCTCTGCGGAAGCTGGGGGCTCGTGTGTGCTGGCATCGGGCACGGGGCAGGGGCTCGGCCACAGAGGGGGTCACTCCGGGATGTCGATCACCAGGTCATCGTCCCCGTCCAGGGCATCGTCCCCGCTGCCTGCGTCGCTGAACATCTGCCGAGGGACGGCGCTCAGGATCGTGGGGGGAGGCATCTTGGGTGGGGGCAGTGGGGCCAGGGCTGCCCCCACCCCGGCCCCAGAACCCCGGCCCGGGAAGGTCAGCGGCCCTCCCACAGGGCAGTCAGGGGGTCCCACCGCCATCTGCAGCAAGGGGAAGAAACACAGGGAGGGCTGGTCAGAGAGGTACTGGACCTCCAGAAGGCTGCCAGGGCCTCTTGAGGCAGTTCTGGGGGACAGGGAAGGGGGTGAAGGCTCACGCCAGGGCTAGTGGACACAGCCGGGCCAGCCAATGCTGGAATCGGGGTGGGGGGCCTGCCCCACCTCAGCCCCTTGAGTCTCAACCCAGCGAGTGCCTGCAGGTGAGGGGTGGTGATGGAGGCGGTGATGAGGGTGGTGGTGGTGGTGGGGGGTCTTACAGGAAACCAGGAGGGGAAGGCCAGGCCCCGCCCTCTCCGGGAAGGCACCTTGGCTGCGCCTGTGAAAGCACTTAGAGCCGGTCACAGCCCGCAGTGCCTGCCTGCCCGCCTCTGGACACCTCACACCCCACTTGCCAGCACTGGCCTCCTCTCCCTACTTCGGGACTCACTGGTTAGGTGGAGGGTGTCCTAGGTCTTCACCCCCCGCCGTGTGAGGCTTCTCTTATATCTTGGATGGGCCCCTCCTTGGGATCCCCGCAGCCAACGGCCGAAGCCAGGCCCTCCTCTCTGCTCACCTGGGCTACGGTACCAGCCTCCTAACTGGACTCCCTGCCTTCAGCCTCTCCCAGAGCCAGTTCCTCCTCCACACTGCAGCCAGAGTGAGCTCTCTAAAACACAAACCTGAGCGTGTCATTCCTCCCCTCAAGGGACAGGCTCCTCACTGCCCTTGGGACAGGCGGGAAAGTATGCCTGAGAACAGGAGTCCCTCCACCTGGAGTGTCCTCTTCTACTTATCAAAAGTCTTGCTTTGTCCTCTGAGGCTGGGAAGTGGCCTCTTCCTGCCCAACCCTCCAGCCCCCAGCCCCTACCAGGAGTCCCCTCCACAGAGAGCTCCGTGGGCCTCATGCTTTGCCTGTGGGCCCAAACTGAGCACCTGCTACGTCCCAAGTGGCTGCCATTAACGGTCCGTTCCAACCACCCTGGAAGGGGAGGGGAGGGGAGGGAAGGGAAGGGAAGTCACGGGCCAGAGGAGGAATCAGAGACTTGCAAATGGAGACTTTGAGGCACAGGCCTGCTGGTCCCCACTGGGCAGGGTTCCGTCTGGCCCCAGGTGGCAGTGGCAGGAAGCGCTTAAGTGTGTCTTTACAGGGACTGCTTGCACACCTTCCGCCCTCACAGCCTTCCGCCTGCCTCTTCAGGAGCCCCCAGCCCCGCTGCTGTCCTGGGGGGGGGTGATCGGCCCGAGCGGGCTTTTACCTCCTGGTCAGTGCCTCAGGGTACAGGACTCGGCCAGGACGGATGACAGACAGGAGGCCCAGCTCCATGAGGACAGTCCCCCTCCTCTGGCTGCCACCTTTGGACCCTCACCCTAATCCCTAAGTCCCACCCCGGCCTGGCCTTCCTCAATGGCCTCTGTGTGAGCCAGAGCAGCTCCTGCTTATCCGCAGCTTACTAGAGACCAGGCACTGGGCTATGTGTTTTCTCTCCCTTAACTCACTCTATTCTACACTGACCCTACTGAACAGAGAAGCAAGCTGAAGCTCAAAAGGTGAAATGACTTGCCCAAGGTCACACGGGGAGTGCGTGGAAAGCTCAAACCCTCTCCGCCTGACTGAGACCCAGGCCCTTCATTGACCTGCTCCTGTCTTCACGGCTGTCCCTTGTCTCCTCAGACCAAGCCACCCAGAAACTTCAGTGACGCCCCACCACTTTACAAGGACCTCCTGGCTCTGGGCACCCAGGCCTCTGTGATCCCCCCTCACCCTATGTTTCTTTCCGCCGTCCTTCCCCCTCCTCATGCCTGCGCAGCCCAAACAATACTTCTGCCACATCCTTGTCTTCCTTCCACTCTTGCTGAGCCTGCAATTTCCAAATCTCACCTCCCCTGGGCTCAAATGTTACCTCTTCTTTGAGGCCTTCCCTGATTTACCCCCTCCTCCATCACAGCAATTGATCCGGGCCTCTCTCAACCAACCGTTTCTCTCCTCGATGCCACAACTCAGCCCCCCATCACCTCTACGTCAGGACCCAGCACCTCAGAAAGCCTCACAGCGTCACACCACACCTGTGCCACACCTCTACCCAGCCGCTCCAGGCTTTGCCGCCTCCGGCCTTCTGCACCATCCTACCCTACAGGCCAGAGGCCAAACCCTGCTGAGCAGAGTGCACGGAGAGCATCATCACCCATTACCTACCCACTTTTCACGCTCAAGGGCCAAGGTCATATAGAGGGTAAGAGGCAGAGCTGGGATCTGAACTCCAGAACCCGCACTCCTAACCACCACAAACGTGACCTCCCATTTTGCCTCCGGCTCCAGTCAACCCAACGTGAAAGCTGTCCTGTCTAGTCCCAATTCCACTTTGACTCGGAGCTGGAAGGCCAAGGGGCCTTCTGTGCCCGCATCTCTCCCGAGGCTCAGCACGCGGGCCTCTTCCCTTCTCCACCACATTCTGCCCCGACAATCACACCCGCCTGCACGCTGAGGCCTTCAAAACATGCACCCCACAAGCCCCAGGCTCGAGTTCTCCTGTTGTCTCGCCGGCATTCCAGACAGCATCTCAGCAGGTCCAACCGAACTCCTCGTCTTCCCTCCCAAGGCTGCTCCTCCCAGGCCTCCCCATCTCAGAGGGAGGCCAGCCCACTTCTTCAGTCGCTGGGCCCCACACCCTGGAGCCGCCCCTGGGCTTCACTTTCTCCCATAGCCCACGCGGTCTTCCCGTGGCTCCGTCCTTGAAATTGAGGCATCAGCCACTTTCCAGCCACTCTACCTGCTTCACGGCAAGAGCCTGCTCGGAGGTCTCCCCCCTTCCAGCCTGACCCAGCACCTCCCGGGTCCATTCTCCACACAGCAGTGAGTCCCGTCAATCAGAGAAGACTGCCCTCTGCCCGACCTTCTGCAGCGGCTCCCCATTGCTCCCCACTGCATTCACGGTACAAGCAAAGTCTCTACAACACCGGGAAGGCGTGCCACCATCTTGCCCTTGGTTGTTTCTCAAACCTGCTCACCCTACCCTCCATCCCCTCCCCTGCCTCCAACCGCAATGGTCTCCTTCCTGGTCCGCAAATAGGTGGGGGACACGCCCTCCTCGGGGGCCCCTGCACAGCTCATCCTCCCGGAGACACCTTTTCAGAGAGCCACACTGCCGCTTCTCATTTCTTAAGCCTCTGACCGAACACCGTCCCAGACCGCCCACCCACGGACACCGGCCCCTATCTGCTCTGGAGCCCCCCCCCCCGCCCCCGCTGGACCTGGCCCCGTTTCTCGGTACAAGCACCTGCTTATCTTGTCTGTCTCCCACCTCTCTCGCTAGAATGGGAGCTCCATGGGGGCGGGGATTTGTGTCTGTTTTGTTCTCTAGTGCGCTAGTGCGTCTGCAGCACCTAGAACAGGGCCTGCGACACAGCAGGTTCTCTGGAAACACTTGCTGGGTACACGTGGTTTGATCACTCATTTACAGACACAGAAGAGGAGCCCTAGAGGGTCAGAGAGGACTGCTCAAGGTGATGCTGTTTTTTAACGGGTGCAGTCTTCACCTGACTCCCGATCCCACAACTCTGCCTGTCCTCGGGGGCTGCCTGACATCACAGACCACAAACAATGAGCCTGGCCCCCATGAGTCTTCGTTCTGAGTGCCCCAAGCCTGGTCCTGCCCTCCTTTTTCTCCACATCAAGCCTGTGGGCCAGGATGTCTCTGATCCACCCCTCGGTGCCTAGCCCTAGGTTGGGCCCCCGGCAGCCCCAAATTGATCCTTGGAAGTTCTTGGACAGGCCCCAGCCCCTGTCTCGAGCCTCCCTCAGATGGCGGTCCTCCTGCCGTTCTGGCCCCTCCCTAACAACCCCCATCAGGGTACCTTGAGTTTCCGGGGCAGGCGGGGCCGTTTCTCCCGCTTGGGCCTCAGGGGGCTGGGCTCGGGCAGCTGCAGGGCCAGGTAGTCAGAAGGGAATGGGGGGTAGGGGGGGGAAGCCAGCTGCAGGCAGGAGTGGGGGGATGGAGATGGGAAATGGAGTGGATGGGGTGGGGGGGAGGGAAGAAACGCAAACAGGAGAAGGAATGGAAAAACAAGAGGTGGTGATGAGTGTGGCTCCTGAGAACAGAAGGGGAGGGGACAGCAGCAGGACTGTGTCCTGAGTTCTGCTCTCCTCAGTTGTGCCTGTCCCCCATTCCTAAACCAGAGAGAAGTGGGCAGCCCCGACTCACACCCCTCCAATGGATGCTTGCTGGCCACACCCAGACAGATGTCCCAAGAGTTGGGCCGGCCTCCCCCTGAGGCCTGTCTGCCCAACAATGCCCACCTTACTCCCAGGCGGTTCAGTTACCACTTCCCACCCTTGACTGCAACTCACCGAGCTCAGGTATGGGGAGGGGGCCGTGGAGGCCTGAAGGGGAAACCCCGTTGAAGGAGGCAGGGAGAGGCTGGAGGGGGAGGGGGCACCCCCCAGCGGAGGGCTTCTCTTCCTGGATAAAGGACAGGGGAGGAGAGGATCAGAGGCAGCTCCAAGGCCCAGGCGCCCCTGCCCACCTCCACTTCCAGAGAAGGATGGCTTCTTCTCACCTCTTGGGGGCTGGCGTGTCCGACAGCTTGGGTGTTCCCTCTGTCTCGCTGTTATCTGAAGATGCAGTGGCGTCTGAGTCTGTGAGTGGGGAGGGCTGGTCAGAGGGAGGGTGGGGGGCTCCGGCCTACTCCCCAGAGGTGCAATGTCAATTCTGTGGATGGGCCCCGGGGAATCTGACCCCCCAGCTGGCACATACGTGCTCTTCTGGGGAAGCCCACAGCTTCCTAAAACAACCTTTTACAACTGACTTTCTGCCTGGACTCTACCTCGTAACATGTCTGTCAAGCACTTAACTGGGTGCTAGACTCTGAAAGGCTCACCACCACTCCATGTTCATAACCATCCAAGGAAGATGAGGGCATCATGTCCTCTTTCCAGATGAGGTCATCGAGGCTTGAACCCCCATCTCTGACTCATTGACCGTCTTCTCCCACTCTCCTTTATGAGCCTCCTAAGCTGCCTTCAGCTCCTGCCTCTGCTCCACCCCGTGTCCAGGGTCCTGCAGAGCTACCCTTCACATCTCTCCTATCTTTATCCAGTGCTCCACATCCCAACGACAACCAGCTCAGGCCAAAACATCAAAATCGCCAGCTTAGCAATCTCACCTCTCCTGCCACCCACCGTCCATGCCAACTCCAGAATGATCTATAGGGAAAGCTGATCCCAGCCTCCCTGGTGATGTCCCCTACTGCCTGCAAGCATTCGGAGTGCTTCTTAAATCTGGTCTCAAGCTACCTTTCTGGTCTCCTGACGGAACTGTGCTCTTCCTTCACATCATTTCCTCTAAAAAGAAATTTATCTCCCAGTTCTGCACTTCTACCTAGAAGGCCCATCGTTCACTTAACAAATAACCGATACATGGGATATAGGCTGTTCCCAGTTTCTCCGCTCAGATCCTTTAAGAAGTAAAATTAAACACCGCCTCTCTGAGAAGTCTTCCAGAATCCCTCAGGCTCAGTTAATTGCTGGCTCTCCCCAAAACTCTCCACTCTCACTTGTCAGGGCGCTCCTCACACTGTGCTAAGATGTGTCATATGTGGGTGTCTCCCTGACCAGACGGTGGGCTTTTCCAGGATACGAGTGGCGGCTTACGTCTCTGGCTCTCACTCCTCAAGATTTTTCCCACTCTGACCATGAACATGCTGTTTTTCTCATGGCTCCTGTCCTGAAGTCTCCCTCAAACAGGAAGTTACTTGGAAGACCTCAGGGAAAGAACAGGCAGGCAATGAGAAGCAAGACTAAAAGCCAAACTTTTTTTAGTCTAGGTTTGCCTAGGCCTGCGTGAGCTGGCTCCTGCCTATTTCTCTGACCTCATCCATCACCTACCATCCCATCATACATAAGCTAAGCCATTGTGTGTTCCAATAAAACGTTATTTACAAAACCAAGTAGCCTGGCTGCCCATTGTCTGCTGACCCGGCTCCAGACCAGTGTTAAAGGCACCATGGGGACAGGTGATCGTATATGTCATAGGTTATGAGGACCCCACGCTGGAATAGGACCACAAATGCCCACCTTAGCACTTTTTCAAACTGTGGGTCTCAACCCATTAATTGGTCATGAAGTCAACTTATTGGTTTGCAACCAGAATTAAGTTTTAAAAAAAAAAAGGTAAAGAAAAAAGCAGTCTAAAAACCATCAGAACAAATTACATACGATGACCTTCAGGTTGTCTCATTCTGTTGTCTCATAAGCAAGTATGTCCGTGGGACCTTGGGCTGACACGATAAGAAGTGCTCAGAGTGGAGTTTGGAAACATTGCTTTGCATGCTTCAGCCCTTTTGCTCTGCAGACAACCTGGTCCCATCTCATGTCAGGGCATCTGCACTGGCCATTCCCTCTGCCTGGAAATCTCTCACTTGTATCTTCACAAGACTGGTTTCCGCTTCTTACCTAGGTCCCAGCTCAAACATTCCTTCTCAAGAAAGGCTTTTCTGGAGCTATTGACGCTGTCATCTGCTTTTGCGTTGTCTGCAAACTAAGAACGGCTTTTACGTTTTTAAATGTGGGGCGGGGGTGGGCTCAAAGGAAAAATACTACTTATGACATGTGAAAATCACATGAAATTCAAATTTCAGCATGCATAAATAAAGTTTTATTGAAACACATCCATGCTCATTTACTTACATATCACCTATGGCTACTTTTGCACTACAACAGCACAACTGGGTAGCTGCAACAATTCTGCAAAGCCTGAAATATTTTTTATCTGGCCCTTTACAAAAAAAGCTTATCAACCCCTGCTCTATTCTGATCACTACCATAAAACCCTCATTTTATTCCTTTCAAATCTAAGATCCTAGTTTCTTTGCTTTCCTGTCACCTCCAGCTAGACGCAAATTCCACTGTATCCCCTGTGCAAAGCAATAAATGCTTGGGTGAAAGAATGATAGAGGCGGAGGGCGAGCAATAGATTTAAGAACCACCGGAGGTTTTATCAGCCTCCGCAGCCTATAAGGAGGGGCCCAGGAAGATTGCTGAAGTGCCAGGAGCCACATCCTCTGCCAATTTTTCATGTCCTTGCTCACCAGAAGAATCTTCATCCACGTTCTCGTACTGCAGAAGTCGGTCTAGGAGGAAACTAAGAGAAGAGGCGGGGAGAACAAGTGTTTATTCCCATCTCAGCAATGTTCTCCTGGACCCTGTCTCTTCTGGCTGGCCCGCTGGATCCTCGCAACAGCCCCAAGCCAGGCGCCATGCATTTGTGGCCCAATTCCAAGGATGGGGTCCGAATGTAGATCCACAAGAGCCACATCACCCGCAGACATTCCCCCTTCCCCCCACCGTGTCCCACCTCTTATCCCGGGACACCTTCAGCAACTTCCTCTGCGCCTTCCTCAGCTCCTCCTGGAAGCACTCGTGTTCCTATATCACAGGCAAGGTGGACGCTGAGCCAACGGCCATCCGTAAAGGGGCCCGGAACCCGGCGACAGCTGACTCCGCTCCCTTTACACGTGGGTAAACTGAGGTCCTACCAGCGCCAGGCCTCAACCCCCACAACCTCTCACCCCAGCACTCACGTAGATGAGGAACTTGAGCTTCCGCTTCAGGTTCCGGTATTTCTTCTTGTAGTCCACTTCGCCGTCCGCCGGCCCGTTCATGACCTGCCCCGGGAGCAGTGCCCAGCAGTACTCGGGCGTCCCGCTACCCAGAGCCTGCACAGCCCGGCCTCTCACGCCTCCGCTTCCGGAGACTCCGTAAGGCTGTGTCCGCCGGGACTACAACTCCCAGCGTACCCCGCGCCCAAGACTCTTAACCACAAGGGCTGCCCTCTTATGAACACCAGGAAAAGAACGTAGCCTCCAGGGGCTACGCTGAAGATGGCGTCGCAATGATGTCATAAAGATGGCGGACGCCGGAGGTACCTTTACGGATTCTGGACGTACTTAGCAATCGCAAGCCACAAGGCTTTCCCCCAGGGATTCCTAGTCTTCAGGCGAGAATATCCTTTTTCATATGTCTGTCGAAATCACAGCGGCCTAGCTAGTGCCCGTGACCACGGACGGAGGCAGTGTCGCGGGTTGATTACGTTACACCCGAAAGCTGCCGGCGCCGAGCCGGTTTCTAACGAGAACTTAAAAAAAAACGACTGATCCTAAGGGAGGAGCCGCGAACCCCTCCAACTGCCTGCGGCAAGCAAGTTTTGTCTGGAAAAGCTCTCGGTCCAAGCGACCCGCGACCGACCCCCAACGGTCCCTCCCCTCTCGGCGCCACGACCCTGCGAGTGCGCAAGCTCCTGTCAAACGCAGTGACGGAGGCCGAAGAGAAAAAAAGGCGGGAGCCACCAATCCTGGGTGGAGCAAAATGGCGCGGGAGAACGAGATGCAGGAGTTCATCCGTGGCTTCTTCCGAGGCCGTCCGGACCTCAGGTGCACTAGAGGCTGTCGTTGGGGTTGGAAAGGGCAGGGGCGGGGCGGGGACTCCGTCTTGACACATGACTCCGTCTTGACACATGTCTCCGCAGCACGCTCACGCACTCCATCGTGCGGCGGAGGTTCTTGGCTCACGCGGGCCGCGACCACCTGGAACCTGACGAGAAGCAGGCGCTGAAGCGGCTGGTGGAGAAGGAGCTGCTGAAGGTGCAGGTGTGGGCGCGAGCCTGGGCCACCAGAGGCGGGGTTTGTTGCTGAGGAGGAGGGGCCTGGGAGGGGGTAGGGAACGCAAACTTTGTGCACGTTTTGCCCTCTCACCCACGCAGGTGGATGAAGCAGAAGCCAGGGAAGAGACGCTAGATCTTGCCAAGAAGGCAAAGAGGCCTCCCACCCCCAGCAGTGGCCTCGGGAGGAAAAGGTTCCGTTTCAATTCGGAGTCAGGTTAGTGCCTTCTGCATAGTTGGTTCATTTAAAAGGTATTTACTGTGCGTGTATTATATCCCAAGGCATTGGATGAGGGCCCAAGGCCAGTGAGTCGGGAACCAGGAACGGGGGGGTGGGGTGGGATGGGAGGACTGATTGATAGCTGTTTTCTGTTGCCCTTCCCTCCATCTGTCAGAGGCAACCAACCCCAACTGGAAGAAGGGACAGAAGGAACCCATCCCAACCTTCTTTTCTCTCCACATTCCAGAGCCCGGCTCTGCAGCCTCCAGTCCAGACTGCTTTGGCCCCCCAGCAAAGAATGGGATGGCGGCAGCGGAAGTCAGTCCAGCTGAGGAGGAGAGTCCAAAGCGAGCCTCAAAGAAAGCAGTTGAGGAGAGCAGTGATGAGGAAGAACAGCAGAGGGACCTGGCTGCAAAGACTGGATTAGAGAAGGTGGAGGCCAAGGAGAGCAGTGAGGAAGAGGAAGAGGGCTCTGCCAGAACAAGTAAGGTCTCAAAGGAAGAAAGCAGTGAGGAAGATGAGGAAGAGGAGGAGGAGTCTAAAGGCAGGATTAGGAAGGAACCTCTGACAAGGAATAAGGAGGCGCCAGGGAAAACCTCAGCCAGTAGGAAGCAGGCCAGTGAGGAGAGTGAGGACAGTGAGGAGGAACCTATCCAGAGGACAAGAAAGAAGGCGGAGGGAAAGAAAGGAGCTAAAAGCCACCAGGAAAGTGAAAAGGACAGTGAGGAGGAGGACATCCTAGCCAAAAAGAAAGATAACAGAGAGGAAGAGGAGGAGAATTGGAAAGCTGGAGCCTGGGGCAATGGAGGGAAAAAGTCAGCTTGGGAGGAGAGGCGCTGTAAGCAGAAAAGCAGGGCAGCAAGACTGCTGGGAGACTCAGGGGACAGAGAGGAAGAAAAGGAAAAAGCAAGAGCAGGCAGTGGGAATAACAGCGGGGAAGACGAAGAGCCCCTGGTGCAGAGGAAGAGAAAGGACAGGACCCCACAGAAGGGTGGGAAAAGGCAGAGTGGAAGCAGCGAGGATGAGGAAGACAGCTGGAAAAAGGTGAAACCAACTACTGAAGGCACTGGAAAGACCGCCAAAGTGGGCAGTATCAGTGGTAAGGCAAGCGACTCGGAGAGGGAGGTGAGCGACAGTGAAGCAGGGGGAAGTCCTAAGAGGGAGAGGGAGAACCACTCTTTCAAGAAGAGCTCCAGGAAAGGCAGGACACGAAGCTCCTCCTCCTCTTCCACAGATGGCAGTCCGGAACCCAAAGGCAGGAAGGTGAGGGTGACAATGGGGTGGGAGGCCACCTTTAGGGAAGAGGGAGACCCTGACTCAAGTCCAGAAGGTTTGGCCTTCAGCTGCTGTCTTTCCTGGACAGGCTGGCTCTGGTCGCCGCGGTGAGGACCACCCAGCTGTGATGAGGCTAAAGCGTTACATTCGGGCCTGTGGTGCCCATCGCAACTACAAGAAGCTGCTGGGCCCCTGCCGCTCACACAAGGAGCGCCTCAGTGTCCTCCGGGCAGAACTGGAAGCCCTGGGCATGAAGGGTGAGGCTGGGTGTGCCCTGGGGGCTGCAGGAGAGGGCCTGGGCTGCTGGGGAAGAGAGGATCACCAGCCTTTTCTGCCCCAGGTAACCCTTCCTTAGAGAAGTGCCGGGCCCTGAAGGAGCAGCGGGAGGAGGCAGCCGAGGTGGCCTCCCTGGACGTTACCAACATCATCAGTGGTTCAGGTGAGGGGTTTCCTCCCACTCTCCAAGATACAAAAATCTCTGGATTTTTCTCAGACAACTGATCTCCTGCTTTTTCTGCCCCCCAACCCAGGCCGGCCACGAAGACGCACGGCTTGGAACCCTTCAGGTGAAGCAGACCCCCCAGGGGAGCTATACCGCCGGACTTTGGGCTCAGAGGATGAGCAGCCCCGTGCCCCACCCCCAGACTGGTCACATATGCGTGGCATCATTAGCAGTGATGGAGAGAGTAACTGAGCTCCTGCCCTTCCCCAGGCGGCTTTCCACATGCAGAAAGCAGATACAGCACCCACAGCCCCCATTCCAATCTGTGCCTGCAGAGCAGAAGCAGCTTTCTTCCAAGAAGACTTTGCACCCCCCAGGGACACAAGTTGTTGGGATCCTATTTCTCACGTTCTCAGTTTAAGGCGTTTACAGGGGTTTATTTTTTAAGACTCAATAAAGGAGTTTGAATCACCTCATCAAAACTGGTCCCCACTTGGGGTGCCTGGCTGGCTCAGATGGAGAAGCATGTGACTCTTGATCTTGGGGTTCCTGAGTTTGGGGTGTAGAGATTACTTAAATAAAAAAAATTAAAAAAAAAAAAACTGGCCCCACCCTCCCTCCCTGTCCTTTGAGCCAGGAAGGTGAGGAGTGGCCCCTGTCCCCACCCAGTCTGGTTCCCTTTTATTTCCCCCAGCTTCTCCAAATGAAGTCCCCACTTCCAGACCCTGCCATCCAGTCTGCCACCAGACTCTATCAGAAAAGAGTGTGGCTCCTACCCCCCCTCCTCCAGCCTGACCAGCAAGGCCCTCATCATCCTGTTTTAAGCTGTGTTTCATGCCTAGCTGGGAGGAGCGTCTGAATAACTGGCCTTAAGAAAAATGTGAGAAACATAATGAAATGACTTGGGGACAGCTGGTGTTTACGTCTTCCTTCTCCCCTTCTGGAAACAGCCACTTAGTCCCTGGGCCAATTCTTTTCGCCTTAAAGGGGTGGGTGCAGGGCGTAGACCTGACCAATCCGAGTACCTCAGGCCTCTGGCATACTCGCTGTTGAGATTGCTGCTAAGATGTAGGTCTGGAGCTGCCGGGAGCCTGTGTATGAAGTGAACCTCCTGAAAATCTTTGAAGCCCAAGGCAAAGGGAAATAGAGGCTGAAAGACTGATGAATTCCTTTAAAGCTCTGGATCCAGCCATGCCCAAAGTCATTAAAATCACTGAAATTTTTAGTTACACAGCCCAATAAATTCCCTTTTTTAAATACAAGGAACACTATCACCTCCCACCGAACAGTCCTTAATACACAACTTGGACAGAAAGGGTGAGTCCCGGGGTCTGTTAGAATAACCAACAGTTTATTAAAAGCTTGCTGTGGGGCTCTGTGCCAACCCCATAGCTGGGAGGGGCTCCCATGACTGCCCCCTGGCCTGGGAGCAGCCCCTTCGGAAGGTCCTTCCCTTGTTCCCCTGCCCCAGCTCTGATCTCAATTAAAAAAAAAAAAGATAAAGGACAAGACGGCACAGGACGTCAGACAGCAACGGGGGGAATGGAGAGACCAGGCAACCTGACCCCAAGACCCCATCCTGATCCTTCTTTCCTAGGAAGGCCTTTTCCTTCTGCTCTCCCCACCCCAGACCTGCTTTGCCACACCCCAGGTCTGGGGGGGCCTGGCATCCCCGGTCCACGGCCCCATTACACGGGGTAGTATAGTTCTTTGAATATAATATATCTAGACCCACCCTTCCCCTCCCCCAGGGGACCAGATGAATATTTGACACACACACATCTCCCTCCTTTCCCGAGGCTGTGATGGAGAGAGACCCTGGCACCATGGTGGGGAGGCAGGGGCTCCCGGTCAGCCTTGAGGCACCTATGCCCAAGCTGGCCCTGGGCCACTGGCCAGCCCGAGAAGCTCGTGAGATGAGGAGGTCTGAGGGGAGCTGGAGCCAACATCCTGTCCCCCACCCTTGGGTGGGCCTCAAGCTTACAGCCCTCCAGGATCAGGCTCCACCCACCCCTGCCCCTGCCCCTGCCCCATTCCTCTGCTCATCCACCCTGCACTTCAGGAATAGAAGTGGGAGGAACCATTGAGGATGTGGGAAGCGACACTGGTGCTACGGCTCAGAGGCCCAGGCACTGCAGCGGCAGGTGGGCCCACGTTGTCACTGCCACTGCCCCCTGAGGCTGCCCGCCGCAGGGGCTGAGGGCTGTTTCTTAGCAGCAGCAGGGCTCCACCACGGGGTGTACCACTCTGTGTGGGGGGCCCCAGCCAGTTTGGGGGACCTGGAGGAGCCAGCAGAGAGGGCTGACGCCAGGCTGGGGGGGGCATGCCTGGTGGAGGAGGACCATGGCTCCAATGTGCCCCCGATCGGGGAACAGGACGGGAGGGCCAGGCAGGGGCAGGGGGTGGAGCGGGATAGCCCTGGGCAGCAGCCTCGGCTGGGATGCCCCCCAGAGCCATACTGGAGAAGCCCAGCCTCATGCTCTCGGCATCGAAAGCCTCGATCTCACGGGCCTGCCGCTCGAGCAAACTCCGGATTCGCTCGGAGCGCCCTGTCTGCAAGGCCAGCAGCTCCTCTTCCACCTGGGACACCCAGAAGAGAGGTTAGCACATCCGGGGGCGGGAAGTGGGGAGCCTGCCCTCCCAGAGCGTCCTGGCGTCAGAGCCCCCTTACCCGCTGCTCCAGCAGTGCCCGCCTCAGAGCCACCCTCTGCTCCAGCTCCCGCAGCTCCCGCTCATGCTGACTCTCTGTGCGGATCTTGATCTTGCTCTGGTAGGCATTGAGCAGCTCCAGCTCCTGTTGAAGCTGCTGCCGCAGGGCCTGGAATTCTGCCTCCTGGGTCTCATCAAGCCGCAGCTGGCAAACAGGAAGAGCTCATTTCAGGGGCCTCCTCCCCCCCCCCCCACAATCCTCCCCTGCCCCAGGTAGGCCTGGGCCCTAAGGTTTCAAGTAGCAGCCAGTCTCAACATCTATCAGAATGAAAGATCGTCATACCCTGTGACACAGCAATTACACTTCCAGGAATTTATCCCCCAGGTATACTTGCACATGTGCTCGGAGGTGTTCACTGAAGCGTTGTAATAGCAAAATACTGGAAACAACCTAAATGTCCACCAATAAGGGATGGGTTAAAGAAATTATGGTACATCTATACCATGGAAAATTCTACGCTGTTTCAAAAATGAGACAGGTGTACTGACATGGAAAGATGTCCAAGAAATATCAGGTGGAAAAAGAAGAGAACAGTATGTACAATACGACCCCATTTCTGTTTAAAATTGTATGTCATTTTCCAAATACGCATAGGGAAAAAAATCTAAAATACAATTACTCACAGTTACCTCTGAGAGGTGGGATTGGGTGAGAGAATGGCAATGAATAGGGGGCACTTTGATGTTTTACACTATGTGTAGTTTTTAATTGGCCCATCCCAGTGTTGTTGTGTGATCACTCTTAGAACAACAATCTTCAAAATCCTCCAGAAGTCTGAGTAAATCGGCCCAAGGGCCACAATCATTTTGATTTGCTCCCTGTTAACACATTAAACTAACTCAGGCCCAGGAAAAAATTATAGCCACTCTTTCCTTGGTGTTCTTGGTAGTCAGGCTGGCTTTGTCAAGACCTTAAGAAAATACTTGAGAGAGACAATAAAACCATTGCGGAGAACTCTAACAGTGGGAGAGTATCCAAGTTTCCCCCAAGAACAAAAGCCCCGTCTTTGTCCACACTCTCCCATTCCCACTCCCCATAACTAAGCTGGGCGTACAGAGGCCAGCCTCCACCATGCTCCCTCCCTGGACCCCAGGCCTCACCGCCTGTGAGCTGAGCATCTCTGAGATGGACTGGTCGTACTGCTCGGCTAGGATTGCCAGCTTGCGGGTCTGTTCTTCCTTGAGCCGCTTAAGGAGGCTCTTGTGCTGAGCTTTGGGCGTGGTCTCCAGCAAGTGTGCCCGCAGGGCCTTGTATTGCCGAGTCTGGATCTTACACGTCTCCTGGAACTGCTTCTTGATCTGCAGCTCCTTAGACTATGCAGTGGACGGACCAAGGGGAGATGGGGGCAAGGGAGAGGAGGAGGAGGAGGAGGAGGAAGAAGAGGAGGAGGAACAACCAGGGAGAGGGGGAGAAGAGAGAGAGAGAAGAGGAGACAGAAGCAGAGACAGGGAGAGGGAGAGAAACAGAAAACATGTTAGACAGAGGGGGCGGGGGGAGTTGTATACAGACAGACATGGAGAGATGGGATTGTGTTGAGAGAGATCAGGAAGATTCTCAATGGGCAAGAGATACAAAGTAAACAAGACAGGTGCCAAGAACATGTTCAGAGTTGGGTAGAAAACTCACAAGAAACAGCAGGAGAGTTCATGGACAGGGAACTGAAAATCTTTAGGGTACTGAGTGCACACAAGAAACTCTGACCATGCAAAGAAGGAGAAAATACAACCCAGAGACAGAAGCCAAGAGAGCAGATACAGAATGTGCATAAGAGTGAGAGAACCAGGTCACACAACACACCCATGGAAGAGAGCAACACGGCTAAGGAAAGACAGAGGAAGTCCCAGGTTCAGCACCTCAGGGTGGGAGGGAGGGAAGGAGGATAAGCTCCGAGCTGAGAAATGGATAAGGAGTAGCCCCATCTTGGGCCACACCAGGGAAAGGGGCAAAGGAGATGGCCAGAAAAGGCCTGACAAGTTCAATGGGCCAGCAGGTGCTACCCTGACCAGATCTCCACATTCCAGCCCGGCCCCTTATGTACTCAGCTCCCACTCCCAAGCCCAAAACCAATCCCATTTCCATGCGCCCCAACTCTGCCTGGTCCCCCAAACTCACCACCCCCTACTGTAGTGGGTTTGTAGTCCCATCCCCACGCCCTCTAGGGTAAAGCCTAATGCCAGGAGAGAAATTCAGCTCCCAGACAGGAGGGAACCACATAGGGAATGGGTTGGGAGAAAAGGCAGGGGATGAGGACCAAAGGACCGGGAACCTAAGGGCTCGCTGGAAAGAATCCACCAACAGGGGAACTATGGGACCAAGAAGTCTTGTGGAAGCTCAACAGGGGCTCAGACCTCCGAGCTGGTGGTGGTCATGATGCAACGAAGCTATGAAGGCAGAGAGGATGAGGCTGAGGAGTGAAAGGGGTTAAGATAACGTAGATGGGGGTGAAGAGGTCATGGAACTGGGGGCCAAGGGTCCAGATTGGGGGCATACCCGGGAGGCTAGGCGGCAGGACAAAGCAGACAGAGGCAGCCTGGGCCAAAGGTACAGTTCCGCTCAGATATTTTATTTGTGTTTGTCTTTTTCTTTTTTTTGGTGGGGGAAAGGGGACAGGTTGGAAGGGAGACAGAAAAACAAAATCAAAGAGAGAGAAAAAAAAAACATGACTTCCCACCCACCGCCACCCCCCGGCCCCAGGCCTGAGTTGATGAGGGTGAGGATGAGCACACACACAGCGGGAGAACAGCAATAATTTAGGGTAGGGGAGGAGTGTCAGGAGAACACGAAGTGTAACTTCCGGACTCCACGGTGGAGGAGGCTGCCTGTCTAGAGGTCCAAAGGACTGGGGTGAGGTGGGGAAGCAAACTAAGGAAGGAGGGGTGAAAGGGAGGAGAGGATTGGGACTGGAGAAACCTCACTGAGTAGTGGGAGATAAAGTGCTCGATGCTCTAGATTCGGGCTGAGGAGGAGCTAGAGTTGGTTACCTCCAGGGAGGCAGGGCCCGGGACTGGCGGGTTCGGGATCGCCGCCCAGTTAGAGTCCCAGGCGCTGGTTGGCGAGAGGCAGGAGGACCTAGCCGGCGCTGGCTGCGTGGCAGCAGCCGGGGAATACGGCTGGGCCTTTCACCCCGGAGCAGGCCCCAGCTGGCCAGTGTATGGATGGCCCAGGGGGGCAAATGTGAGGCTAAACCCTGGCTGGCCCGTGCCAGGCGCCAGTTCCAGCCCTTGCACAGGGTCCAAAACCTCGCCAATAGGGCCAGTGGGTGTCGGGCAGCACGGGGATTACCCCGCCGGGGCCCAGGGACAGGCAAACGGCTGCGAAAGCCACCCTTGTTGGTTTTGGGGTAGAGTGCAAACAGGCCCCGGTCCCCCACAGACCCACAGCCCTGTAGGGCACGAAAGGCCATGGGCGATAGGTGCAGCAAAGCCCACAACCAGAGTCGAGAGATACCCCGGTGCATCCGGGGGCCCTGCTGCCGCACCCATTTGCCCCCAGCTGCGAGAGCTGCCAGAGGTATAGCCAGGCCTGGCCAGGCTAGGAGCCAGGCGGCCCCAAGGCCCAGAGGGACACCCATAAGGCCACGGCGCCAACTCAGACCCAGGACGGCCCCCAGTGCGGTGCCCTGAGCCAGGAGTAGGAACAGACTGGGGGGCAGGTGCAGAGCCGTACAAAGAAGTAGGTAGGAGGCCCCCAGGCCCACCAGCCCCACCTCAAGGGCCAGCAGCGATGCCTGCAGGCCACCCCCGCCCTGCGCTGCCAGCAGTGGGAGTAGCAGCAGAAGTAGTAGGGGCAGGAGGCCAGAGGAGGACCCCACTGCAAAGGAGAGGCCGGCCAGGAGACCATGGGACAGAAGTCCAGGGAGCTGGCTAGCAGGGCCATGCCTCAGATGTGTTGGAGGGGGTTCAGGCGGGATGTCTGGTGAGGGACAGCCATCTCCAGGGTCCCTCGGGGTCCTAATTGGAGCTCCCTCTTCCTCTTCCTCCTCCTCAGGGACTGGGGTCAGTGCTGGGCCTGGGATCCAGCCAAGCTCAAATTCCTCATCCAGGAGACTCCCATCCTCCTTCCCCCATAACCTCCATTCCCCAGCCGCCTCCTGGCCTACAATGCTCCTCTCCTGGGGTGCCAGGGATGGGACTCTAAGTTCCTCTATCTCCTCCTCAGGCAGACCCCAAACTTCCTCATCAACCAAACTCCTATGTTTTTGTGGACCAGGACTAGGGGTCCCTGATTCTTCCCCCAATATCCTCTGTTCCTCTGGCTCCAAGGTGGCCCCTTCCTTTCCCAGAATCCTTCTCTCTGGAACTGCTTCCTCCTCCTCTCCCAGAATTCTTTGGTTCAGGACTGCCTCCTGGCCAGATGAGCAGGGCTGCTCCTTTCTAGGGGTGCCTGTGCTGGGTGGTCCCAGAGCCCCAGGAATGGGGAGCGGGAGGCCCGGGGGACGCTGGCCTGCACGTACTTTGAGGCTCTTGGGCTGCTGGCGAACCTGGGCCGCATGCTTCTGCCGCAACTCTTGCTCACGCCGCTTGTTGTACTCCAGCTGGTTGCCCAGCTCCGTCTGGTGCTGCAGGCGGGTGAGCTCCGCCCGTGTGCGCTGGACGGCCTGGAGCTGCCGTAGCTCCAGCTCCCGCGTGGCCTCATGTTGCCGCAGCAGCAGTGCACACTCCAAGTCCTTCTGGGTTTGCTTCTTGTTCAAATCCTGAGGTAGAAGGGAGGCAGGGCCCGAGCCTGGTCAGGAAGCCTTGTTGGTATCAAGAGAGCTCCAGGACTCTCTGGAAGAGGGAGCCAAGCACAGGGAACTGAGGGGTGCAGGGGAGCCAAGCTCCTGGCTAGCCTGGGAACAGGAGCCTAGGGAGCTCCAGCAGGTCTGACAGGCATGAGGAAACAAGGGGTGTGGAAGAGAAGCCAAGCCGTGACATGAAAGAGGGCAGAGGGGAAAGATGACCCTAAGCGAAGCAAACGGAAGGGGTAGGCGCCTGTGCTGCGGGAGGGAATGGGGGATGGGGTGGCCTACCTCTCGCAGCAGGTCCTGGTCCAGGCTGTGGCGAGCCAGCAGCATCTTGCGCTTATACTGGCGACACTGAAGCTCAAAGTACTGGCGCTGCCGCCGCAGCAGACCTGCCTCCTCCTCCGCCTGGCACTGCTGGAGCTGCTCCTTCTGCCGCAGAAGCCACTCGGCCTTCTCCCGCTTGGGGGTGCTGGGGTTCTCCTGGAGCTCCTGGGCAAGGCAGTGGGGAGGGCAGGGGGTCAGGGCGCCTCACCCACCACAGGCCCCACCCGAGGCGATGGCCCCATCCCACCTCTTTCAGCTGCTCCTTCCGAAGTTTGTAGGTTCGCTTCTGTGCCTCCAGCAGGGCGGCCAGCTCCTTCTTCTGCTGCCCAAGGATGTGCTGCTGGAACTTACGCTCCTCGGCCTGGGCAGCTCGAGCCTCCTTCTCTCCAATGGCCTGGTGCCGCCGGGACAGCTTTTCTGCCTCAGCCCCAAAGCCAGCCCGCTGGGCCTCAAGCTCCCGCTGCAGCCGCGCGCTGTGCTCCTCACGTTCACCCCTCAGCCGTGACTCCAGAGCCAGCAGCTGTTTCTGGTGCTGTCGTCGCATCCGCTTATAGCCGCTCAGCTGCTCCCGCAGCGCGGAGTCCTGCTCGTGCTCCTGGATCTGGCGGCTGACCTGGGGCAGGAGAGAGGATGAGGAGTGGGGCTCGGCCCTGCCCCATCTCATTAACACGATCGTCGTGCTCTACTGGAGAACACGCGTTTCAGATTCATGGGTTTAATTCTCATTTGGTGCTTTCCTCACACTCGGCCCCTCTGAGCCTGCTGCCTCCATAGGATGATGGACACACAGTCTATGTCACAAACCGCTGAGACCCACACAGGACCCAGGACAAAAGTGGCAACAATTCAAATTAATTCAAAATCAGACACGCCTGGGCTACACTCCCAGCTCGGCCACTTACTAACCATGTGACCTCAAGCAAAGTAATGACATTATGCCTCCGCTCCCTCATTGGCTAAATGGAGCAATGATACCCTTCCGTAGGAAGCTGTGGAAATTAAGTCTGATACAGATGTCATAGTGTCTAATAAAATGCTCTGACCTAACAAGTGTTGGCTTCCTTCCATTTCAGCAAACACTAAGGACTCCTTACACAGTCCAGGTATGGAGCTAGGAGCTGGACCATGAGATGTTGGAGTATCAAGAACACTGGCCTGGATGTCCCCATCTGAGGTTTGGAGCTCAGATCCCATTGTAAAGTGGGCATGACTCCAACTAGTCCAGGTGGCTAAGTCCCTGGAAGTCACAGACCTCTCTGCACAGTACCACCAAGCACTAAGCATCACAGGATCTGAAGAGCTGTCCTAGCACAACAGTCAACCATAAGCATTAGCCATAGAATATACTAGACTAACCACCAGCCTCCAAGGGAACTGATGTTGGTGCTTGCAGTCAAGCAAGAATGTAACCTAAAGGTTTATTGAATGTACGGATGAAAAACTATGTTTTATGAAAACTCTATCCATCTTTTCCTGTGAACTGAGAAAAACATAACCATGACTTGATTTTGGGAGGACCAAGGTCCTGCTTAATTTAAAAATTTGAGAACCACCAAAGGTGTTTGGGGAAGCGCCTTGGACAACAGCACGCCTGAGTCACGACTGCCTTATCTCTCAAATGGGCTTGTACCCTTTCCCTACAGAGGAGCTGGAAGGATGAGATACAGGTATGGGTGTGAGCCTGAGAGCCAAACAATGGTATGAGGCAGACACTGGCCACCATTCCTTGCCCTCCAGGGGCACAAAATCCAGCACACCCATCATAATGCCATTTAGGAGCAACACAGCACAGGGATGTGAAGCACCTGGCTGGCCAGGAGCCTGGGGAGACACCCCAGGACATGCTACTCAAGTCTAGCCAGGAAAAAGGAGTAAGAGTTTCCCAAGCTAGGAATACCCACATTGGGCAATGTGACCAAAACAGTCTGTTGCGAGAAGACAGTGGGGAGGGTCGAGGAGAGAAGGCAAGAGACAGCAACAGAAAGTGAGGGTGCAATCTGGACTTAATCCAGTGCCACAGGTGGAAAAAATCATCTCTGGACTTAGAGTTTAAGGCATCCAGGCTGAGGGAGGATGGCCACACTTACCAGGGAGGCAGTACGGATGGTGGCAAAGTGGTCCCGGTTGCGGCAGTAGGCCCGGCGGCGGGCAGAAGAGGTGGTAGAGGTGGGAGCCGGGGCTGCCGGTGGCTGGAGAGGGCTGGGGGTCATCTCTGGCTGGTAGGGGTCATCATACAGGTTGTCAGAACCCTAGAGGAAGGGAAGGTAAAAGGAATGCCCAAGGTTCAGGGCCCTAAGGGAGTTCCCTGGAGACCCAGTGAGACTTAGAGAAGGAGCAATCATGCTTGGGAGGGAGAACTGGGGCTCAGCCTGCTCACCATCAGGCTTACTGAGGGTGAGCTGCATACCGGCAGTCGGTGGATGATGGAACTATGGGAGGTGACCGTGTGCTCCCCTTCCTGCATCATAGCCATCTCTCGGGCTTCGGGCCCTTCCTCTTCCTCCTCCTCCTCTTCTTCTTCCTCCTCCTCCTCCTCGTTGTCTGAGGCATCCGCTAGGCTGTTGACTGAACTGCTCTGACTGGAGGCGCTGATGGACATGCTGGGCACTGAGTGGCTACTCTCTAAACTGGTCAGCGTCCCAGCCCGGTGCATATAGGGCTCGGCCTCCTGTGGACAGGGCGCAGGCTGTTGGGCAGGGAAGGGGAAGGACAAGGGGTGTGTATATGGAGGCAGCACAGGGAGACAGAGGGTAGGAAGAGGGAGAGGGAAAGTGAGCCAAGCAGCTGCTAGGAGGCCAGCATAACACAGTGGTATAAAAGGGTAGCATGCTAAGCTGGGTCACCTCCTCTTCCTCTGGGGCCTCAGCACCAGGGCCATTGGGTGCCTCCTGGAACAGTATCTTCTTCATCTTTCGGTACTGCAGGTTGTCTAGCTCCCGCACAGCATCCTTAGTCCTCTGGATTAGGTCCATGATGACTGTGGGTGGCCGCTCCCGGAGCACAAAGCGGTGCTGAGAGGAGAGAATGCTGAGGCCAGCTGCCGAGCACCCTGCCCCCCTCCCCCCCCAATATCCATGGGCTTTGGCGTTCCCTCTGCCCTGAGACACTTCCCTGGGGCCCATGCCCACCATAAGCTGATGCTAGCCTTGTCTTAACCCTGCGCCCACATGAGTTTTCACCACCCAATCACTACTTCCAGGACAGGCTCCTGTTCCTCCAGGCACGGCTGACAGACAAGACAGTCAGGAGATCTGGAATGTAGCTCAGGTCCTCTATCAAAGTGCTGTGTGCCGCTGGACACATCATGAGGCCTCTCTGAACCTCACAAGGTATCCCACGATTACAGAACAAGTAGGTCAAACTAGACTGTCTACATCAGTTTCCAGCTAGGTCTCCTTAGGCCCCCATGGATCTGTGAAGGGAATGGGGGCCCCTCTACTGTTGATAACTCAAAACACACCTAAGGGAAATCATACATTTACCCATGACAAGGCTACACAGGCTTTTGGCTTGAATTACATCAGATCAGTATGGTAACCCTGGTTATCGCACGCAGACCAGAAGCTCTGGCTGGCAATTATGTACATCTTTGATTAATAAAAGATGGGAAAACAAATTATTACTTAATAAATAAATAAAGGCAGTCTGGTAGACAAAATCTTGCAAAACACAGAGTCCATTGGGCACTGGGAATGGGGGTGGGAATTCATAATGAAGTTCTTGGTGGAGAAAGAACTGGGAATCACTAATGTCACTGAGGGGGTTCTCAGGTGATTCTAACAGGCAACAGTTCTAGGAGAATGCTAGGCTAGTGAGCCCTCACCTTCAGAAGAACCTCTGAGGTTGGTCTGTCTTGAGGGATTTTCTGAAGACAGGAGTCAACAAAATTCCGGAAGTACTCAGACCTAGAAGTCATGGGAGGATAAGGGAGGGGTGGGAAGGCCATGAGCCAGGCAGCCTTACTCTATGTATGGCCTAACCCCTGGGCCCAGGAATCCCAGTTCTCACCAGTGTCCTGACTGGAGCACGGGGGACTCGTTCTGTGCAATGTGGTATAAGGCACTCATCGCATTCATGTTAAACAGCGGTGGTTTCCGTTCCGCTACAGAGAAAGGTCAACAGGGAGAAGGTGAGAGGTGGTAGGTGGGCAGAGGAGGCTGGAATGGAAATCAAAAGATTTGGGTCTACACCCCAGCTCTCTGACTTCCTTGCTGCATGACCCTGACCAATTCTCACAATCTCAATTAATTCCCTCTGTAAAATGTAACACGCATCCTCTCCCCTGCACACGGTGGAGCAGGGATCAAAGAAAACAACGTGTGCATAAGCACCAAAGGAAGAAGAAGGAAACACAGTTATCAGCCCAACTAACATTTATTAGGTTCCAAATAAAAACAAAAAACTTGCTAAGTGTTATGGGGAAGTTAAGGAAAAACAAGAGACAGGCCCTGTCCTCAGGGAACTTCCAGTCTAACCGGGAAGGAGACAGGAAAATGGCTGGGAAGCTGGGTGTGCATGGTGGGCCCTCAAACTGGTACATAGGCAGGGGATTAAGGGTAGGTCTTTAGAAAAAGGGATATTGGAGCTAGGCCTCAGATTAGAAATTACAAGCCAGGTGCTCCTTGTGGCCCAGATAAATGTTTTGTGTTGTTTATGTTTTTTGGCCTAAACAGTGATTTTCAAATTAAATTCCAACCTAACAATTTAATAACCACCACCACCACCACCATCATCATCTAAATTTCTAGTTTCTCCTAAAAAATTAGATCTGGTGAAAAGGAGCTAACATTCCTACATAATGATGGGCTAAGCAACAGCAATCTCCAGTTTGCCAGAGCCTTCTCCACATTGCTTCTCTGATACAGACTATCAGCTGGCATTTATAATCAGGACTAATTGTTTCTTCAATAGTAGAGAAATATTTCTCTGCATTCACATCTCTACCAAAAACTAGGAATAAAAAGGACAGCTCTCAATTTTTCTTCTACCTGGCCTGTTTCACATATTTGCATCACCTGTCTGGCTGTGGCCTCAAATGACAAATGCAGACATGTGGAGATGGAGGACAAGGATATGTCCAAATCTCGGACTTCGGGCAGAAGACACAATACAAACCAAGGCAAGAAAGTGGAAAAGTTCATGGCATACTCAGGGTGTGCTCATGAAGGGGAGAGCGAACGTTCAGGAAGCGGAACCTCTAGCTTGGTGGAAGGAAGGGTGGGGATGGCGTCAGTCTTGAAGGCAATGGGGAGCATTAACGGCTTTGCAGAGGGGAGCGAAGCAACAACACCCAGCTAGGGCAGATCTCTCTGACATAAGAGAGACTGGAGAGAAGAAGAGACTATTGGTAGGAAAGATCACTGCAAGAAGTCATTGATAAGAAGAGCTAAGGGCATCTCTTTCTTGGGCAACTACTTGTGCCTAGAACTGTGTTGAAGGCTTTACGAACATTACCTCACAAATAGTTGTTTCAGTAGTGTAAGCTGGCAGAGATGAGAACCTTGATAGGGCTGCAAGGCCTCATGAACTCACTTGAACCTCTCTGGCCTTATCACTCACTGCTTTTTACACGGCATTACCTGTAATATTCCAAACAACCGAAGCTAGTCTCAGCTCCCCATGCCTGCTCTTACCTATCTGGAATGCTCTTCCCTATAGTCTTCACACAGCTACTATTTGTCTTACGGTTCTGCTTACACAGCTCTGTTACAAGGAGACCTTCCTCAGCCCCTGAACTACGTCAAGTCCTTTGTTTTACGGTTGTACTGTTCCTTTAACTTCTCTTTTCAACTTCTATCACACTGAGAGAAAACATGCTTGTTTCCCCAACTAGAATATAAGTTCCATGAAGGCAAGAACCTCATTCCCTGCTATATCCCCAGAACCTGCTAGCATAGCATGGCACACAGTGGGCATTCAAAAAAGATATAGGGGCACCTGGGTGGCTCAGTTGGTTAAGCGTCTGCTTTTGGCTCAGGTTATGATACCAGGATCCTGGCATCAAATACCACATCGGGCTCCCTGCTCAGCGGGGAGCCTGCTTCTCCCTCTCCTTTTGCCTGTCGCTCTCCCCCCTGCTTGTACTCTGTCAGATAAATTCTTAAAACAAAAAACAAAAAACAAACTAGAGTAGTGGACAGGAAGGGAATGCTCCGAAATCTTCAGGTCTAAGAGCTGGCAGGATTTGACAGCTGGCCTGAATTGGGGATCAAGGGTAGAGTCAAAATGGACAGGAGCTTGAAAGCCTGAGGGTGAGATAGTATGGGGATGGTAAGAAAAAGAGAAAGGAGTGGGAGAAAAAAGAACAAAGGAACAGAGGATGTTGTCCTTACCCAGCTCGATGCAGGTTATCCCCAAGGACCAGACATCCACCTTGCCATCGTACTGCCCCTCATCCATTGCCAGGATCACCTCTGGAGCCATCCTGGGAGAAAGGTCAGGAGAAAGAGGCTGATCACCCACCCAGACTCTGCCAACTCCTGCTCCCAACATCCTGGGGACTCTCTCCACTCACCACTACCCCCACTCACCAGTATGGGGTGCCCACAAAGGAGTTGGCGGGTGCCATGATAGATGCAGAGCCGAAGTCCCCCAGCTTCACCAAGCCTGGCTCTGACAGCAAGATGTTTCCAGCCTTCACATCCCTGCCAGAGACAAAGCACAGGGTAAGGCATGCACCTCAGGAAGGCTGGGCAGGGGCTTTAGCACAAGTTTCCAAGAAGGCCATAGCCCACTGAATGAGGACTGGTGCAGAGTGCACCCCCTCCCAGCCATTGTCAGTGCAGCTTGTACCTATGGATCATGTTGTGGGAGTGCAGATAAGCCAGGCCCTGAAGGGCCCCGTGGGTCACAGCTGCAATCTCCACCTCCTGAAGGGGCTTCTTGTGCACTGGGGAGTGAGGGAAAAACAACAAACTGAAGGGAGCCCAAGGGTGGCGCTGGAACAAGCTCCCCTGCTCCCTTCTCCTAGAGCTTCTTTGCTCTTCTCCCTTCTCCCACTTGTTGGTCAGAGCCACTTACCTTCTAGAAGGTCAGAAGCTGAGCCCAGGCAATACTCCATTACCAGCTAAGAAAGGATTAAAGGGTCAGAGATAAGCGTATCTGGCCACCCCTGCCCCATCTCCCTTGGGCAGAGATCCAGAGGGTTTCTCTGCCTATCCTCCACTCATGCATTGCCCCCGGGGGGTAAAGACAGAGAAGGAGGACAACTGAGAAAACAACGTGGTCATGAGAGAGTCCCTAGAGCCAGGGACTCCTCTAGAAACAGCCCAAGATACCACCACTCCCATCTGAATCCCTTCGAAACCCCATTCTATCTCCATTTCCTCCAGCCCATGTGCCCCTTTCCAACTACTAACAGTTTATGCCAATCTTCAAACCAGCCTCTCCTTCTGGACAGGCACTGCTATTCACGGGTTCGTCTGAGGACTAAAGAAGTTGGGGGAGACCTCCTCCTTTCCAAGGTCCCTATAATGGCACCTGGAACAGGGCCCACCCAAGAGACTAGGACAAAGATGGGGGCAAAGATCAGGCCAGAGTCAGGGGGCTAGCTCACCCAAGCCGTGTGCTCCCTCAGGTAACAGCCCCGGTACTGAATGGTATTGGGGTGCCGGAGCTTCTGCAGGAACCGCACCTCCTTGATGATATCCTGCCACTTCTAAGAGGAGGTCAGGGGAGGAGAGGCTTACTCAGCCTGCACATTGTGACTGGGGTCCCCTGACCTGGCCCCCACCAGTCTTGTCAGACCTGACCTACCTCATTTGACTGCTTCCCACTGTAGGACATCTTCTTGATGGCCACCACTTCACTATTCCGGACATCTCGGGCCTAGAAGATCAGACCAGAAGGTGGTGAAGGCCCCTAGTAAGAGCTGGGCAGCGCAAAGACTTGTTGGCCCAACAGGAGAGGGCAGGAAAGGCTGGTGTGGTACAGCAGAGTAGACGGCTGTGGACCCACAGCAGGAAAAATACAGTACCCGTCCCTATCCCTTTCTCTTAAGCCCCAACTCACGAAATACACAGCTCCAAAGCTGCCATGGCCGATTTCCCGGAGATCAGAGAAGAGCTTTTCAGGGTCATCCTTGAAGAAGAGCTCAGCCACATCGGGGTCCTTCAGGCTCCCGGCCCGGCCCCCAGCTGGCATGATGGCCCCTGGGGGCCCTGAGAGTGGGGCCTGACCTGGAGAATGAAGAGCAGACCCTCAGAGCAAAGATGGGACACTCAGAGAGAGGAAGGGGCCTCTCAAGTTTCTGCCTTCTCTTCCCCTAGCTCCCTGATGAGGGGGAGGCACTGCAGAGGAAGGGCAAGGGGGAGATTAGGAACAACATCAAAGCTCCAAAAAAATGAAGTTGCCCTGGCAACCAGAGCACGGGGGCCGGGTCCCTGGAGTCCCTAAAACTGCTAGGAAGAGTGAGAGCTAAGCATCCTCACCACCCCCAGCCCTCAATAAGATCCATTTCGCTACAACCCTTACTTCTCCCCTCAAGAATAAAAGATCCCGCCTCCCAGCCAGAACCCCAGATTCCCAAGTGTCCTGTCCCACAAGTCCCATACCCCAAATATTTCCAGGCACCTTCCTGTTCCCCTTGGCGTCGAGGCCCCCTCCTCCCTCAACCTCTCACACCCTGGAAGAGAGCAGGAAACAGCCAGGCTGGAGGCAGTGGAAATCCGGCCATTGTTAGAAGTGGGTACTGGCCCAGAAGGGCCAGAGGACTTGCTCTCAAAAAGGGCTAGGGACACCGGTAGGGAGGAGATGTAAGACGGGAAGGACAGGGATAGAAACGGCATCTGGCTTTTTGGGGCCTCTCTGTGACCTGGGCCATCTTACTTGTCCAGTCCCATTGCATATGCACCATGCACAGGTACAGGACATTTGTGGCGTACAAATAACATTTACTGAGCAAGTTCAGTAAGCACCTTACATGCATCTCTCTCATTCAATCCTTACCACAACTTTATGAGGATTTACTATTACCCCTATCTTGCAGATGAGGAAACAAACTCAGAAAAGGTTAAGCCTTGCCCAAAGCTGGTCCCCTACTGCTATGCTTTTAGAACAGCCCTGTGAAATAAGCAGGGCAGAACACTAATCACCATTTCACAGATGAGGTGACTGAGGCATAGAAAGGAACCAGGATTTCTCCAAGGTCAGAGAACAGGAGCTTCTCTTCAGTCAGGCCAGTGTGCTTTTTTACTGTCTTAGCAACTCACCTCAAGCTCATCGCCCTCCTACAGGAAGCCTCCCTTGACCACTCTGGCCTTTGGGGAGAGCGCCTAGAGCACCCAGCCCAAAACCCAGAAAAAGCTCCTGCAGTACAAGAAAGCCAAGGACCCCACCCCTTTCCCCCAGGGAATTCCAGGCCAGGCTCCAGGCTAAGCACTTGTTGGAATTTAGGCACAAAAGAGCCTTCAGCAGAGTTGGACTCCCAAGGGCAGAGTTCTAGCTCCTTTAAAGCACCTAACAATTTAGCATGTAATTATATTCTGTCGTGCATTGTTTCCTGTTGTGTTGTTAATTTTGTCTCCTTAGCCCAACTGGAAGTTGGAGGGCAAGAAGCCTGACTCTCCGGTGGGCCCCCAGGGTGCAGAGGGCTCAGAATAGCCTAGGAGATTGATTGACTGCCCTCAGCCAAGCCCTCAGCAGCTCCCAAGCTGTTCAAAACAGGCCCCTTTCTCCATTCTCCTGCCAGCACCCCTGCCAAGCACCCCTCACCCCCACCACACACCCACACACAAAGGCAGGTGCTCACAACTTGCCAAAGCAATCTTCTTGACCTCTTTACCAGCACCCAGCCCAGAATGCCAACCCAGGACCCCAAGCCACATATAAGGGATGCCAACAAAACATCACACAGGGCCTCTTCCTCAAATAATGAACATCTGAGCGATTACCAAGGTCTGTGCTAAATCACAGCCACCTTCTAAAATGGACAATGTTATCACCATTCTGCAGATGAGGAAACCCAAGTCTGTCTGTCCCTAAGCTACACTACCAGTACATCTCATCAGCAACATAAAACAGGGTTTTGAGTTAAGTTCTTTATGCTTGGTCTTCTCTTTGGTAAAATGGATTACAGCATAGGGCTGTTGTGAGATTTTTAATGATATCTCAAACCTAGGAACACTATGCAGACACTTAGCATATGGATTTTTCCTTCCCTGCCTCCAGGGTCACCACAAGGATTTAATACTTTGGGGATCATCCTACCCCAGCAGCTTGGCTTTAACTGAGAAGAGACCCACTATGGCTATCATTTGTCAAAAGAGAGAGCCCTCTCAGGAACCCAGGCCAAAGAATGGAATCAGGGTAAAGATGAAGGTCACAGTAGAGAGAAAAATCCATGAGACAGAAGACAGGAGCCAGAGCCTCCCAACACGAAAAGCTTCTGAGAAAAGCCCTCCCAAAAAGGAAGCTCTTCTCCCCCTCATTCTTAAATCTCACCCTAACTCATTCTCCTCTGGATCCCTGGCCAAGAAGAGATGCCAAGAGAGAGGTAAGGAGCAGGGGCAAAACTTGATCAAGAACCTGGGTTTAAATCCTGATTCTGCCACTGTGTGACCTTGGGCAACCTCTCTGGGCCTCAATATTCTCAACTGTAAAATGGGAACACAGCAACAAAAGAGGCCCCCACAGGGTGGAGGGGGAGGTGTCACATGAGAGAACAGATGTAAAGCACTTTGTAAATGACAGATCGCTTGACAAACGTATGAGATTACACCATCAGCAAGAGGTTGGAAGGTAACGATATAGCTAGGAGAAAATACTGCTAGGCATTCCTGAACACAAATGCACACACACACACTTCCTTGAAAGGACAAGAAATCCAACCAGACCATGCCTAAAAAACAGGTAAGTGGACCCACCATGGAGATCAAAGGCAAGGGAATCAACACCCCAAAGCAATCCAGAGAAAGGGGTATAATCACGGAGAACAGGTAGCTGTGAGGGGCAAAGTGAACATGGGAGAAGACAAGAATGCAAACCCATATGATCAGTTCAAGCACCCTAGGGCGTGACCCCCATGACATCAAAGACCCTGGCACCTGAGGTCCCTCATCAGGCAGACATAATGAAGGAAGAGGAACAAGGTGGCAGCAGAAGGCACGGCTAGCCAGAGGCTGACCACTGGCCCACTGGACTTCATCCTGAGGAGAGGGCCTACCCAGGCCCAGTTCCTCAAAAAAGAGCACCCTTTCTTCTCAATGCTAGACACAGGGACCCGCGCCCCTGCACCCCGTGTCTCACCTGGTAGGGGTCACTATGGTGCCCCAGCGCTTCCGCCTCCTCCTGGGGTCCTCCAGCGGCTCTGCCAAGCAGGGAGAGGGGCAAGGAGACCTTTCCCCTTGCCACCTCTTCCTCGGCTTTCCCCCTTCCTGAGGGGCGGGCCCGGGAAGCCTCCCCTGGAGGGGAGGGGGTGACAGCCTGATCTGACCTCGCGGTCCAGTCCTCCTCCTCCTCGAGGGCGACAGTTGCTGAATTCCGGATTTCTGGTTGTGGGGTCTGAACCCCAGATATTTGAACGAAGGGAGGCTGAATCTGATATCTGAACGCGCGGGGAATGAACCCCGGATACTGGTGCACGCAGGGGCTTGAACCCCAGATTTTTGAAATCCTATGAAACAGAGCCCCAGGTTTAGAGAGATTGAGACCCGAGTCCTGGCTACGTGGGGTCTGAGGGGCAGATACCCGGATATTTGAGAAGCGAGAGGTTAAGCCCGGAAATTCGCGACCGAAGGGCCTGAGCCCCAGGTCTTCGGCCACCGACAGGGGGCCCACCCCGAGGACGTCCGGCCGCACGGCCCCTCTCACGCCGGGGTCCGAGGGTGACAGCCTTCACTCCCGCCCCGGCCTCCTCCCTTTTCCCTTCTCTCTCCTGAGGGTAGCTGAAAGATTGTAGCTAAGGACGGTCCCCGCGCCTTCTCTCCCTCTCCTCTTCAGTCTCAGCCTCTCTCCGCACCACAGCCCCGGTCTCGTCCCGGTCTCCCTCTCCCTCTTCCTCCCAATTCCAAGATGGAGACCGGGCGGGAGCGCGCAGGCGCGGTACGGACGCCGGGCCAAAGGGGGCGGAACCCCAAATGAAATAGCCCCGCCCCTCTATCCTCACTGCCGGGGCCAGGGAGATGGGCAGCCACCGAGTCAGAGTGCGCGCGCGCTCCGCCACGCGGACCCTGGATGGGAGGAGGCGGGGAGAAGGGCTAGGCTTGGAGGGGGAGGAGCTCAGCACGCAGTCCGACAACTGGCCTTGGAGAAGGCTGCGGCGCATGCGCTCGCCCCGCCTCAGCGCTGAGCCCGAGCTTGTTGCTAGGGGAAGCTTTGAGGGGGCGCGAGTGGAAGGAAAGAAGAAGCCGGGATCTGCGCCTGCGTATAGGGTAGCGGTTGGGAGGGGCAAGGGAAGGAGGCTTGCTGGGCTCGGAAAAGGCGGGAAAATGGACTGCTCTGGTTAGTAACCATACAGCCAGGACGTGGGCTCCCAAGTTCGAGGAATCTTTGCTGGGAAAACTCAAATCTGTCAAATCCCTTCAGGAAGCAGGCCTTTCACAATTGCATGACCTACCCAAGGTCACACAGCATTTACATCAAAGCATTCCCATGACCATACCCACCTGATTCTCTCAACTACTTGGAACTATGGGTTTTCTTTCATAGAAGAACACAAGGCATAAGGTGGCAGAGGTGGCGATCAAAACCAAGTGTTTTCCAAAGGCAAGTCACAATAGAGGACAGAGCTGCAGTAATCCATGCCCTATGCCAGCCTGTATCCCAAACTGAAGAGTCAACAAGGAAAAGTCCCCCAAACCTGTCTACCCTAAAATTCCCACCTCAACCCAAACCCCAATAAACACCCTAGGCAACATTGGGCAAAAAAGCCTTTTATTTTCCCCCACATTCCAGCTTTCCATTTTCTGTAACATCTCTTCCAACTTAGAACAAAGTCTGGAGAAGTTGATTCACACCTGGAGAAAAAGAAGATTAAAAACAAGGGCACAGGGGTGCCTGGGTGGCTCAGTTAAATGCCTGCCTTCAGCTCAGGTCACGCTCCTTGAGTCCTGGAATCAAGGCCCACGGAGCCCCACAGCGTAGGGCTCCCTGCTCAGCAGGAGTCTGCTTCTCCCTCTGCCTCTGCTCCTCCCCCTGCTTGTGCTCTCCTGCTCATTCTCACTAATAAATAAATAAAATCTTAAAAACAAACAAAAAAACCCAAAAACAGGCAGATCAGAGGGCTCCTGGGGGAAGCTCTGGGATGGCTGCAGAGTGAGGAAGGAGCAGAGGAAGTGGCGACTACACATGGTCACAGGCACTCATCCCGACTGAGTGGGCAGCCTCAGGACCCCAGGATCAGCTAGGAGCCAGAAAGCCTTCATGTCCCAGTCCACTCAGATCTAAGAAAAGCTAGGAGGGTTCCACAATCTCCTATCCCAAGTCGGTGGAGCTTAGCCCTGAGCAAAATAAGCAAAGCTGATCTCGAGCATCCAGTTCCTCCAGCCAGAGCCCTTCCCTAGGCTTGGGCTATTCTTACTTCTCCCATGGCTCTCTCCTAGAGTACAGCAGCTAGTTGTTGAAGCTGAGAACAGTTTAAGAGCCTGATGCACAACAGATAACTCTCAAATTATATGACCTCCACCTGACAAAGTGAGACTTTTTTACAGAAATATTTTTTTCCTTAATGAGTGGACACATGGACTAGTTAGCCAATATGTTTCCCACCCACTGCCACCTTTGTGAGGCATGTTTCTCCAAAGATCCTGTTAGCAAAATCAACTTTTCCTAAATGCAGTGAAGGCTGATGGAAAAAAGAAAGTGTATGTAAAATGCTTGGGCACATACTATGTGCCTAGTAAATGGGCATCATCAATCCTTTTGCGCTGTTCAAGGTGAGTTTTACAAAATTTGCATCATAAAACTGGGTATCAGAATTTCAGGACAAAAGCAAGGCAAACATAATTCATATCCAGGATGCATCAGCAAATCTGAACCCTGTTAACTCACCACTGTTGCCAAAAAGCTTGGATGTGAACTACAGCTATGGATGAATCTTAAAATCATAACATTAACCTCAAGAAGTCAGTCACAAAAGAATATGTATGATTCCACCTACATCAAGTTCAAGAACAAGTAAAACCAAACCATATTGTTTAGGAATGACTCTATCTCAGTTATAATCGCCACCTCCACCCCATCCCCTGCTCCCACAGGACTGGGGTAAAGAACCTTACCTGAGAACAAGATGGGAACTAGGCCAGTGCCCTCAGAGCCGGGTTCTAGACCAGTGGGACTCCCGGCGCGGGTGGAAGCACACAGCAGTGAGACAGCAGAGAAGGCCACAGAAGAGAAGCAGGAAGGAGCCCAAAACAAGCAGTCTGGAGCCACATAGAGCCAGTTCCTCCTAAGGGTGGGCAAAGGGAGGGAAGGAGGAATGAATGAGAAGGAGGGAGGGTCGGGAATCTTCCCCTGGGAAGACATCTTATTCCCGGGGCCAAGAGCTACAGAGAGAAGCTCCCCCCCACCGGGGGGGATCCAGGGACCAACTAAAGGGAAAATGTAATTTCTATACAAGCTAATTGTCTCAATGGCCTATGAACTGCTTTCTTGCCCAACCATTGAAGTGAACCCCCATAATGTGTCCACTACTGCCCACATTTTAAATATGCACAAGGAGGCCAGGTCTGGAAACCAGAATTTGCTCTGATTCTAAGCTCCCAGGTGATGCTCCTCGCCAGGGTCTTTGCAAATGTGAGGGAAAAGCACACAGCAGCCTCCTAACTGGTCTGTCTCCTCCACTCAGTCAGTCTCTCTCACCCAGCACCACTGGCCCCCATGGCCTGCAGTATCAAGTCATAGCGTTTTAGCCTGGAGTTACGGTGCCTCACAATCAGGCCCCTGCCTCTCTCCTGTCTCTTCCCCTCAGTCATTCCTAAGCCCTCCTCATCGACTCCCCTCAAAGGCTGAACACTTTTCAATCTTTAGGCCTGTGCACCTGCTGGTCCTTTTGCCTGGAATGTATTTCCCCTCTCCTGAGCCCCCTCCATCACATTCTCCGCCCCCATCTTCCTCCTCTTCAAGGGTCATCCTGAAAGGGCAGATAAAGTCTAGGACTGCAGTCAGAAGGCATAGGGTGCAATCCTGGGTCTGCCACTTAACCAGTTGTGTGGCCTTGGGCAATTTACTCCCTCTCTCTAAGCCTGTTTCCTCATCTGTAAAACGGGATAATAACAGCTACCTCAAAAGGCTATTTTAAGATCAAATGAGATAATGAACCTGAAAGCACTTTGTACATTATAAACTAATGTACACAATTCTCTTTCTTAAATGCCACCTTCTCTGTGAAGCACTCTTCATAAATGTTCAAGTTAGGGTTAATTGCTCCTTACCCTGTGTTTGAATAACACTTTGCTCACATCTCCATGATAGCGATTAGCCCATTCCACCTCTTATTACAGCTTCTGCATTCCTTTAAGGTGGAGATCATATTTTATTCTGTTTAAAGACAATTGTTAATAGTAATAGCTGTCACTCATCCAATCTCTATTATGTAGCAGGTGTTGTACTGGGCACCTGACATTCATTCTCATTCATCTTTATTTGTTGGCATCAGGAGATATTATCATGTTTTCCATTTTACAGATGAGGAAGCTGAGGCTCAGAGAAGCTCAGATGCTTGCTCAAGGTCACACAGCCTCTGAGGCAGAATTATAGAGCCTGTGCCTTTTCTACTACGTAACTACCCCAGCAGCCTTCAAGGCAGAGCATTCAGCACGGCAGTCTGTGAAACCCCAACAATCTGAGGCTCTTACCGAGGTGAGCAACTTGGTGAGCACAAGGCCTTCGTGGCTCCAAACCCTGACACACTCCTCAGCCATTCTAGGACTCAAGGTGGCATTTCCTGCTCCCTCCTCTGAGCAGGAGAGGGGTGGCTGGCTGGAGGGCAGGATTCCTGGAGCAGCACTAAAATACAGGCAGGTTCCTGGGGTCCTTTCTGTGGTCACCCTGGCAGTAATGAGGACCAGCTCTCCTGCAGAAGATCCTATGAGAGGCACAGGAGAGGCGGTGGAAGAAGGAGGGTGGGGTGGAAGCCATCCATCTTCAGACTTCCATTCATTTCTAAGGCTTCCTTAAGTACCAACTGTTTTGGCATTGAGTCTATTCAATAGAGTACTCTATATACTATCACTGTGTCATTGAGAAATGGCAATAACTGTGTACCAACATAAACAAAAAATTAAGTTTCTTTACAAACAATAAAACAATCATGCCAATACTCACAAAGTTGCAGTGAAACTGGGGCAGATACACATGGCCAACGTCAGTCTGTCTAAACGAGTCTGTCCTTTTTAAGAAAGTAGTTTCCTACTAAGTATCAAAATCCATGAAAGGGTTCACACCCCATTTCAAATTAGCGGGGAAAGGATGGTCTATTTAGTCAGTGGCCTTGGGACAATTTCCAGTTGGGGAAAAAAAAAAGTTAGACTCATCTCACACTATAAAATAAAGTCCAGATGTGTTAGAGATCTATACAAACAAATTAAACAAAACAAAACCCAAAGAAAATACAGAAGAATATTTTCTAAGTTTAAAGTTAAAGCCTTCCTAAAAAGGACACAAGACCTACAAGCTTGAGTAAACGGTGAGAGCAATAAACTTAATCTTGTAATGTGAAGGCTTCTCAATGATGAAAGAAAACTTAAAAAAAAAAAAGTAACAGAATGGATGAAAATACCTATCTACTTTTTGTGAAGACTTATTTATTGGGGGGAGAGGCAGCAGGAGAGACTTCAAGCAGACTCCCCTCTGAGAGAGGAGCCCATGGGACTTGATCTCATAACCCATGAGATCCTGACCTGAGCCGAAACCAAGAGTTGGATGCTTAACAGACTGAGCCACCCAGGTGCCCCCAAATGGCTATATTTAATTGGCAAAAAGGTTTACAATCCAGAATATATAAGGATCTTCTAAAAATCAAGAAGATAAAGATAAGTAACTTAAAAGACAAACGAGCAAAGGATACAAACAGGAAATTCATGGAGGCATGACAATGGCCAATAAACCTACAAGAAGATGTTCAACCTCGCTAACAATCAGAAGAAACTAAATGAAAACAATCAGGAAATTTCTTTGCTCATTAAATTGGTAAAAATAAAAAAGACTGGTAATAATGAGAGTTGCTGAAGATGTGGCGAAATGGGCACTCTCAATGAGTGACACCTTTTAGAAGACGATGTGGCTGTATCTGTTACAATTTTAAACGGGTCCAGAATGTGACTGAGAAGGTGCCCCTCAAACTGTGGACACTGGAGGGGAGGTGAGATGGATTTTTACATGTGCTTTGTATACTTCTTTGTGGTCTGAATCCACAACAAAAAGAATTTATCTATTAAAAAAAGGTCGATTCCCTTTGACTCAGTAATACCACTTATAGAAACTCATCCTAAGGAAAGGATTCAAAAGAAAGATGCCAAGTATACCAAGATGTTTATTGTGACTTCACAAAAAATACCAAAAAAAATAGAAAGCAACAGAGATGTTTAAGACTAGGAAAAGCATTACAAATGATGGCCCAACCACTTAATGGATCACCTTACATCCATTAAAATAATAATGTTCAGGCCAGGCAGTAATAAAAAAAATGAAGTCATAAGTGAAAAAAGAGAAATACAACCAGTATATATATAAATCAGAATGACAACTAAGAAATGTACATGCAAAACCTTCTAAGAGAACCACCCCTTGTTTCTCTATATTCCCCAGATCACATCAGTCACCAAGTCCTGTCAATCTACTGCCAATGTCTCGCTCAGATCAGTCTTTCACGGCAATTGTCTTAGCTCGGGTCCTCATCATCTTTCCGTTGCAACCGTTACCTTCCACCTGGTCTTCCTGCCATTGGACACACTTCTACCAGGCAGTCAGCCAAGAGAGTATGATCTTTTTAAAAGAACAACAACAACAAAACCTTACTATTTTCCTGACAAAAATTTTGAGTTTGCCCAATGTACGAGATAAAATTCAACTACCTGGGTTTGGCACAAAAGACCCTCCAGAGGATTCTGTCCGCTTCCTCAAACACATCTTTTGCCACTCATTCGACACTCCTTCCCCTGCACCAGTCAAACTGAACCCCTTGAAGTTTTCAAACATGCCATTACGATCCCCGTCTGCAAGCCTTTGCATATGCTTGTCCCTCTGGCTGGAAGAGCACACTCCTAACCCTCCCTTCAAGCCTCAGCTCAGGCACTGAACCCTTGGAAAAGCCTATCTTCGCTAACCCTGCTTGACAGACTCCTGAGGATGCCCACTTTATCTTGTGTGGTACTTCACATACTGAAAGGTATTTACTTCTATTCACATCTGTATCCTTGCTAGACTGAAAGCAGCCTGAGGCAAGGGCCCATGTCCTACACGTCTCTATATTCCCTAGGCCTGGGACATAGTAGATGCTCAATAATTATTGCTTCGATGATGCAATCATAGGTGGATTATTTTCTGTCTTGTCCAGAATAATCTTTGATGATATTATTCTGTTTGTAACCATTATAAAAGAACAGGACTTGTTTGCAGAAGCAGAATTTGAGAAGCTGATCCTAAAATTCATATGGTAATTAAAGGGCTCTGGAAAAACCAAAACAATTTTTATTTTATTTTATTTTTTTTAAGAGTTTATTTATTTATTTGTCAGAGAGAGAGCACAAGCAGGGGGAGCAGCAGGCAGGGGGAGAAGCAGACTCCCCACTGAGCAAGGAGCCCGATGTGGGACTCTATCCCAGGACCCTGGGATCATGACCTGAGCCGAAGGCAGAGGCTTAACTGACTGAGCCACCCAGGCGACCCCAAAACAATTTTTAAAGAGAAGAACAAAGTTGGAGGACTCACATTTTCTGATTTCAAACTTAATACCAAGCTGCAGTAATTAAAAGAGTGTGGTACTACCATGAGGATAGACACAGAGATCAATGGAATAGAACTGAGAGTCCAGAAATAAACCTATATATACATCCACGGTCAACTGATTTTCAATAAGGGTGCCAAGACTATTCTAAGGGAAGGAACACTCTTTTCAACAAAACATGCTAGGACAACTGGATAGCCACTTGCAAAAGAATGAAGTTGGACCCCGTCCTCACACCATTCACAAAAATTAACTCAAAATGGATCATAAAGCTAAATGTAAGAATTAAAACTATAAAATTTTACTAGAAAATAAAGGGGTAAATCTTCATGAGCTTGAGTTGGGCAAAGGCTGCCTAACCAAGACACTAAAAGCACAAGCAACTAAAGAAAAAATAAACTGGGGGCGCCTGAGTGGCTCAGTCAGTTAAGTGTCTGCCTTTGGCTCAGGTCATGATCCCAGGGTCCTGGAATCAAGTCCCGCATCGGGCTCCCTGCTCAGCATGGACTCTGCTTCTCCCTTCTCTCTCTGCCTGCTGCTCCCTGGCTTATGTGTGTGAGCTCTCTCTCTCAGAAAAATAAATAAATAAAATCTTTTTTTTTTTTTTAAAGATTTTATTTATTTATGTGACAGAGAGACAGCCAGCAAGAGAGGGAACACAGCAGGGGGAGTGGGAGAGGAAGAAGCAGGCTCCCAGCAGAGGAGCCCGATGTGGGACTCGATCCCGGAACGCCGGGATCACGCCTTGAGCCGAAGGCAGACGCTTTAACGACTGAGCCACCCAGGCGCCCCTAAATAAATAAAATCTTAAAAAAAAAAAAAAAAGAAAGAAAGAAAGAAAGAAAGAAAGAAAGAAAAATAAACTGGATTTCATCAAAATGAAAACCTTTCTGCTTCAAAGAACACCATCAACAAAGTGAAAAGACAATCCAGAGAATGGGAGAAAATATTTACAAATCATACATCAGGTAAGAGATTTGTATCTAGAGGGGCACCTGGGTGGCTCAGTTGGTTAACTGTCTGCCTTCAGCTCAGGTCATGATCCCAGGGTCCTGGGGTCCAGCCCCGCATTGCGCTCCCTGCTCAGCGGGGAGTCTGCTTCTCCCTCTGCCTCTCCCCCTGCTTGTGCTCTCTCTCTCTGTCAAATAAATAAATAAAACCTTTAAAAAAAATAACAACAACAAAGAGACTTGTATCTAGAAAATATAAAGAACTCTTATAACTCAATAATTGAAAGACAAATTATCCAGTTTTTTTAAAAGGCAAAACTCTGATTATAATTTTCTTCAGAGAAGATAGACAAATGACCAATAAGTACATGAAAAAAAAATGCTCAGTATCATTAGCCATGCCAATCAGAACCACAGTGAGATACTATTTCCCAATGACTAGGATGGCTAGAATAAAAAGACAGCTAATAACAAGTGTTGGCAAGGATGTGGAGAAATTGGAACTCACACACTGCTGGGGGAACACAAAATGGTGCAGCCAATTTGGAAAACAGTCTGGCAGTTCCTCAAAAGATTAAACATAGAGTTACTTTTAGGTATTTCATTTCCCCCGGGAGAAATGAAAATGTATGATCACACAAAATCTTGTATGCAAACGTTGACAGCAGCATTGTTTGTAATAGTCAAAAAGTAGAAATAATCCAAACGTCAATCAACGGACGACTGGATAAATAAGATGTGGAATATCTACACAACGAATGTTATTCAGCAATAGAAACACAAAGTACTGATACGTGCTATGACACAGATGAACCCTGAAAACATAATGATTGAAAGAAGCCAGTCACAAAAGAGCACATGAAATGTTCAGAATGAGCAAATCTACAGAAAAAGAAAGGTAAGTGGTTGCCTGGGTCTGGGAGGTTAGGAGGAAGAGGGGAGCGACTGCTAATGGGTACAGGATTTCTTTTGAGGGAATGAAATGCTCTAAAATTGATTGTGGTGATAGTTGCACACTTGTGCGACGGTATGAAAAGCCACTGAACTGTACATTTTAAATGTGTGAATTTTATGGTATATGATCATATCTCAATAAAGCTGATGCACATATATTTACAAAATAAAAACAGGAAAAATTACCTCAAGTCTGTATATGACAGACTGTATAAGACACTTTCCTCTACTCTCATTCTTTGATCACACACGAGTACATCTGGACATTAGAGACCTCCCCCCTGCCACACACACATACACACACCCACACACACGCAATTCACAAAAGAATCTTAGAATGAGAGTGTTGGAGAGGACCTCAGAAACCAGAGAGTTCCACCTTTCTCTTCTCCCTTTTGATCTCCCCAATTTCAGATAAGGAACCTGAGGCCAAATCTCACACAGGCATCAGTGGCACCCACTGACTCCCTCCCCTCCCCACATCATTTTCCCAGAAGACTCTAAGCTCTCTGGGAATGGATGATGTCTAATTTTTTCTGTATCTTCCATAGCACATAGAGCTGTGGTAAGAACAGAGCAGGCACTCAGGACACTTGCTAAATTGAACAAGACATGCTTCTTGAATATCCCTGAGGAAAAAGAAGGTGCCACTAAGAGGAGAAAGCAAGAGGGATGAGAAAGAACATTAGGTCAAATCTACCCCATCTTGTTGCACCTCCAAGGATAGACTCAAAAGACCTCAGACCTGGAAGGGAAGAGAGAAAACACTTACACGGAACCCACAAAGTGTCACCATGTTCACTGAACGTATCTAGTCCTTACTACAGCAGAAGTGACTAAGGCCTTGGGATATGCCCAAGGTCACCAAGCTGGGGAGGTCAGAGACAGAACCCAACCGTAAGTGTTCTGAAGCCCAACCCACAGTCCTCCTTAATCTCACCTTTCAATCCCATCTGACTACCCCGGACCGTGGCTTGGAATGTCTGTGTCTTGTTCCTGTCTGGACCATCTCCGAAGTTCAAGGTGGTCAGTAAGCCCACGACCTGAGGCCCATGCCACTTTCCTGTGACTGTCCCATTCATGGGGCACAGGGTCAGCTGGCCAAAAGATCTCAAGAAAGAGACCCAGTCCTGTGTGCAAAAGAAAAGTGGGAGAGAGGTGAGAGATTAGCAGCACAAGCAGGCCTGTGTGAAAAGGATGAAGAACGTACTCACCTGAGGAATGTCAGGGCTGCGCAAGCCAGTCCTATGGGTGAGGAGGAAGCTGCCTAGGCCCAGGCCTGAAAGGCCAAGAAGCAGTAGGATCAAAGTGGCACAGACCAGTGGTGGGTGGTGGGCCAGACAGAGATGCAGGTTGTGCCCTGCCTGGCAGCTGCCCATGGGGAGGAGAGGGGTCCGGGCCTCCACGGAGAGCCTGCTGGAGGACAGGAAGGAAGAAATGGACAAGAGCCTGCCAGTCAGAAGGCACTTACCCATTTTATTCAAAGGCAAGCTAACACTGAAAAGACAAGGGACTTGCCCAAGGCCATACAGCCAGTTAATGGCAGAGCCAGCACGAGAATCCAAAGCTCTTAACTCCAAGTGTTCATCCCCCTGCAACACTCAAAAAATGTTTGCTGTATTTCATTTCTGAAGTAATCAAGGCAGAAGCAAAGCAGAGCACACTGTGCTGGAAAGAGGAACCCAAAAGGAGAATTCTCAAGGGGAGAAATTCAGGAAACAGCTGCTCTGGGGCTAGGGTTTGGCTGAACAGTTCCATCCAATAGCCTAGACAAAGGAAGTATCTGATGAAAAGAACTCACTCTGGAACAAAAACGTTTCAATCTGTATCCTCCACTTACACTCACTGGCTATGTGAGAAAAATCAGTTAACCTTTGTGAGCTTACGGATCTGTGAAAGAAGGCCAAATAATGAGGACTAAATGGGACAGATAAAGCAGTTTTGCATTGTACTTGGCCTTGCAGGAACTCAACAAATGTCCATTTCCTTTCTATTTCACTGTGTCATACTGATCTTTAAAACCAGGTGAAGCCAGGCAAAAAATACTGTGGTGGAAACTGAGGTTCGGGGACTTTCACAGAGGAGTGGCAGGGCCAAGGTCTGAAACCCGTCCTCTGCTTCCAGGTAGAGTGCCCTTTCCCAAGCGAGAAGCGACAGCCTGATGAAAAGGAACATCTGGAAGACGGGATAAACATATGGGGTGGGGGGAGAAGGAGGGCTCCAGGGAAATGCAGGTGTCACAAATGCCCAGTCCCTGCCCTGCCTCCCGTCCCGGCACATCTGGAAAGGGGGAAAAAGCACCAAGGGGGAGGGCAGAGCCTGAGTTCAGCTGCTGGTGGTGCCCCTGGGCCTCCCCTCCCCCCGCAAAGCCCCTCCTGCAGGCACTCAACACCCGCAACATCCCTTCCCGGTCCTGCGGCGTCGGGTCCGCCTGCCCCTCCCTCTCACCGCTCGGAGCCGGGCGGAGGCCGGCGCCCCCCGCGACGTCACGCGTGGAGCAGCGAAGGGGCGGGGTCCGTGCTCCCCCACCCGCCCCCACCCACGCGACGGGGATTCGCATGCGCGGTGTCCACGCGGGCAGCAGCTCGGCCCCTCCCAGGCTGGGTGGGGGCGTACCAAGAAGGAACACAGTGAAGGGGCAACGGAGAAGAAACTACTCCGCGGTAGGTGAGTAAAAGGGAGAGACAGCAAAGGAGCTGGTTGTGGGGACATTGTTAGACTTGTAAAGCCTCACCCTGGAGACACTGTGGTGCATTTCAACGAGAATCGCGTCGCAAGCATTTTTCTGTTGCTCGTTGCCCTCCCGCGCCAATCGCACAGCCCAGCCGCGCCCAGGTTCCGGGTATGAAATTTGGGGTCCGCCCGGGGGCGGACCTCCAGCCCTGAGAGTCTGACGTTCCGGATTGTTTGGCCTCCGCTCTTCTCTGCAGGCGCAACGTCTGCAGCTCACGCTTGGCCCCTGGTTTTGGTGCATCCTTAATACATAGGATCCTACAGTTGCCAGACTGTTCAGTAGAGACTATCTCATTTCATTTCTGCGCATATTTTAGAGATGAGAACACCGAAGTCCACCTTACCTTAAATAGCAGGAAGCCAAGAATCCAGGGTTCAAATCCTAACTTTGTGCCTGCCTCTGCACAAGCCATAACCGTGCTCTTTTGGGGAGCTGAGTTTGTTAAAGGGGTTCAACCCACCACCTCACAGGTTGGATGGGAAGCTTAAGAGGCAAAGTGTGGGAAAACATGGGCCCAGTGTGCACTGAGCACAAAACCGTGCTGGACAAAAGTTCTTTGAAACAAAATCTTAGTCAACTCTACTGAGGCTCCGTTAAGACAGAGACCAGGTCATTTCTGTACCACCCGCCCCCCAAAATTTATAGCCCCAAATCCTTTCCCATATGGTAAAGAAAATATTCAACAAGGGTTGCCAGGATCATGCCATGAGGTAAATCTAGTCTTTTCAACAAGCGGTATTGGGGAAACTGGATATTAACATGTGAAAGAATGAAGTTAAACCTTTGCCTTACACCATATACAGAACTTAATTCATAATGTACCAAAGAACTCCCATGTAAGAGCTGAAAGGATAAAATTCTTAGAAGAAAACAGGGAAGCTTCATGACATCGGATTTGGCAATGATTTCCTCGGTATGACACCGAAAGCACAGACAGCAAAAGGGGGAAAAAAAGGTAAGTTGGACTACATCAAAATTTAAAATTTCTGTGCATCAAAGGACACAACAGAGTGAAAACGCAACCCATGGAGTGGGAGGAACTATTTGCAAAGCATGTATCTGCTAAAGAGTAAATAATATATAGACTATGTAAAGAACTCTTACAATGCAACACAACAACAAAATCCTGGTTAAAAAATTGGCAAAGGACTTGAAGATATTTCTCCAAAGATATACAAATGGCCAATAGGCACATGAAGAGAAACTCAACATTACTAATCACAAGGGTAATGCAAATGAAAACCACAATTACATACATCTCACAGCTATTGGATGGCTACTATTAAAAAAAAAAAGGCAAATAAGTGTTAATAAGGCTGTGGAGAAATCAGAACCCTTTTGCACTGTGGGGGGGAATTTAAAATTGTACAACCACTAGGGAAAACAGAATGGTGGCTCTTCAAAAAATTAAAAATAGAATTATGAGGGGCACCTGGCTGGCTCAGTCAGTGGAGTGTGCGACTCTTGATCTCGGAGTTGTGAGTTTGAGTCCCACATTGAGATTACTTAAAAAAAAAAATCTTAAAAAATACAGAATTACCATGCTATCCAGCAATTCCACTTTGGGGTATATATCCCAAAGAACTAAAAGGAAAATCTCTTAAAAAATATTTGTATACCCATGTTCATAGCAGCATTATTCACAAGAGCTAAAAGGTGGAAGCAACCCAAGGGTCCATCAACAGATGAATGGATAGAAAAAATATGGTATATACATACAATGAAATATTAATCAGCTTTTAAAAGGAAGGAAATTCCGATACATGCTATAACATGGATAAACCTTGAGGATATTTTGCTAAGTGAAATAAGCCAGTCGCAAAAAGAGAAATACTATAACATTCCACTGATCTGTGGTACTAGTGTAGTCAAATTCATAGAGACAGAAGGTAGAATGGTTGCTGCCAGGGGCTGAGGGTGGGGGGAACAGGAATGGGGAGTTACTGTTGTTTAATGGGTACAGAGTTTCAGTTTTGCAAGATGAAAAGAATTCTGGAGATGAATGATGGTAATGGTTGCACAAGGTGAATGTAACTAACACTACTGAATTTCTATACTTAAAAATGTACACATAAAAATGGTTAAGATGGTAAATCTTTATGTTATATATATTTTGTCACAATTAAAAATAACAATCATTAAAAAAAAAAACCTTGGTGTGTGTGTGTGGGGGGTGGAATTTATGGCATAGTCTCCTAGAGTATAGTGGCTGATGAATGCCATTGATTGACTTACTTGAAATTATTTTCAAGCACAGGAAGTATTTTCTTCTCAAAGGAAAAATAAGTGTGGCTGACAGAAAATTTTAACCTAAGAATTGGAAGACACTCAGTGGCTGAGCAAGTTCAACAATAACCACCCCCACCCCCACTTTACTTTCCAGATGCTAAACTGATGTCTGGAAAGGTTAAGGGACTTGCCCCAAGTCTCCCAACCCATTAAGCCTCAGCCAGAACTAGAGCCCAAGTGTCCCAACACTGAATCTAGTCCTTTCCCACCAGATCCTCTTTGCTCAGTCCTGCCAAGAGATCTCTCCTGAAAACCTACAGAAGTTTCTGCCCATCCAACTCTCAGTCATACCTGGCCCAGTCTGAGCCAGTGAGGTCACCTTTCCCTAGTCTTAGTCTTGTCTCCCCAACCAGTACCTCAGTTCCTGAAATAGTATGCTCCACAAGCCCCAGGTCTTTTCATAGTTTGAGCACAGTATTTACTCAGTAAATATTTATTGGTTAATGTATTGAAAACAGCTTCTGACAGGCCAGTTTCCCCCTGAACTTAACCAATTTTCAGTGTCATTTTAAGATTGGGAGCACATCTGCCCACGCTGAATGTTTGTGAAATTTAGGTTAAAAGGTAAAAGAAAGTTTATTGGTCAACAGTTATTTTTTAGTGCCTACTATGGTCCAGGCATGAAATTAATATCCGTATAGCAAAAACTTTGTCAATGTTTCTACTTAATGACAAGTCTAATTTGTAGGGTAAGATAAGGCATGAAAGTGCCCAGTGTAGTGCTGGTACACAATGGGAAGTCAACAAATGTGAGTTTCCCTTCATTATTCTTGTACAGCAGAGTAGTTAGGCATATTTGGACAGCAGTTCTTGTAAATGACCACAATTGATATTTACTTATGTAGCCCAATGAACAAATTCTGCGGACCAATAGAGACAAACTGGATAGAGCAGGGAACTGCCTGAAGGCCTGGGAATCAGGGTAAACGGATGTAAACAAATGTCTTATATAGCAAACAAAAAAGTTGGGGTGGGGAGGAGCACAAGAGGACACAAAATTGGTTGTGTAATCCACCAGCATTATACCAATGTTCTGACTTGATGATCCACTCGTCAGATCCTGAAGGTGGATGTTACTGGAGAAAACTGGTCCTAGACAGCTTAAATAATTTAAACAAAGTCACACAGTAGTAGGAGGCAGAAGTTGGCTTATGATTCAAGCCTGACTACAAACGAATGTGAGAATCTGCAAATTTAATAATCAGAAAGCCAACTGAGAAGGGAATCACCCAGGCTTTGGAAGGAATGGGGGGAGGGTTTCCTCCATCATTCCATAATGATAGATTCTTCCCTGCGCTCTGGCCCAGATAAAAGCTCTCAGGGAGGGGCACCTGGTTGGCTCAGTCGATTAAGCCACTGCCTGGAGTCCCGGGATCAAGTCCTGTATTGCGCTCCCTGCTCAGTGGGGAGTCTGCTTCTCCCTCTGATCCTCCCTACTCTTTTTTTTTTTTTTTTAAGATTTTATTTATTTATTTGACAGAGATAGAGACAGCCAGCGAGAGAGGGAACAGAAGCAGGGGGAGTGGGAGAGGAAGAAGCAGGCTCATAGCAGAGGAGCCTGATGTGGGGCTCGATCCCATAATGCGGGAATCACGCCCTGAGCCGAAGGCAGACACTTAACCGCTGTGCCACCCAGGCGCCCCTGACCCTCCCCACTCTTGTGCTCACTCTCTCTCTCAAATAAATAAATAAATAAAATCTTAAAAAAAAAAAGAAAGAAAGAAAAGCTCTCAGGCATCTGTTTCATTTTTTTCCATCTATATTATCAAGCCCTAAAAACTCTCTGGAGTCACAGACCACTGTGAAAATCTGATGAAAGCTTTTTATTCAGTCAGATATCCATTCAATAAACATCTCTGAGCTACCAGGCAGTATTCTGTGAGCTGCGAATACAATGGTGGACAAAGTATTCAGGATCCCTGGCCTCCTGGAAAGTAAAATCTGCCTATGGACGTTCTCCCTGGAAAAAGGCCCTTTTGCCTGAATGTTTACAGAGAGTTTCAATCAGCAGAACCTCAGTTCCTCTTGGAGCCCATTGTTAGACAAGAGCCTCTACTTGTTTCATAAGATTCCTTCAATCGGGACTTCAATTTTGTTTTTAGTTTCATATCAGGACTGCTTGATAAAATGAATCTTTCTCCTTTTACTTCTTGTTTTCATCCTGTGTTATTCATCTATTCAATCAACTCATTCATTCATTCAACAAACATTTGAACACTTGTTTAATGCCAGGCACTTGGTTAGGCACTGAGGGAAGCCATATTTTCTACCAATGAAAAGCCTGAGACAGATGCATAAAAAATTATGATAAAAGTCAAATACCATAATAGATAGGTGATACCATAATATAAAATAACAATAACTACTCTCTCCTGAATAACTTCTAAATGGGTCAAACATTTAATGACCTTCAAATGTCAGCTTATCAATAACAAAACCAAATCAGCATTATCCCTACTTTACAGTGAGAAAACCAAGGCTTAGCAATGTTAGGAAACTTGCCCATGGTTTTCAACTAGTCAACAGCTACATGTAATACACACATACAAGCGCACACACATACACACGATACAAATATTGAGAAAAAAATAGGATATGTTTGCAAACCCGAAATAAGATAATTTCTATGGCAAGCCATAAATACCAGAAACTGTAAATGAAAATATGGATCAACTTAACTATTTAAAATTAAAAGCCTCTGCAGTAATCTCTTGGACATAGGCCTTAGCGACATATTTATGGATATGTCTCCTCAGGCAAAGGAAACAAAAGCAAAAGTAAACTACTGAGATTACACCAAAATGAAAAGCTTTTGCACATGAAGGAAACCATTAACAAAACAAAAAGGGAACCTAGTGAATGGGAGAAAATATTTGCAAACAACATATCTGATAAGGGTTTAATATCCAAAATATATAAAGAACTTCTACAACTCGCCCACCCCCCAAAAATCAATCCAATTTAAAAATGAACAGAGGACCTGGATAGATATTTTTCCAAAGAAGACATACAGATGTACAACAGACCCATGGGAAGATGCTCAACATGACTCCTTATCAGGGAAATGCAAGTCAAGACCACAAGGAGATATCACCTCACACCTGTCAGAATGGCTTGTATCAAAAAGACAATAAATAACAAGTGTTGACAAGGATGTGAAGAGGGAACCCTCATGCACTGTTGGTGGGAATGTAAAATGGTGCAGCCACTGTGGAAAACAGTATGACGTTTCCTCAAAAAATTAAAAATAGATATACTGTACAATCCAGTAATTCTACTACTGGGTATTTACCCAAAGGAAATGAAAATGCTAATTTGAAAAGATACATGCAACTCTGTTTACTGAAGCACTATTTATATAGCCAAGATATGGAAGCAAGTGTCCATCCATAAATGAATGGATAAAGATATGGTACACACGCACACACACACATACACACACACAATGGAATATTACTCAGCCTCAAAAAAGAATGAGATCTTGCCATTTGCAACAACATGGATGGACGTAGAGGGCATTTGCCAAGTGAAATAAGTCAGAGAAAGAGAAATACCATATGATGTCACTTAAGTGTGTGATTAAAAAAAAATACAAACAAAACCCAAACAAAGTCTTAAATACAGAGAACAAATTGGGAGTTGCCAGAGGAGAAGTGGGTGGGGAGATGGGCTAAATAAAATAAAGGGGATTAAGAGGTACCAAAAAAAAAAAAGTCTCTATTTGATGAAGGATTTCATACAAATTAGAAGTAGGAGAAAATAACTGCAATATGTACTAATAGTCAAGGGATTAGTGGTAGCTAATAATGCCCCCCTACCAGGTGAAGTTTACATAAGGTAAAATGCACAGATCTTAAGTATGAAATTTCATAAGTTTCGACAAATATATGCCCATGTAAACGCCCCAATCAAAACATAAAACATTTCCATCACTCCAGGAACTGCCCTCATTCCCCTTTCCAGTCACTCCCCATCTCCTCTGTCCAAAGGAAACCACTGTTCTCATGCTATCGTCAAATACTTAATGTTATTTCTTTAAATGCCAAGATCTCTCAACTAGGTTTTAAGTTTCTTTAAAGGTAGACCTGCCTATTTTTTTGCCGTTTTTTTTTTTTACTGTGATAAAATACATATAACATAAAGTTTGCCATTTTAATCATTTTAAAGTATACATTTTGGTGGTATTACATTCATAATGTTGTACAACAATTACCACTATTTTTTTCCAAAACCTTTCATCATCCCAAACAGAAATTTTGTAACCCTTAAGCAATTACCCATTACCCCCCTTTTTTTTTTTTAAGATTTATTTATTTATTTATTAGACAGAGACAGCCAGCGAGAGAGGGAACACAGCAGGGGAGTGGGAGAGGAAGAAGCAGGCTCCCAGTGGAGAAGCCTGATGTGGGGCTCGATCCCAGGACCCCGGGATCACGCCCTGAGCTGAAGGCAGACGCTCAACGACTGCGCCACCCAGGCGCCCCTACCCATTACCCCCTTGACCAGACCCCAGTAACCTCTTTTCTATTCCCTATTTCTATGAATTTGTCTAATCTAGGTATTTCATATAAATGGAATAATATAATATTTGTCCTTTTGTGTCTGGCTTATTTCTCTTAGCATAATGTCTTCAAGGTTCATCCATTTTATAGTATCTGTCAGAATTTCTTTTCTTTTTAAGGCTGAATAATATTCCATTGTGTATACACACCACACTTTGTTTATTCATTCATTTGTAGATGGACACTTAGATTGTTTCCATATTTTGTCTATTGTGAATAATGCTGCTATGAACATTGGTGTACAAGTAACTGTTTGAGTCCTTGTTTTCAAATCTTATATGCCTAGAAATGGAATTGCTTGGTCCTATGGTGATCCTATGTTTAACTCTGAGAAACTGCCAGACTGTTTTCCACAGCGGCCACACCACATTCCATCCCCACTAGCAACATGCAAGGGCTCCAATATCTCTGCATTCTCACCAACACTTATTATTATCTTCCTGGATTGGAAGTGGTGTCTCATTATGGTTTTTATTTGCATTTTCCTAATGACTAATTACATCGGGCATTTTTCATGTGCATATTTGTCGTTTGTATGTGTTCTTTGAAAAAAAATCAAGTGCTTTGTCCATTTTTTAATTAGGTTGTTTGTGGTTTTGTCATTTGAGTTGTAGGGGTTCTTTATTCTGGAAATTAATCTTTTATCAGATATGTGATTTGCAAATATTTTCTCTCATTCTGTGTGTTGTCTTTTCATTCTCTTGATGGTGCCCTTTGATACACAAGTTTTTCTTTCTGATGAAATCCAATATTTCTATTTTTTTTTCTTTTGTTGCCTGTGCTTTGATGTAATATTTAAGAAATCATTGCCAAGGTCATGAAGATTTGTCCCTATATTTTCTTCTAAGAGTTTTATAGTTTTAGTTTTTTACATTTAGGTCTATTATCCATTTTCAATTAATTTGTGTATATGGTATAAGGGTCTAACTTCATTCTTTTGCATGTGGATATCCAGTTTTTCTGGCACTATTTCTTGAAGAGACTGTTCTTTCCCCCATGATCTTGGCACACTTGTCAAAAATCAGTTAACCATACAGAAACATGGCTACTGGCCAGTGTTTCAAGACTTGCAAAATATGGATCTAATCATTTTTTAAATTTAAGTTAAATTAATTAAACATATAATGGATTATTAGTTTCAGAGGTAGAGTTCGGTGATTCATCAGTGTTATATAATACCCAGTGCTCATTAGAACCCGTGCCCTCCTTAACGTCCATCACCCAGTTACCCCATCCCTCCCCCCCTCCCCCCAGCAACCCTCAGTTTGTTTCCTATGATTAAGAATCTCTTATGGTTTGTCTCCCTCTCTGGGATCTAATCATTTTTCACAAACTTTTTTTTTCACTCCAAGAAAGTCTTTGTTATCTACCTTGTTTCTCACTGGCTTCATTTAATTTACATAGAAATATTTACCTCTATTCATTAACAATATAAAAACAAAGTGACCTTAAAATCCTCCTGTAAAAACAACCTTGTCAACAACACCATTGTCCAAATCTTTTTGATTGTGCACTTCTATCAGGAAGAACTTTTTTTTTTAATATTTTATTTATTTATTTGACAGAGAGACAGCCAGCGAGAGAGGGAACACAAGCAGGGGGAGTGGGAGAGGAAGAAGCAGGCTCATAGCGGAGGAGCCTGATGTGGGGCTGGATCCCAGAACACTGGGATCACGCCCTGAGCTGAAGGCAGATGCTTAATGACTGAGCCACCCAGGTACCCCTATCAGGAAGAACTTTTGAGCCTATACTTTTTATATATATGTTTACTTGTAAAGTTTTTTTCACAATATTCTACTAATGCATTATTTATTATAGAAAACATGCAAAAAATAGAGAATAGAAAAGTGTGAAAAAAATCAATTGACTTGAGATGTGAGGGTTTATTTCTGAGTTCTCAATTTTATTCTATTGGTCTATATGTCCATCCTTATGCCAATACCACACTGTCTCCGTTACTGTACTTTTATAGGAAGTTGCAAAATCAGGAAGTGTGAGTCTTCCAACTTTGTTTTTCCTTTTCAAACTTGTTTTGGCTACTTGGGTTTCCTTGCAATGCCATATAAATTTGAGGGTTGGCCTTTCCACTTCTGAAAAAAAAAAACCACCATTGGGATTTGATAGAGATTTCACTGAATCTAAAGATCTCTTTGATTAGTATTAGCATCTTAACTATTTTAGGTCTTCCAATCCAAGACACAAGATGCCTTTCTATTTATTTAGGTCCTCCTTAATTTCTTTCACCAATGTTTTGTAGTTTTAAGTGTACAAGTCTTACACCTCATTGATTGAACTTATTCCTAAGTATTTCATTCTTTTTGATGCTATTGTAAATGGCACTGTTTTCTTGACTTGTTTTTCTGATTGTTCATTCCAAATAGTGAACTTTTATTGAAAGTTTGCCATGTACCAAACATGGTGCTATGGCCTTTATAGGGATTTATAGGAACTTTATAGGTCTTTATATGGATTATTCCATTTGAATCTCAAAAACTACACAAAAAACATACTATTTATTATTACCACTCACTTTTTACTATGTACACGTGTAGTAAAAATAGATAATAAAGGGCCTGGAAGGGCATATAGGACCAGTCATTAACTTTAGGGGTGCAGGTAAGAGTAGTAATTTTGCTTTGTCCTAAAAAGGAATTTAGTTATTCCTAATGTAATTTGAAAATAATCTCTTTCTCATCAATGGCTTCAAATTATCACCTATACACTGATTATTCAAAAATCCCTATCTCTAGGCCATAAATTGAAGTCAAGTTTAAGGTCCATATTTTCAAATGTCTTATTTATTTTTATTTTTTTAAGATTTACTTATTTTATTTTAAGAGAGATAAAGAGCACGTGTGCGTGGAGGGGAGGGGCAGAGGGAGAGGGAGGGAGAGTCCCAAGCAGACTCTCAGCTGAGCACAAAGCCTGACGTGGGGCTCGATCCCACAACCCCCAGATCATGACCTGAGCCAAAACCAAGAGCCCAACGCCCAACCAACTGTACCACCCAGGCGCCCCACAAATGTCTTTTTTTTTTTTAAGATTTTATTTATTAGAGAGAGAGAGAGTGAGTGAGAGAATGAGAGATAGGAGGTTCAGAGGAAGAAGCAGATTCCCGCTGAGCAGGGAGCCCAATGCGGGGCTTGATCCTGGGACTCCAGGATCATGACCTCAGCCAAAGGCAGACACTTAACCGACTGAGCCACCCAGGTGCCCCTCAAATGTCTTTTTAAAGGCTCCTTTCATTTGGGGCACCTGGGTGGTGCAGTTGGTTAAGCATCCAACTGGTGATTTCCACTCAGATCATGATCTCATGGGTTTTGGGATCAAGCCCATGTTGGGCTTCATGCCCAGCAGGAGTTTGCTTGAGGTTCTCCCTCTCTGTCCCCTTCTGCCCCTCCCCCCACTTATGCACACACTCTCTTTCTCTAAATAAATCATTTTTTAAAATTAAAAAAAAGCTCCATTCATTTGAATGCCCCCTGTGTGCCATGAACTGTTCTAATAAGTTCTGGGGATCTAATAGTGTGAACACATCTCTGGCTTCAAGAGTTCATACCTTTGTCTATTCCACATGTCCTACAGGCACCTCACTTAGTATATTTGAACTGAGCTCACAGAATGACATCAATGAAAAGGGCAGGATAGAGACTTCTAGGAGCCCATCCTCCCCAGAACTACCAAAAAACCCAGAAAAAAACTGTTAGAATGAACATATCAGAACTCTGGAAGATAGTCAAAGGTTTATTGCAATGATGTGAATTCTTAACCAACAGAAAGGTCACAGAAACTGGGTAGGAGAGCTTTGTGGAGTTTTAACGTTAACCTTCCTTCATCCCCTTCCTGGCACAGTGACAGTCTTGATGACTGTTCCTGGTGTGGGTACCTTGTTCCCAAGGAATTATATTTGTCTGTTTTGACCTGCTATGGGTTCCCTGAAGGACTGATGCACTTATTTTGTCTAATTCAGAACACCCTCAGGGCAGAGAAGCAGTTACATGGAGGACCTTCCCAGAAAACATAAAAGCTAAATGAACAAGCCAGTGCCACTTGGGGCAAAAGATAATAGATGAAGCAAACAACAGATATACCAAAAGCCAGTGAGGAAAAAAAAAAAGGGAAATGAGAATCTTGGGAAAATAGGGCTTTGAAAAGCTCCCAGGGAAGGATACATGCTCAGAAAAGACATGAGAAGACCATAGGTTTCATTTCTGGCTGGACTTTAGGTTCAGCACAAGCACTAAGTGAAGGCAGAGTGGTGAGTGGCCTGGCTACGTGCTCAAGGAGTGCCCCAACACAGAGACGATCTGAAAAGACCCAAAAGTATTTTTTTCTTTGATTTTCCTTTCCTCTCTTCTTCCCCTCCCCTTCCTCCCCCTTCTCTCTGTTCTCTCTCCACACCGTAATTTCAAAATGTTTAGTTTTCAGAAAAAATTACAAAGCATTAGTAATCGGGCTCTCTGCTGAGTGGGGAGTCTCCTTCTCCCTCTGCCCTTCACCCCACTCATGCTCACTCTCAAATAAATAAAATCTTAAAAAAAAAGTTAACAAAATTGACAAAACTTTAGCTAAATTAACTAAGAAAAAAAAGGGACAACTAAAATTACTAAAATAAAAAATGGAAGTGCCAACCTTACAGAAAGAAAAAAGGGGTGCCTGGCTGGCTCAGTCAGAAGAGCCTATGACTATTGATCTTGGGGTCATGAGTTTGAGCCACACATTGGGTGCAGAGATTACTAACATAAATAAATAAACTTTTTTTACAAAGAAAGAAAATGGGGCACCTGGGTGGCTCAGTCGGTTAAGTGTCTGCCTTCAGCTCAGGTCATGATCCCAGGGTCCTGGGATCGAGTCCTGTGTCAGGCTCCCTGCTCAGCGGGGAGCCTGCTTCTCCTTCTCCCACCCCCTCTACTTGTGCTCGCTCTCGCTCTCTCAATTAAATAAAATTTTTAAAATCTTTAAAAAAATAAATAAAAAGAAAGAAAACAAATTATGAGAGAATACTACAAACGGTTGTACAGTAACATATAGAAAACCTAGATGAAATGGATAAATTACTGGAAACGCAAATTGTCAAAACTGACCAAAAAGAAATAGAAAATCTGAACAGAACTGTAACAAATAAAGAGACTGAACTGGTAATTAAAAAAATAAAATAAAACCTCCCCACAAAGAAAAGCCCAGGACCAGATGGCTTCACTGGTGAATGCTACTAAACATTTAAAGAAGAATGAACACTTAGAAAGAGAAGAGGAGAGAACACTTCCTAACTCATTCTGTGAGACCAGCTTTACCCAGATACCAAAGCCAAAGATACCACAAGAAAACTACAGACTAATATCCTTTATGATTATTGATGAAAATACCCTACAAAACACCAGCAAATCATATATATTTTTTAAAGAATTTATTTATTCGACACAGAAAGAGAGAGCACACAAGCAGGGGGAGCAGAAGAGGGAGAAGCAGACTCCCTGCTGATTGGGGAGCCTGATGTGGGGCTCGATCCCAGGACCCTGGGATCAGGGCCTGAGTCGAAGCCAGATGCTTAACCGACTGAGCCACCCAGGCACCCCTAGCAAATCATATTAAAAGAATATTATACCATTACCAATTTGGATTTATCCCAGAATGCAAAGGTGGTTCAACATACAAAAACTAATCAATGTAATACACCACATTAAATAAACACATGTGGGTGCCTGGGTGGCTCAGTTGGTTAAGCATCTGCCTTTGTCTCAGGTCATGATCTTGGGGTCCTGGGATCAAGTTCCACATTGTGCTCCCTGCTCAGCGGGGAGCCTGCTTCTCCATCTGCCTGCCACCCCCACCCCACTTGTGCACGTGCTCTCTCCCTCTGACAAATAAAATAAAATAATAAATTTAACTAAGGAGGTCAAAGACTGTATACTGAAAACTACAAAATATTGGTGAAAGAACTTGAAGGAGACCTAAGAACATCCCTGTTCATGGATTGGAAGACTTAATATTGTGAAGATGGCAACATTACCCAAAGTGATCTCCAGATTCATTGCAATCCCTACCAAATCCCAACGGCATTCTTTAAAGAAATAGAAAAACCTATCTTAAAATTCATATGGAATCTCAATGGACCCCAAATAGCTAAAACTGTGTTGAAAAAGAACAAAGTTGAAGGATTTACTGTCCTGGTTTCAAAACATACCACAAAGCTACAGTCATCAAAACAGTGTGGTACAGATGTAAGGATAAATGCATAAATCAATGAAATCGAATAAAGAATCCAGAAATAAACCCTTACATACATGTTGAATTGATTTGCAGCAAGGGAGCCAAGACCATTCAATGGAGGAAGGACCATCTTTGATAAATGGGCAGAGGAAAACTAGATCTTCACAGGCAAAAGAATGAGGTTGAATCCTTATTTTATACCATGCACAAAAATTAACTCAAATGGAGCACTTGGGTGGCTCAGTCCATTGAGTGTCCAATTCTTGATTTCAGCTCAGATCATGATCTCAGGGTGGTACAATCAAGCCCTGCATTGGGCTCCATGCTCATCGTAGAGTCTGCTTGAGATTCTCTTTCTCCCTCTGCCCCTCCCCCTGCTTGTGCTCTAAACAAACAAACAAACAAACAAACAAAATCTTTTAAAAAATTAACTCAAATGGATCAAAGATCTAAACTTAAGGGCTAAAACCACAAAAATCTCAGAAAAAACATAGGGGCAGGGTACCTGGGCGTCTCAGAGGGTTAAGTGTTTGCCTTTGGCTCAGGTCATGATCTCGGGGTTCTGGGATTGAGTCCCACTTCAGGCTCCCTGCTCAGCTGGGAGCTTCTCCCTTGCCCTCTACTGTTCCCTCTGTACTGTTCCCTCTGTTTGTGCTCTCTTGCTCTCTCTGTCAAATAAATAAAAACTTTAAAAAAAGCATAGGGGCAAATCTTTGAGATACTGTATTTGTCAATGATTTCTTGGATGTGACACCAACAGCACAAGCAACAAAAATTAAAAAAAGATAAATTGGACGTCATAAAAATTTGAGTTTTGTGTATTCAATAATACTACCAAGAGAGTGAAAAGAAAACCCACAGGAGAAATATTTGCAAATCATGCATCTGAAAAAGAGTTAATATAGAATATATAAAGAACTCCTAACCAGTCAACAACAGCAAAAAACAACCCAACTTTTAAAATGGGCAAAGGACTTGAATAGACATTTCTCCAAAGGAGATACACAAATGGCCAATAAGCACATGAAAAGATGCTGAGCATCATTAGTCATTAGGGAAATGCAAATCAAAATCACAATGGCATAATACTTCACATCCACTAGGAAGGCCAGAATAATAGTAATAAAGAAAGGAAAATAACACATGTTGGTGAGAATGTGGAGAAATTGAAACCCTTGTACGTGGCTAGTGGGAATGTAAAATGGTAAAGCTACTGAGCAGGCAATCAATAAATTAAACATAGAACTACCATATGACCCAGCAATTCCACTCCTAAGCATATATCCCCAAAGTTGAAAACAGGTGTTCAATCAAAAACCTATACATTAATGTTCACAGTGTCTCTATTCATAACAGCCAAAAGGTAAAATTACCCAGCTGTCTATCGACAGACAAATGGATAAACAAAATGTGTGTACGTGTGTGTGTATATATTACACATATATAATATATATTTATATTTTTATAAATAATTTATATATATATAACAGATGTACACACACGTGTGTGTGTATATATATATAAAATGGATGTGTATATATATATATACACATGTATATATACAATGGAATATTATTTTATGTAAATTTTTGGAATATAATATAATGAAATATAATATATGGAATATAATATAATGGAATATTATTATATATAATACATATATTACATATAATGGAATATTATTGGTCATATATATATAATGGATAGAAAGATAAATGGATAAACAAAATGTGTGTGTGTGTGTGTGTGTATATATATATAAAATGGAATATTATTCAGCCTTTAAAAGGAAGGAAATTCTGACCCTTGCTACAACATGGATACACCCTGAAGATATTATGCTAAGTGAAATGAGCCAGTCACGAAAAGATACATACTGTATGATTCCACTTATATTAGGTCCCTAGAGTAGTCAAATTCACAGAGACAGAAAGTAGAATGGTGATTGCCAGGCACTGGGGGGAATGGGGATTGGAGAATCACTATTTAATGGGTATGGAGTTTCAGTTTGGGAAAACGAAAAAAGTTCTGGAGGTGGACGGTGGTGTTGGTTGTATAATGTGAATGTACATACAGTTCAGCCACTGAACTGTATACTTTTTTAAAAATTTAATTCAATTAACATCCAGCTGAACTGTACATTTAAAGATGGTTAAAGTGGTAAACCTTATGTTATATATATTTTACCACAATAAAAGATGGAGAAAAAAAAGAATAAAGTACTGATACCCGCTACAACATGGATGAACCCAGAAAACATTATGCTCAGTGAAAGAGGCCAGACACAAAAGGTCACATATTGTAGGATTCCATTTATATGAAATATCCAGAATAGGCAAATTCATAGAGACTGAAAGCAGGCAAGTGGTTGCCAGGGGCTGGGCAGAAGGGTCTAGGGAATAACAGTTTAATGGATCTGGGGTTTCCTTTGGGGTGATGAAAATATGTTGGAACTAGATAGAGGTAATGATTCACAACATTGTAAATGTACTTAATGCCACTCTTTAAAGTGGTTAAAATGGTAAATTGTATGTTATATGTATTTTGCCACAATTTTTATTTTATTTTTAATTTTAATTTTAATTTTTATATTATTAAAAGACTTTATTTACTTATTTGCCAGAGTGAGAGAGAGGGGGAGAGAGAGAGAGCGCGCAAGCAGGGGGAGCAGTAGGCAGAGGGAGAAGCAGGTTCCCCACTGGGCAAGGAGCAGGCCTCTGGGATCATGACCTGAGCCGAAGGCAGATGCTTAACCAATTGATCCACCCAGGCATCCCTATTTTTATTTTTTTAAAGGTTTTATTTATTTATTAGAGAGAGAGAGCACGTGCACGCATGTGCGCATGGGGGGGGGGCAGAGGGAGAGGGACTCTCAATCACAGGACCCAGGACCCTGAGATCATGACCTGAGCCGAAGGCAGATGCTTAACCAACTGAGCTACCCAGGTGGCCCTTGCCACAATTTTTAAAAACACTGAGCTTATTACATTTGCTTAGTGTACCCTCTCTTGCTGTGTCTTCATCTCAGGTAACAGTATCATCATCTACCCAGTCTCCCAAGCAAGAAAGCTCTGAGTCAGCCTTGACTGCACCCTCCCCCTCACTCCCCACATTCCATCCATCATCAAAGCTGGAATCCCTCCCTTCCTCTCCATGCCTACTGCCTTTGATGACTTCAGGATCTCATTATCTCTCATTGGGACCACAGCAGCTGCCTCCTCACCCTTCTCCCTGCCTCCAAGTTTCTCCTCCCTTCAATCCATCACCCACGTTGCCTACTGGTTAGCTTCCTAAAAGAGCAATCTCAAGATTCCGCTGCTCTGCTAAAGACCTCTGCTGACTCCAGGAGTAAGTTCTAATTCCTGGTGCATGTAAGATCTTTCACTACTTAGCCTCAACCCTGCCTTCCAGCATCACCTTCCATTTCTCACTCCAGGCCTTCCAAACCACCATACTTTTGCTGGTACCGTTCTCTCTTCGTGGAACACACTTACTTCTACCTTGTACACGCTTTCTTCAAGACCAACCTTTAAGGGCACAGCCTCTGTAATGTTTTTCCTCACTCTCAGAATGGAGTCCCCACCCTCATCATGCCTTTCCCAACACTGTGCATTTCAGCTTTCTTGTAGAAAGTCTGTCTCCTTTGGATTGCAAATTCCTGAAAGCAAAGTCTGTTTCCTCCTCATCTCTATAACCTCAACACTCACCTGATGCCTGCCACGTGGTTGTCTCAAAATGTAGGGGAGTTCCCTCTCCCATTCTCCTCAGTAACTGTTCCAAATCTCTCCCACTCTCCTTAAATCCTTTACCCAACCTCTGAAACTTCCATCTGAGCTGTCAGCAGATGACCTCACCAGAAAGAGGCCATCAGCCATGAAATCCTTGAACTTTCTGTCCTTGCCACATACCCCCATGTCCCACATACACACTTCCCTGCATACTCATCCAAACTTTCCTCCCTGCCTCTGTTCACAGAGGAACATGCATGTGTCCCTCCTCCCCCGCAAGGCCAATCCCCTCACTGTGCTCTAGATCTCCTCTCAATTCCTCAGTGCTTCCTTAATCATCCTTCTCTGCTTTTCCACCTGTATTCATTCAACAAAAATTTACAGAGCAACTCTGTGCCTGGATGCTAGGATTATAGTGGGGAACAAATTAGATAATGCTCCAGACCTCATAAAGCTTCCACTGAAGTGAGCAAGATAGACAATTAACAAGTAATTTTGAAATGGATGTGAAGGAAATGAATATGAAGACACAGGGAATAAGAGGTCATTTTAAATAAGGAGGTCAGAGAGGTATTTTGTTTTGGGGTGTGTGTGTGTGTGTGTGTGTGTGTGTGTGTGTGTGTGTGTAGGTGACATTTGAGCTGATGCCTGAAGTTTTCTGTGTGAAAGACTGGGAGATGAGCATTCCGGGTAGAAGGAATAGCAGTGCAAAGATCCAGAGAAGAAAGGACTGGCTTGTAGGGAGCTGGGGTGACCACAATATGAATGAGGGGAGGATGGTGTGAAAAGAGGTTGGAGAGCTACTCCAGGGCTGGGGCCTTGTAAACCATTGTAAATAAACTGGAGTTTATTATAAAGAGGAATGGGAAGCCAATAGAGATTTTTAAGGAGGATAATGATATGATAATATATGCATTTTTAAGTGATCGCTCTGGCTACTAGAAGGAAAACAGGCCGAAAGGAGGCAATAGTGGGAAAGAGGAAATTAGGAACAATTCCCAAAGTGCAAGGAAGATATGATGGGCTAGTACCAAGGTCATCGCATGGGATTGAAGAAAAGTGGTTGAACTGAAGACACCAGAGGCAATAGGACTTGGTGATGGAGGGAAAGAGAGAAATCAAGGACTCTTCTCTACTGGTGCCCTACCTCATTCAAAACACACTCATATGCATGGTTTTAACCATCCTCTGATGACTAATTCTAATGGATCCAAAATCCCAAGAGCAAACCTTTTGGCTAGCATATCTAACATCAGCCTGTCACCTCCAACTCAGCATATCTAAAAGGACTCATAATGAGCCCATGTTCTATCTGCAACTGCTCTCCTCCACCTCCACTGTCCCCTGTCTTGGTTGCCACCACAACCTGTACTCTCACCAAGCCCAAAACCTCAGAATCATCCTTGCCTCTTCCTGACTCCTGAACCCTTGTATCTAATCAGTCTGAAACTTCACTGCCCTACAGATAGTTCTCAAGTCCACTTCTCCCTCTGCCTTTCCATTGCCACTGCCTTTGTGCAGGCCCTCAACACCTCTTTTGCCTGGACTATTGAAACCATTTCCAGACTTGTTCCCCGGAATTCCTTCTCTCAGATGCAGAATGATCATTCTGAAATACCAGTCTGATCATCTCCCACTGCTTTCATAGTAAAGTTCAAGCTTCTTGGTTTGTCCCATAAGGCCCTTGGCAGTCATAGTCCTGCTGACCTCTGCGGTGCCGTCCTCTACTGCTCTAACCCCCTTGGACTGTAAACCCCAATGAGAACTGAACATTTACGGTTCCCCAGACATAAGTTGCTAATTCGAATATTTATGCCTGTGTTCAAGCTGTTTCTTTCATGTGGATCACTCCTCACCCTCATCTGCCTGAAAAACCTGTACGCATCATTTACATGTTGATTTATATTTCTGGTCTAGACCTCTTTCTCTCAAACTCCACATTCATATATTTCATTGCCTACTTGACATCTCCACTTTCATGTCTAATAGGTCTCAGGAACTTAACATATCCCGAACTGAATACTCGGTCTTTCCCCCTGAAACTTGCCTTACCTTCAGCCTTCTGATCTCAGTTGAAGGTAACTCCATTTTTTTTTTTTTCAGTAGCCCAGGCCAAAACCATTAGGGTCATTTTTAACTCCTTTCTTCCTCTCTCTTGCCACTTCCAGTTCTATGGCTCCACCTTAAACACATATCCAGAATCCAACCACTTCTTACCATGTCCACTACTACCATGTTGGTCCAAGCTTCCATCACCTCACATCTGACTTACCAGACTCTCTGCTTCTACACTTGTCCCCACCCCACAGACTAAATGCAACATCCAGAATCTTTTTTTTTTTTTTAAGTAGGCTCCATGGCCAGCATGGAGCCCAATGCAGAGCTTGAACTCATGATCCTGAGATCAAGACCTGAGCTGAGATCAAGATTTGGATGCTTAACCAACTCAGCCACCCAGGTGGCCCCAATCCAGAATAATCTTTAAAAAAGAAAGTTTTTTTAAAGGAAGATCATGTTACTTCTCTGCTTAAAACCATGCAATGACTTCTCATTTTACCTAGGGGAGAAACCAAAGCAGTCTCAGTGGCCTAAAAGACCCGTATCATCTCTGACCCCCTCTCCTACTATCCTTCCCCTGCCTCCTTGCTGCTCTTCAAATATGTCAGGCCCACACTTACCTGAGAGTCTTTGTGCTGGCTGTTGTCACTACCTGGAAAGCTTTTTCTTAGATATTTCCTAACTAACTCGATTTTGCCAAGTCTGTTCAAAAATCACCTCCTTGACAAGGTCTTCCTGACCACCTTACTTAAAATTACTATTCACATCCCCCTCTACCGGAGACACTTCTTATCCCTGTTATGATATTTTGCTTTTTGTTTTTCCAGAGTACCTTTCACCTTGCAATGTACTATATAATTTACTTATTTATTATGTCTATTTGTTATTGACTCACTAGGACATAAGCTTCATGAGGACGAGAATCTTTGTTTTGTAACTAATATATCCTAAGAACCCAGAAGAGTGTCTGGCACATAGCAAGCACTTAACACGTTTGTTAAATAAACGAATTCTTCATTACTTATCTCTGATATTGGGTTCTTCACCAAGTTTTCCCTAGCTGTGAACAAACCTCACTCTCCCTCAAACAGATGAAATGAACACTTCCCTTCATTGCGCTACCTTTGTACCTTGTATCGTTGTTGCATTTTCCAGATAATATTGTAGTTGGCATGTCTAGATTATGAGGGCAAGGTTTAGGACCTGTCCTATTAATTTCCACATTCTTGTGCTCAGCTCAGGACCTGACAATAATATACATGTATTATTTTGATGAATAAACTAATAAAGCCACACCAAGATTGAATGTCTGGAAATACCCTGTTGGTGAGGGTATGGGAAAACAGGCCCACCCTCAGTGTTGGTGGGAGTCTAAATTGATTTAAGCTCCCTGAAGGACAGAGTGAAATTATCAATCAAGGGGAACATAACCTTTGACCCAGAAATTCTACCTTTAGGAATTTATCTGATAAACTTATTCATGTATTTCAAGATGTATTACAAAGATACTCATTGCAGCATTGTTTATAATATCAAAACAAAGAAAATCAATGGAATGGTCCCATCAGGGCTGTAATAGAATATGGCGCATCTGCTGAATACAATGAGACATAGCTACATGTACAGACCTGAAATAGGTTCCCCTGTGGAAACGGTTTAATGTAGGAAAACATATAGTATGTTAATATGTGTTTCACAAAAAGGAGGAGACTAGATACACACATGCTTATATATGCATAGTGTTTTGGAAAGATAAAGGAGAAACTCTAAACAGGGGCTGCCTCTAGACAGGAGAATCAGAGGTCAGGGTGGGGGAAGGGAAACCTGTTTTATACTGCATACTCTGTTATTGTTTGGATTTTTTATCGTGTGTATCGGCTTTTCATAATACTTAAAACTTTTCTAAATAATGAAAAAAAAAGCCTCAAAGGTGCATTTTGGGCAAGGATGGAGAAGAGAGGCAGCCCTCCATTATGCTTCAGGTGATTGATTGATTGATTGACTGAAAAATGACAGATCTTTTTTAGAAGCCTCTGTCCCAAACTCTCTCTTTCTCTCCTTCTCTCTGTCGGTCTCTGTCTCTGTCTTTATCTTATTACCTTCTTTGGTCATCTCTTTCAAAATGAGCAGCTTTGCCAGAGAGACGTCTTGTCAGCAGAATGGTCTGGTGGTAAAGAGGCCAAGACTGGGCCTGGAGATCTGGGCTGGGAACCTGATCTGGCAAGGAGCCACTCCTTGAGCGATGTGGCCATGGTGCAGTGGACTGTGCCCAAAGCATCTTGACTCAGGCTGTTAAGATCCACATAGTACATGAGGGGCAGTCAGAGACTCTCTGTAGTGGCTATATTCAAAATCTGAGTAATCAGTTTCTTGCAGCAAGGCTCAGCGTGACATTATGAGCACAGGAAGACAATCTGGACTGCAAGGGCCAGCACTGGCCAGGGGAATCTGGGATGCAAGGGGTTAGGGCTAACTTTAGCCTTAAGGAAACTGTTTTGACATTCAGGGAAACTGAGGAAGAAACTTAGGTCCACAGAGCAAAGGGGAAAGGCAGGGGCTGAGTGGGCTTAAGATTCCCGGTGCTCACCTCAGGCAGCCATAGGTCCCTGGGCTTTTTGGAGAATAGAGTGAAGGACATATTGTGTGGGAAATGGCAAGGATACAGAAAGGGAAGCGAGTTAGTGGGGTGTAAACTCCAGCCCTTAGCCTAAAGCTTTTTCTATTCCCTCCCATTTTCACAAGCCGAAGTTGTCATAGAATTGGGTCCCTTGTTCTATGATTCTAGTGCTGGAAGGGTCCTGAAAGGTTCTAGCCAATGCCCTGGGTGATGGTAGAATCCTATATTCTAGGCACGATTCATACACTCACAGAACTTGTAAAGCCTTCAGAGACCACGGGACCTGGTATACAAGGCCCTTCTCCTGCTTTCTGCTCAGGAATAGCATGCCTGGAAGAATTTTCCCCACAGCCTTTTTCTGCCTGGCCCCAGTCCCAGCTCCCAGTAAGAAGGCCATACCTGAGACAGCTCGGCTTTCTCCTCCTCCAGAGCCAGCTCAAAGTCAGGAGGCGGCACACTGCTGTGAAGCCCAGAAGGTCTCCCAGATTGCTCGGTAGTCAGACCAGCTTCATTAAAATGAACTTTGTTCCCCGGGGATTTGATCATGGAGGTGTTATTGTGTACTTGATCACAGTTCCTATGGCTACAGGCTCACAGTGGGAAGGAACCGGTATACATCAGCATCTTCCTGTAAAATAGGGATTTGACCTCATTTATAGTCAAACATGCAGCAGGCAACCTTGCAAATGGCACAGCATGAATAGAATTCAGAGAGTTCTGAATGACTTAAGTAGAAAAGAACATTAAATAAAACAGTACATGTGAAAGTATGTGTTCAATCTCTGGTTCAGCTTAGGTACTTAGTGGTTGTTAACTATTCATAATATTAATCTTTACATCCAGAAGGGGATTAGCCAACTGAAAGGTTGCCAACTGGCAGCCCTTGGGCCAAATTCAACCCATACACCTGTACTGTATTTCAGACTGCTTAAACTTGTTTTGAGTTAACTTCTTAAAAATCAGTATCTTTCAGTAAAAAAAAAAAAAAAAAAAAAAAGCCAATTGCCAGTTTCCAGTGACAATGCCCTCCTGTCAAAGGCAACCAAGAATACACCTATAATTGAACAAAGTTGGGTTTATTAACTCATTCAATGAGGGAGACCACACAATATGGGAAACTGTAGGCCATCTCAGTAAGCATATGTTAGACATGACTTCTTATAGGACTTGAGATTGTGTTAGGTTTCTGGGGAAGACTCAAGGAAAGGGACTTTGCTGTGGTTTGAATGCTGTGAGGAAGTAGGGATAGTTCTGTGATTGGATATCTTTAAAATTTTTACTTTATTTATTTATTTATTTATTTATTTATTTATTTATTTATTTATTTAAGAGAGAGAGCGAGCACAAGCAGGGGGAGCAGCAGGCAGAGGGAGAGGGATAAGCAGGCTCTCTGCTGAGCAGGGAGCCTGATGCAGGACTCAATCCCAGGACCCTGGGATCATGACCTGAGATGAAGGCAGATGCTTAACCAACTGAGCCACCCAAGTGCCCCTGGATATCTTTAAAATTTTTTATCTAAAAGGTGGAGAGAAAGGAGCAAAACTAAAGCTATAATTCATAAAGGAGCATAATTATCATATTAGCCAGAATGGAGATATTTGGTCATTTCTGTTTGGATAATGGTCTCGTTTTTGTCTTGATCCATCACAGTGGTGGCCTTGTCTTGCTGTGTTGGTGTTTTGTGAAACTGTTTATGTTCATCAAGAGAAAACCACAGTCTAGTTGTCATGTCATACCTGCTCCTAACAACACCAAAGCCCAGATGACAGTGCCAGGCCAGCTCCAAGCTGTCAGACGATGCTTACTCTTTCTCGGTCTCCCTCTTAGCCCAGGGCAGATGGAGTCAGCTTCGGGACTTTAGTCTACTACCTAGCTCTTCACCATTGCCAAGACTTTGTTCATTAGGAGATTGTGGAGAGAACATCCATAGTTAGACGTATGTCGGTCTCACCTTTTCCTTTTGTTACAACGTGAGTTGTTGAGTCCTCTGACATGATGATGGTTGCACAGTAGCATTTAAGACTCTGAAGGTGGTACATCAGCCAACTACATTCCAGAAAATTACCAGAAACAAACTGGTTATTACTTCTTGTAATAGGCCCTGAAGACAGGGGCCCAGGTTATCAAATCCAGGCATGAAAACATGCCCGAAAGTCCAGCTTGTCTTTTTTAGAAATTCGAGTGACTTTTTTTAGCATTGTCACAGACTTTTCTACTTGACCTGTATTTATGCAGGTGCAGCAAGAGGTGTTTGCTAAAGCATAACTTTTCCTTTGGTTAATACATTTAAATTTAAATTGGTTGTTGGCTCCCAAGTAGATGTTGTGTCATTTATGAGGTCTGCTGAGGTTAGAGACAGATTTTGGATCATCTTTTCCAGTAGTATTATCCCTCTCTGGGAAGTGAAGCTCATATTTGTATGCATGATAAGGGAGTAGGTTATCCCTCCTGGGAGTTTTCCTGAGTAGCTTGTTCTTGTCTTATTTCAGAGATTTCTAGGTATCACTGTCAGAAAAACATGATCCACTGGAGAGGTGGTAGTTGAAAATATCTGAGAGGCTCTAACAGTCACCCTGAATATACAGGATAAGTTAATGTGCAGCAGCAGGTAAAAGCTTGATATATAAGTAAGAAATAGGACCCCAGTGAGGCATAGGTTGAATTGAGGGATAAATATCCTTTATCACAATAAGCATATACAATTTTTGGACTCTTGAGGTGGACAGATTCCTTGAGCGGAGTTACACAATTACTATAAGTAGGTTAGAGTGTCTGTAGCAAGAATAGAGCCGACATTAGTTCCCATTCCTGATAACCTAGGCTTAACTGGTATAGATATAATGTCCTCAGCAAAAGCATCTTGTTCAGGTCCAATTTTTATAGGACCAAACTTTGGAATTCATTATGTGAGGAAAACTTAAGACCAGAAAGGACTTGTGGAAGGCAATTTACCTTCTGAAATATTTGAAGCTATTACATTTTTTTGTCAGCAGGATTAGGTGGGGAGGCAACAGATCCAGCAATGAGTTAAATTCAGAGCAATACAAATAACAAGTGTTGGTGAGGATGTGGAAAAAATGGAACCCTCATGCACTGTCGGTGGGAATGTGAATTGGTACAAGCACTGTGGAAAACAGTATGGAGGTACCTCAAAAAATTAAAAATAGAAATACCATACAATCCAGTAATTCCACTGCTGGGCCCTTACCTAAAGAAAATGAAAACACTAATTCGAAAATATATATGTACCCCTATGTTTATTGCAGCATTACAATAGCCAGGATATGGAAGTAATCTGAATGTCCACCAATAGATGAATGGATAAAAAAGATGTGATATATATAAACAATGGAATATTACTCAGCCATATAAAAGGATAAGATCCTGTCATTTGCAACAACACAGATGAACCTAGAGGGCATTATGCTAAGTGAAACAGACAGAGAAAGACAAATAGCATATGATTTCACTCATACGTAGAATCTAAAAAAAGCAAATGAACAAACAAACAAAACAGAAACATAAATACAGAGAACAAACTGGTGGTTGCCAGATGGGAGAAGGGTGGGAGGGATGGGCAAAATAGGTGAAGGAAATAAAGAGGTACAAACTTCCGGTTATTAAATAAATAAGTCATGCAGGTGAAAAGTACAACATAGGGAATATAGTCAATAATAATGCAGTCAATAATACTATAATATTGTTGGATGGTGACTACACCATATTACTGTGGTGAACATTGAGTAATGTATAGAATTGTCCAATCACTACATTGTACACTTGCAACTAACATATTAATATTATATGTCAGCTATACTTTAAAAATAGAAAAATAAAAATAAATTTAAAAAGGTATATTGTAGGGGCAACTGGGTGGCTCAGTCCGTTAGGTGAGGGTTCTTGATTTTGGCTCAGGTCGTGATCTCAGGGTCCTGGGATTGAACCCCTCATTGGGCTCCATGCTCAGCAGAGAATCTTCTTGAGGATTCTCTATCCTTCTCCTTCTGCCCTTCGCCCAACTCTCTCTCTCTAGAATAAATAAATCTTTAAAAAATAAAAATAAAATAAAATGGTATACTGTACTTTACTTAGATTAGTGATAGATAATACTTAATATGTGATTTTAACACTTTTATAATATGCACATTGTGTAAAATAATTAAACACTGCCTACCTGTCGTTAAAAAAAACTCAGAGCAATAGCTAAGGTCTGAGAAATATGCAGCAGCATCATGTTTTTTAAAGATTTTATTTATTTATTTGACAGAGCAAGCGAGAGAGCACAAGCAGGGGGAGCAGCAGAAGGAGAGGGAGAAGCAGACTCCCTGTTGAGCAGGGAGCCCGATGCGGGGCTCAATCCCAGGACCCTGGGATCAGGACCTGAGCTGAAGGCAGACGCTTAACTGACTAAGCCCCCCAGGTACCCCGATACAGAAGATCATATCAAGAAAACTTCAGTCAGGGCGCCTGGGTGACTCAATCAGTTAAACGTCTGCCTTCGGCTCAGGTCATGATCCCAGTGTCCTGGGATTGAGCCCCACATCGGGTTCCTTGCTCAGCGGGGAGCCTGTTTCTCCCTCTGCCTGCAGCTCCCCCTGCTTGTGCTCTCTCTCCCTCTCTGTCAAATAAATAAAATCTTAAAAAAAAAAAAAGAAAGAAAGAAAGAAAGAAAGAAAGAAAGAAAGAAAGAAAGAAAACTTCAGTCAGTTAAAGAGGGGGTGTTAAAGACAATAATAGGTAAGATTTCCAAGAGAACAAAGGGTATGGAAAAGGATACTGAAGAACTAAAAAAAATCAATCTTGTTCTGTTGTCTTTTGCAGAAGCTGTTCAATTAGCATCTTGTTCCATCATCTGGGACAGACGCTGCCCACAGTCAGCAACTTCTAAGAGAATTGCTAAGAATCCTCAGTGTGAGGTCCCCTAATGGACTAGATGCCTAGTACTCAGGAGAAAATAATATATGTCTTCTTATTTGGGGAATATAAACCCAGGGATCAACAACTTGGAGTTTATTGTTGTGTCAGTTATGTCTTAAAAGTCCTTTTTGTAGAGGCTCATGGGCAGTTTTTTTCTTTTCCAGAAGACTAAATCCCCAGGTATCAGAACCTGCAGAGCTGCTTAGGTGGGTGTTTTGGTAATACATCGCGTTCTTATTGGTGCTAAGTCTAGAGGTATTATATGAGTCCCTGCAGAAATTAGTCATGTAAGTTTACAGTGGGAGCAATCTAGGATTGAAGTAATTCCCAGATGCATGGGGCAATTAACTCAGAAGGAAATAACCTGTGGATCCTGGAGGGAATCGATCATGTTGTACTACGGGCAGTGGCAAAACTTGGGGTTTCTGAGAGTTTTGATAATTATGAGTTTTCAAATTTCTTTAGTTCTCTTATTTTTGCTAAAGGTGGTGGATGATATAAAGTTTATTTTTCCAAGTAAATTAAGAAAATAAGGGGAAATGTGTGTTTTTCTGTTACCAGAGAGATAAATTGAAACACCCTCCTTGGGAATTTTTAAATCAAGTCATTTTTTTCCTCCACCAGTATGTACATAGCTCTCCAGCAAGAGAAAGCCTCAATCCATCCTGAGAATAAATAAAAATAACCAGGACATTTTCATAGTTCATTTGGAGTTGTTCACAGGGCCTGGAGGCTTTGGTTCCTGCTCATGTCCTACCCTTGTAGTACTGTGGGGAGTACGTCATTGGAGGTTAGGGTATGTGTTGGAAACATCCTCTGCATTACCCTGACAGTCACCCCCACCCATGCTGGTTCAATGTTGTCAATTTATCTCTGTTATGTCAGCAATATCAAGAAGCATTCTTGCTAAGCTCCACTTTGACTATGCTTACCTCTTAGATAACAACAAAACATCTAAAAGTTCTTAATATGCTGTCCATTTTAGAGGGAGATGTCAGGAAATCTCGGTTTCTTTTTAAAAATTTAATCACTTTTTATTTGGAAATAATAATAGAATCACAAGTAATTCCAGTAATTCCACTGCTGGGCATTTATCCAAAGAAATGATAACAATCCCCATGGTAACATCTTACATCACTACAGTACGGGGTCATAATCAGGAAAGTGCTACTGGTACAATCCACAAATAACTCTGATTTCACTAGTTTTATGTGCCTTCATTTGTGTTTGTGCACATATTGAGTTTTATCACATGTGGATTTATGTCACCACCACCACCAAGATAGAGAACTGTTGCTTCACCACAAAGATCCCTCATATTATCCCTTTATAGTCACATGCATCCCCTCTCCCTCCCGACCCCTATCCTATCCTTTGGCAACCACTAATCTGTTCTCCATCTCGATGATTTTGTCATTTCAGAATGTTATATAAAGGGAATCATACAGTATGGAACATATTGTGATTGGCTTTTTTCATTCAGTAAAAGTCCCCTGAGGTCTAAATTGTTGAATGTTTCAATAGTTTATTCCTTTTATTGCTGAGGCGTGTGATAACCAGTGGCTGGGAAGCCTAACAAGAGATGGTAAGGCAAGCCAAAAATTAACAGTAGCAGAAAGTTAGGATGGAGGAACAAAGTGTTAGTGTTACCAGATCCCAGGACCAGGGTCACCAGATCCAGAAGCTGGAATCACGGCCAGCCTCTCCCGTGGCAGCTGGACCCATGTGAAAGCTACAGCTATCACAGGGGAAGCTGCCTGACATGGGGCTGGGAGTGAGGGTGGACGAGGGTGCTGGGAGAGAAATACCCTGGCTTCTCCCTTCCTTCTTCTGCTTTCCATTCTCCCTCCATTGCTTTTCATTGCTTGAACTGGAAGCCAGCTGACACGGCTGCCTGAGAGGTGTAGCCATCACCCAACGAAAAAAACCAAGCACATCAGGGACTATAAGGAGTGGATCTGAGGGCAAACAGGCCCAGAACCTGCACAATAGCACATGTGCGTGTTCAATTTTACGTAATAATGCCACACTGATTTTCTAAGTTAGAATTTCTATTACTGATGCACCTTGAAGTGACGAATTAATCTGAAAGTATAAACCAATAACAGTATAAATATTTGTTTTTGTTTTTGTCTTTCATCAGCTTGCAGGATGGGTGAAGGTAATTAATTTACCATCTGAACTGATTCAATATCTGGGACAAGCTTATAAGGATAAATCCAAGATTGTGATAACATAGGCTGCTTGGAATTTTTTGATTTTTTCTTTCTTTTTTAAATTATTAATTGTGGCAAAATACACATATGATAAATCTTATCTTATGGCTTAACATCTTAGCCATTTTGAGTGTAGAGTGCACTTTTAAGGTATCGTTCAGTGGTGTTAAGTGCATTCACATTGTGCAACCATCACAACCATCTATCTCCAGAACTTTTTTCATCTTGCAAAACTGAAACTCTGTCATTAAATAATGACTCCTCATTCCCCTCTCCCCCCAGTCCCTGGCAACCACCATTCTATTTTCTGTCTCTATGAATTTGACTACTCTAGAACCTCGTAACAGTGGAATTGTACAGTGTTTGTCTTTTTGTGACTGGCATATTTCACTTAGCATCAGGTCCTCAAGGTTGGTGGGTTGCTTCTACTTTTTGGCTCTTGTGACTATGCTGCTATAAACATGGGTGTGCAAATATCTCTTTGAGACTCTGCTTTCAATTCTTTTGGGTATATGTCCAGAAGTGGAATTGCTGGTTCATATGGTAAATCTATTTTTAACTTTTTGAAGAGCCGCCATACTATTTTTCATATGGCTCCACAAATTAATATTCCTATCAGCAGTGTACAAGGGTTCTAATTTCGCCATTTCTTTGCCGATACTTACTATCCACCCCCGTTTTATAGTAGCCATCCTAATAGAAACGGAGTGGTAACTAATTGTGGTTTTGACTTGCATTCCCCTGATGATTAGTAATGTTGAGCATTTTTCATGTGTATATCTTCTTTGGAGAAATACCTATTTAAGTGCTTTTTAAAAAATATTTTTCTTATTTATTTGAGAGAGAAAGAGAGCGCGTGCATGCTCACAAGCAGGGGAGGGGCAGAAGGAGAAGCAGACTCTCCACTAAGCAGGAAGCCCTACATGGGGTTGGATCCCAGGACCCTGAGATCATGACCTGAGCTGAAGGCAGCCCCTTAACCAACCCAGGCGCCCCTATTTAAGTGCTCTGCCCACTTTTTAATCAGGTTAATTTTTGGTTGTTGCTGTTGTTGAGTGTAGAAGTTCTTTATGTATTCCAGATATTAACTCTTTAGCAGATACTGGACTGGCAAATACTTCCTCCTATTCCACTAGTTGTCTCTTCACTCTGTTGATTGTGGCCTTTGATGCACAGAAATTTTTAATTTTATGTAGTCCAGTTTATCTATTTTTTCCTGTGGTTTTGGTATCATAGTTAAGAAATCATTGCCAAATCCAACGTCATGAAGCTTTTTCCCCTATGTTTTCTTCTAAGAGTATAATTTCAGGTCTTATGTTTAGTTCTTCCATGCATTTTGAATGAACTTTTGTATATGGTGTAAGGTAAAGGTTTAACTCCGTTCTTTCTCATGTGCATATCCAGTTTTCCCAACATCATTTGTTGAAAAGACTAGCCTTCCCCCATTAAATGATGTTGGTATCCTTGTTGAAAATCATTTGCCCATATGTTTGAGAGTTTATTTCTCTATTCTATTCCATGGTCTGTATGTCTATCCTATGCCAGTTGCCACAGTTTTAATCTATAGCTTTGTAATACATTTTGAAACCAGAAAGTATGAGCTCTCCAATTTTGTTCTTTTTCAAAATAATTTTGGCTATTCAGGGTCCATTGAGATTCCATATGAATTTTAGGATGGACTGTCCTATTTCTGCAAAAATCACTGCTGGGCTTTAGATGGATTTGGGTGGTACCAACATCTGAACAATATAGTCTTCCAACTCATAAACATGGATTTCAATTTATTTGGGTCTTCCTTAAGACCTTCCTTTCAGCAACGTTTTGTAGTTTTCAGTGTACAAGCCCTTTGTCTCCTTGGTTACGCTTATTCCTAAGGATTTCATTATTTTTGATGCTATTGTAAATGGAATTATTTTCTTAATTTCATTTTCATATTGCTCATTGTTAGCATATGGAAACAACTGATTTTCATGTGTCAATTTTGATTCCTACAACTTTGTTAAATTCCTTTATTAGCTCTAATGGGTTTTTTTGTGGAATCTTTAGGGCTTTCTACATATAAGATCACGTCATCTTTGAACAAAGATAATTTTACCAGGGCACCTGGGTGATACAGTTGGTTAAGTGTCCAACTGCTGATTTCGACTCAGGTCATGAACTCAGGGTGGTGAAACTGAGCCCCGCGTCAGGCTCCACACTCAGTGAGCGGTCAGCTTGAGATTCTCTCCCTCTCCTTGTGCCCCTCCCCCTTCTAGCTCTCTTTCTTTAAAATAAATAAATCTTTTTTAAAAAGATAATTTTACTTCTTCCTTTCCAATTTGGATGGCTTTTTTTTCCCCCCAAATTTGGATGACTCTTAATTTTTCTCTTGCCTAACTGCTCTGGCTAGGACTTCCAGTACTATGTTAAAGAAGTGGCAATAGCAGGCATTCTCATCATTTTCCTGATGTTAGAGGAAAAACTTTTTCAGTCTTTCATCATTAAGTACAATGATATTAGGTAATTGGTATTTTTCTTTCTTAAATAAGATTAATCAACAAACACCATTAAAGCGGGGAGGTACATGGGAATCTATAGAAGGTCCTTCCAGGATTTGCTAGTTCCCTAACAGAGAAGAACAACCATGGGCTTCTCCTTCTTCACGTAAGAAAAGGAGGGTGGCTGGGCTTACAGGGTTGTAGTAATGGACAGTAATGTGTAAAAGGAAAATAATAGTATTTCATAGGCAGATAGGCCACCAGCTAAGAACTGTTGAGTGTTTTCTGTCAGAAGAAGAGTAGTCTTTAAAATAGGGATCCATATAGTTAGCAGAAACCTTAGAACTAAATCAAGGGAAAGTTTCACATGTTCTACTATTGTTTCTATAGCTCTTAGACAAAGTAGATATGCCTTGGCTATTGGATCTAATGAAAAACTGACATAAGCAGTAGGCGTCTGATGATCCCCATGTAATTGACCAGTATCCCTAATGCTTGTTCAGACTTTTCATGAACAAAAAGGAAAGATGTTTGTGAATCTAAAATCCTGGAAACAGATCTTTTCATAGATAGCTATCATACCAGTCTTTATGCTTAAGAATGATTATGCTTTTTTTAAACTGAAAAGTATATAATCATTGACAGATATTTATATTAATTTATATTTACTCATGTGTAAATAACTTAGGAAGAAAACCTCTCTTCGATCTAGTAATTTAAAAAAAATGATGAGTGTAGAAGACAAAAGAGCTCTCATAATCGTTTTGAATTCATTAAAATTTGGAGAATTCCAGATAAACCTAATTATTCCCAGTGTTCCTCATTTTATAAAGTAAAGAAGATCTCTGTGTTACCTAATGGCCATTTTAGAAAATCCAAAGATAGTTTAGGCATAAAAAAATAGCCTATTAGTCTAAATTTGAGGCCTGAATTTAGAAAAGGTAAAATCCAGAATAGTTGTAGAGGAAACAATATGTAAGAAACAAATAGCTAAAGAAAAATATTTGTAGGCAATGTAAAAAGACACAGCAATGAGCAACAATGGTTATTAGGAACTTTACTTTTTTCAAAAATAAGGACTCTTCAAAAATGACCAAGAGTATATTTAAAAAGCACCAAAGAGTTAAGAATCCTAAAATTTTTATGGCATCACAAATGACCCCGAGAAGCCAAAGTAATCTTGAGGAAGAGGAACAAAGTGAGAGGTACCACAATTCCAGATTTCAAGCTATACTATAAAGCTATAGTAATCAACAGAGTATGATACTGGCACAAAAATAGACACATAAATCAATGGAACAAAAAAGACCCTAGAAATAAACCCACACTTACATGGTCAATTAATCTACAACAAAGGAGGCAAGAATATACAATAGGGAAAAGACAGTCTCTTCAATTAACGGTGCTGGAGGAACTGCACAGCTACATGCAAACCTGGACCACTTTCTTACATCATACACAAAAATAAGCTCAAAATGGATTAAAGACCAATATGTGAGACCTGAAACCACAAAATTTCTTAAAAAAACACAGAGGGAGTAATCTCTTGGACATCAGCCTTAGCAACATTTTTCTAGATATGTCTCTTCAAGCAAGGAAAACAGAAGCAAAAATAACCGCACAGCAGTGGAAGCTATCAACAAAACAAAAAGGCAACCTATTAAATGCAAAAAGATATTTGTAAATGACATATCCAATAAGGGAGTCATTATCTGAAATATATAAAGAACTTATACAACACCAAAAAAAAAAAAAAACAATCTGATTTTAAAATGGGCAGAGGATCTGAATAGACATTTTTCCAAAGAAGACATACAGATGGCCAACAGATACATGAAAAGATGCTCAACATCACTAATCATCAGGGAAATGCAAATCAAAACCACAAGGAGATATCACACCACACCAGTCAGAATGGCTAGTATCAAAAGCACAAGAAAAAAACAAGTGTTGGCAAGGATGTGGAGAAGAGGGAACGCTAGTGCTCAGTCACTGCAAATGTAAACTGGTGCAGCCACTGTGGAAAACAGTATGGAGGGCCCTCAAAAAATCAAAAATAGAAATATCATATGATCCAGTAATTCCACTACTGGGTATTTATTCAAAGAAAATGAAAATACTAATTCAAAAAGATATATGGGGGCGCCTGGGTGGCACAGCGGTTCAGCGTCTGCCTTCGGCTCAGGACGTGATCCCGGCGTTATGGGATCGAGCCCCACATCAGGCTTTTCTGCTATGAGCCTGCTTCTTCCTCTCCCACTCCCCCTGCTTGTGTTCCCTCTCTTGCTGGCTGTCTCTATCTCTGTCAAATAAATAAATAAAAATCTTAAAAAAAAAAAGATATATGCACCCCTATGTTTATTGAAGCATTATTTACAATAGCCAAGATAGGGAAACAACCCAAGTATCCATTGGATAAATGGATGAAGAAGATTTGGCAGGTATATACAATGGAATATAAGCCATAAAAAGGAAAGAAATCCTGCCATTTGTGACAACATGGATGGACCTTGAGGGTGTTATGCTAAGTGAAATAAGTTAGAGAAAAAGAAATACCATATGATTTCACTTATATGTGGAATCTAAAAACAAACAAACTCATAGAAACAGAACAGATTGGTAGTTTAAAGAAGCAGGGGGTTGGGGTGGGGGAAATGGGTGAAGGTGGTCAGGAGGTACAAACCTCCAATTATAAGATAAATAAGTTCTGGGATATAATGTACAACATGGTGACAATTTTAAAAAGAAAAAATATTAAGGTAAATAATATATGAAAACTAGGATAATTTACTTAGCTTTTAAATCAATACAAAATGGGTGCCTGGGTGGAACAGTTAGTTAAGCTCTAACTTTTTTTTTTAAGATTTATTTATTTATTCTAGACAGAGAGAGAAGGAGCATGAGCAGGAAGGGCAGAGGGAGAGGGAGAGAAAATCTCAAGCAAAGTGCAGAGCACGACTTGGGCTCAATCCCACAACCCTGAGATCACAACCCAGCTGAAACCAAGAGTTGGAAGTCCAACTGACTGTACCACCCAGGCACCCCTAAGGGTCTGATTCTTGATCTCAGCTCAGGACTTGATCTCAGGGTCATGAGTTCAAGTCCTGCTTTGGGCTGCATGCTGAGTATGGAGCCTACTTAAAAAAAATCAACATAAAAAATAAGAAGGCTTAAGTCATGAGAAAACTAACCCTGATCTTATACTAACCAATATATTGTGTTGGTATTACTTTTATATGGCAGATTAAAATTTAAAGACATTGGATTAGCCAAAAACTCTTCTTTTATCTTAGAACTAAGGGCCTTTTCTTATCTTGCACTATAATAAAGCCCATTACATAAATACACTTTTCAGTGCCCACAAAGTAAACATACATTGAGTAACAATTCATTTAGACATGTTTGACTGTTTAACTATACTAGATGTTCCTAGAGTGTACACATTCAACAGAATAATTTTTTGATTAGTTAATCTTTAAAGTCTTCCAAGAGAAGAAAATGAAGAGCAAAAAAAAGTGAGAGGGAGCTACTTTAGACAATTATACAATTATCACTGTAAAAGGCTAATCCAGGTTTCTCCCGCAAGGAGAAGGAAAACAGCTTAAATGCAGAAAAACACGTTTTGCTTGCTTTTTTTTAGAGAGAGAGAGAAGAGAGCATGCGTGGGGGAGGGGCAGAAGGAGAGGCAGAGAGAGAATCTTAAGCAGGTTCCACACCCAGGGCAGACCCTGATATGGGGCTCAATATCACCCCACTGAGATCATGACCAGGGCCGAAATCAAGAGTCAGATTTAACGCTTAACCGACTGAGCCACCTAGGTACCCCCAAAAATACATTTCTTTTTTTTTTTTTAATGATTTTTTATTATATTATGTTAGTCACCATACAGTACATCCCCGGTTTCCGATGTAAGGCTCGATGATTCATTAGTTGCCTATAACACCCAGTGCACCATGCAATACGTGCCCTCCTTACTACCCATCACCGGTCTATCCCATTCCCCCACCTCCCTCCCCTCTGAGGCCCTCAGTTTGTTTCTCAGAGTCCATAGTCTCTCATGCTTCACTCCCGCTTCTGATTACCCCCCCTTTCTTTATCCCTTTCTTCCCCTACTGATCATCCTAGTTCTTATGTTCCATAGATGAGAGAAATCATATGATAGTTGTCTTTCTCTGCTTGACTTATTTCACTTAGCATTATCTCCTCCAGTGCTGTCCATGTTGTAGCAAATGTTGAGAATTCGTTCTTTCTGATAGCTGAGTAATATTCCATTGTATATATGGACCACAACTTCTTAATCCAGTCATCTGTTGAAGGGCATCTCGGCTCCTTCCACGATTTAGCTATTGTGGACATTGCTGCTATGAACATTGGGGTGCATATGGCCCTTCTCTTCACTACGTCTGTATCTTGGGGGTAAACACCCAGTAGTGCAATGGCTGGATCATAGGGTAGCTCAATTTTGAACTTTTTAAGGGACCTCCACACTGTTTTCCAGAGTGGCTGTACCAACTTGCATTCCCACCAACAATGTAGGAGGGATCCCCTTTCTCCACATCCTCTCCAACAATTGTTGTCTCTTGCCTTGTCTGTTTTTGCCATTCTAACTGGCGTAAGGTGGTATCTCAGTGTGGTTTTGACCAAAAATACATTTCGACGTATATGTACACACACAAAGAAGAATGATGGTCCAGCCTATTTAAAAAAATAAGTTAGGAACTTGGGAATTTAATAGAGCTATACAATTAAAAAGTCAGCATTTATTAATCTCCCAAGTATGGAAATGAAATAATCACCTATGTTAAACAAAATAATCTCTTTCCCTTTCTTTTTTCTTTTTAAAAAAGAATTTATTTATTTATTTGTCAGAGAGAGAGCGATCACGAGCAGGGAGAGGGGCAGAGGTAGAAGCAGGCTCGCCGATGAGCAAAGACCCTGATGCAAGACTTGATCCCAGGACCCTGGGATCATGACCTGAGCCCAAGGCAGACGCTTAACTGACTGAGCCACCCAGGCATCCCCCCCCCTTTTTTTTTCTTAAAGTAGGCTTCACAAGGGACTCCTGGGACTCCCTGGACTCCCCTGCTCCTGGACTTCCCTGCTCAGTGGGGAGCCCACTTCTTCCTCTCCCTCTGTCCCTCCCCTTGCTCATTTTCTCTCTCTCTTTCTCATAAATAAATAAAATCTTAAAAAAAAACCAGAAAAATATTGACTGTTAAAAAAAAAAAAAAAGTAGGCTCCACACCCAACGTGGGGCTTGAACTCACAACCTTGAGATCAAGAGTAGCATGCTCTACCAACTGAGCCAGCCAGGCGCCCCATAAAATAATCTCTCCTTTTAACAAACAAGACAATCTCCTTATGAGGGTTTCTTCCTTTGTTTTGTTTTGTTTTGTTCTGAGTTACCTCTCAAATAAACAATCTTGTTAGGGGCCACTGCAATTCTAACTTGTCCTTAGTGAGACTGTGTCAGAGAGGTAAGGGTACAGGTTAGAGTAACTGCGAGACAGAAGCAGAAATTTGGCCCAGTTTTCGTTGAGACAAGGATCCACAAGGATGGTGCTCTGCAACCTTGTATCTGCGGAACTTGGCCAAAGGCCAATTATCATTGACAGGGGCCAGAGACAATGTCCTGATTCTGGGCAGAAGAAATGAAACAAAGCAATTCCCAGGGACACAAACAAAAATTGAGGAAGAAGTCCCTATAGCAATTTAAAATGGCAATCTGAAGGGCACCTGGGTGGCTCAATTAGTTAAGCATCTGCCTTTGGCTCAGGTCATGATCCCAGTGTCCTGGAATCAAGCCTCAGCAGGGAGTCTGCTTTTAACTTCTTCCTCTCCCCCCCACATGCGCGCTCTCTTGCTATCTCTATAAATAAAATAAATAAAATCATAAAATCATTAATTACTGAATGAATTAATTAATTGAGTCATTAATTAAATGGCAATCTGAAGCAAAGTTTATCCAAAAGATCCTGGTCTGGGGATACCTTTTGAATTCCATAGCCTCTAGGCTGTAGTACAGCCTTATTGGACATTGGTTGTTGGAGTGATTTTTCTGGTTTGTTCTGGTAACAAACGACACTCAAGCATGCTAACTAGTTATATGACCTGAGTGGTTGACATCTCCAGCTTCTTAGAGGGACAATCACTAGAGGTAGAGCAGTAACAGATTTGTGATGCCCTTAGACATCCAGGGCTGCATACCTGTCCTTTCCCTAGAAATGTTTCCTCTTATAGACCATGGCATTGAAAACACTAGGACAGATCATAGGAGCAGGCATAAAAAGCCAGAAAACAATTTTACCAAGGAAAAATAAAAATCTAATTGGATAACCATAAAACCAAAGGGGACCTTATTGTAAGGAAAACAAAATAATTCCAACACTGAAGGGTCTTAACAAAACATCAGAGCTCACATTTAATGAGAACTTACCTCCCAGCCATGGGCAGGATGGCACCTCAAACAGTTAGAAACACAAAGGGTCTCAGATGTGCACATTATTACTAGAGTTGAGTGTCCCAGTTCAAAGTAGTGAGGGCTTCAGCTGAATCTCTGTGGATTCTCCATTTCTGACAATCCCCTCCAGTCAAAGACCAGCAGCAGCACACCTGTAGGTGAACAAAGGAAATGGCTCATCATGGGGAACCCACCATGGACCTCTCAGCAAGAATGTGTTAGGAAGGACATATAGGATTTGGGCTTGTGTTAGATGATTTTCGAGGAGGGGTTGAGAAGGGATATTTGTTCTAGGTTGGATGTTGTCAGGAAGTGGGGATAATTCTTTTTGGTTATCTTAATAATTTTTATCTGGAAAGTAGGAGGAATGGATCAGGGAGTAAAGCTGTTCTTGGTAAAGAAGCAGCAGTTACTCAAACTGTGGGGGTAGAGGTTATGTTTGGTCATTTTAATGGTTTGGACAATGTTCTTGTTCTTGTGTTCAGACATGATTATGAAATGGTCTTTCTCTCAATCCATCAGAGAGTGCCTTTGTCTGATGTTGGTGTTCTGTGAAATTGTTGATGCTCAAAAGGATAACACCATAGTCTAGCTGATAGTGCCAGGCCGGCTCCTAGCATTACCAAGGCTTCCAGAAGGAGAGTGTAAACTAGCTCCCAGCAGCCATGGGGTGCTTTTCTCTTTTTTACCAACTACACTTGAAAAATCAGAATTGGCAACCCGTTTTGGTAAAACATGAGCTCTCTGGGTCACCACGGGCCCCATTACACCCCAATACCTTATAATGCCCCACCCCACTCATTGTCCCCTGGCATTGAAATCTGCACCCCCTCCCTAAGCAAAATAGCAACCAAGCCTAGAGAAAGGTGACTTGCCGAGGATCACCAGTGAACTGGTGGCGGGGTAGAAATTACAACTGTTTTAATTTTCCTTCCGCAAACCCCCATGCTAGACATTAAGATCTTTTCTTATATCTCTGAAGTATCAGCCTCTCAAGGGAACGTAGATCCCGTCAGATAAAACACTTCTCGGACACTCTCTTGTCAATAACGTGTTATCTTATTCCTTCTTTTTTCCGGGACTGGGTGTCTCGCGATTTTAGCTGGGATTCTCAGACCTCTGCTTGGCCGCTGCAGCCACCCCTGACATTCATTCTGCTCCTCAAAACCACCACGCGTGTTCCTGCCTGGAGCTCTCCTCCTTCACACCTCCAAGTGGCCCGGTCTTCTCAGCTTCAGCTCTGCATCCCCTCCTCAGGGACGCACTCCCCGACGACCTTACCTACTCACACCCTGCATGCCCTAGCACTACTGTCACCTCCTCTAGAAGGCCACCTGCGTTTAGCCTCTTTTACAAGTCTCCCTTGGGCTTTGTTCGAAGCTCTCCTCAGTCTGTCAAAAGGGAAACCTTGCCCTCACGCCCGCGAAGCACTCCGAGGGCAGAAACCCAACCACCGGGCGGAGACCTCGCTTTCCACAGCAGGTCTGTGGCGGGGCGCGGCGTCCTCCAACCAGGGTCCGGGACTCTGGGGGAGCGCACCTCGCGCAGACCGCCACCCTGCCGCAGGCGGCGCGCTACCTCTCAATGGTCCAAAGCCACCACGCATGCTCCGCACCGCCGGCGCGCGAGGTCGGGGGCGGGACCTTGGCGCGCCTGCGCAGCTGCTCGGCCCCGGCTTCCGGGCGGCGTCGGCGCGATGGGGCTGAGGGCCAGTGCAGCTGAGTAGCGGCGGCGTGTGGGCGTGCGGGCCCGGCGGTCTGGCCCGAGGGCTCGGGTCTCGGGCTCTTTGGGAGCCGCCGGAGGGCGCGGAGAGAGCCTAGGATCGCCGTCCGCCGCCACTCCCTGGTATGTCGGCCGAGGCCTCGGGCCCCGCGATGGCCGAGGCCCCGTCCCTCGAAGCTCCTAAGCCCTCGGGTCTCGAACCTGGCTCCGCCGCTTACGGTCTGAAGCCACTGACCCCGAGCAGCAAGTACGTGAAGCTGAACGTGGGCGGCTCGCTGCACTACACCACGCTGCGCACCCTCACGGGACAGGACACCATGCTCAAGGCCATGTTCAGCGGTCGCGCGGAGGTGCTCACCGACGCGGGAGGTATGCCGCGCCACCCTCACCTGTGTGCTCCTCCATCCTCCAGATCTGCGTCCGCCTTCCCTCGCCCAGTCTCCCCTACCCCTTCTCAACCGTCCAGTCAGCTCATTTCACCTCCCTCCAGCCCCGAGTCCCGTCTCATCGCCCCTTTCTCATTCATAATCCCCCTCCTCTCTCAGTCCTTTACCCCCAGCAATAATCAGCATTTATGGAACATCACACGCCCCCCTCCAACAGGCGCTCTGGTAAGTAATTCAACATGTCACTTCAGAATTTTTATTACCAGGCCCCTCCAGTTCTCCCACCCGTTATTCCTCAGCTCAGACGACTTGGGAACCAGCCCTGCTGTCAGCAGCACCCTTCCAGGCAACCTTCATGTTCCTTCCAACTGCCCAGCCTTAATGTTTGCCTCTCTACCTCAGCACTGCTAACTAGCAGCCTGGAGGAGTTGTCTGTCTCTGTGTCCCTCTAGCACAGGTTCCTGTACATTCTAGGGATCCATCTGTAAATGCAGATTGTAGGAAAAGTCTGTTTTGGGGTTTGCCATGGACACCAGAGAGGAGGGTGGACAGTTCTCTTTGGCAGGTGAACCTACCCTTCGTGGAGTGTTGCATTCAAGGTTGGGACACAGATGCCCAGGTGGAACTGTAAAGTTTTTGTGAGGGTGGGGGAAGGTATTCAGAGACAGTATAACAAGGATTGGAAGAGCAAGAAAATTAAAATTTGGGTGGTGGAGTTCGGTCTTTAAATATATGAAGTTGAAGAATTTACTTATTTATTCAAGTATTTGTAAAGTGCCGGTTAGTGCCAGAGATACTTTGGTAAATGAATCAGACAAGGTTAGTCTTAGGGACTTCACTTTTTTTATAGAGGCAGGAGGAAAATAATAAGCAAATACACATACAAAAAATACATGTAATTGCAGATAGTAATAAGTTCTGTGAATAATATAAAGGTTAAAATGGTAGTGAACTGGAGGGTGGGGTAGATATTTTAATTAAATAGGATGGTCAGAATTAATACAAAAGTTTAGAGTTTGTTGATAAGGTAATTTGTAATTTTCTCATGGTGGGAACTTTTTTCAATGTAGAACAGATTAGGAAGGGAATTAATTCTCTGTGTCTACGAGTGTTAAAAAGTGTCTATGGGAGAACTCACTGGATATGTTTTAAAGGGATTTTCTTGGAGATGGCAGAGGTTTGAGACAGATCAGTATTCAGACTTGTAGCTTTGGAATCTGTTTTTCATAAAAATTTAGTAGCTCCAGGGCCCCCTGCAAAGCCATTCTTCCTCCTGCCTCTCTCCATTCCACCAGGTTGGGTGCTGATTGACCGGAGCGGCCGCCACTTTGGTACAATCCTCAACTACCTGCGGGATGGGTCCGTGCCACTGCCTGAGAGTACCAGAGAACTGGGGGAGCTACTAGGCGAAGCACGCTACTACCTGGTACAGGGCCTGATTGAGGACTGCCAACTAGCATTGCAGGTGAGGGGCCCTGGGTCCCACCCTATGCCCATGTCTCTGGAGAGCTGCCCAAGCAGTTAGATACTGGGACATTAAAAAATAGAGGGGAGGCATGTGGGGTACTGTCTGGAGAGGCTGCCTGTGGCCTGGCTGTGACTAGCCATGACCGCAGAAGATTTGGGTGTGCCTTCCTGTGTATCCTTGCTGCCTCAAGAAGGACCTCTCTCACCGCCTCATGCCAGGACTGTTGCAGTAGTTAAATGACTGCTCTCTCCTTGCTGTTCCTCCCTGGCTAATCTGGCAATCATACCACCACCCGAGTGATGATCCTTAAACACAGTCGAAATCTATTCTCCCCTCTGCTCAGAAATCTTAAATAACTCCCTGTGCCATAGGGGGAAAAAATCTAAATTTAAATGAGAATATTATGACCTCCGTGTTTTGGTCCTGTGCTGGGAGGCAGCATTCCACCCCTAGCCAGGTTTTTTGTTTATTTGTTTTCATTTGTTTGGTTTTTTTTTATTAACTTTTTTTTTAGCAATGAAATCTTAGAAGCGGAGCTGCTCCCAATAAAACAGGTTGGGGATTCCACAGCCCCAACTTCTGGGCTTCTCTTCTGTGGATCTCTTAATGTTCTGAGGAGCAGAGCTTAGAAAGCACAGCCAGGACCTGTGGGTTAAGTGTCCCCTCTACCACAGCTGACTGAGTGACCTTGATTGAGTCATTTCCTACCTCTGGCGTTCTGTCCTCCTGTTCCAAAAGATAGGGAAACAAGAAAAATAGGTACAGTGTAATGAGTTTTACATAAAGCCCTTTATGCTGTTCTATTTTTACAATGTTAAAAATGTCCTTTCTTTTATGATACAATATTAATAGGAGATTATGAGTTTCTTTTTTGATGCCCTTTATATATTAAAAAGTGGCAACTATGAACAACTTTCTGTTGTCTTGGTGAATACTTATTGGTTCTTGAAATACAAGTATAGAGTTCCTTTGGGCAATATCCATGTTTTTCAAACTGCATCCCATAGGAAAAAAATGCATCTTATACTCACATATGTATAACTTAAGTAAGAGTTTTATAAAATGATACATTTAGTGAAATACACACTGCTATATTGTTTTCTTTCTTTTGAATGCTCTTTGGGACTCATTAAACTTATTTCAGGACCCATCAGTGGGTCACCACTTGCAGTTGGAAAACCATTGAACTAGATGATCTTGAAAGTGGGTTCCTGCTCTGTAGTTGTACATTTATCCAGTGTTACCTCACACCCACTGTGCGTTGGGAGTGATTCTGCTGTCTGCTTGTGTGTACATCTTGTACTCCTGCTCGATACATAGGCAGGAGGTTGGGGATGCATCCAAGGTCAAAGAGCCAGCCAGTAAGCCGCAGAGCTCGGATTCAGCCCCAGGTTATCTGACTCCCAGGCGCAGTGCTTTTTCCTCTGTTCCGGTTGCCTCCTTTCCAGGTTTCCCTGATACCGTTCCCATCCTCACCCCACTCAGAGTTTGCTTATTCAGTTGGGGGTTTTGGTTTTGGTTTTTAAGATTCAGGTATAGAGAATTGAATTCATCATACTCCTCAGTGTGTGGTGCTTAATCATCATTGTTCTCTACAAGTCTTTTCTCTTTTTATTTTTCCCCTTAATTCCCAGCCCTTTGCCCACTTCCCTTTTACCCATAGGTACCCCTCCAATTCTAATGTTTTGATACATATACGTGGATTATGTTTGTACCCTTGAAAAGCTAAAAGCTTCGTTTTGTATATGTACTCGTTTTAAATTTCCATAAATGGCATTGAGCTATGGATTGTGTGTTCTGTTTCTTAATTCACTTCTTTCAAGATCTGCTGTCTGTACATTTAGTTCTTTGCTTCTAACAACTGCACAAGAATCTATGGCGTGTGTTCACCATGTTTTATTTATACCTTCCCCTGAGGTTGGAGACCTAGATTGCCTCCACCATCCTTCTGCAAAACGGTGCCACCTGCCACCATCAACATCCTTATACATGTGCCCTTGTGGATCATAGGCCAGGGTTTCTCATGTTTGTAGCTGGGAGTGGAATTGCAGGGGCCCAGAACACATACAAATGAATTTCAGCAAGTATCATCAGATTACTCTCCCGAATGACGTAGCACTTTATAGTCTTGATCAGCAGTACGTAAGGGATCCCATTTCTGCATATTCTCAGCAACACGTGGCATCAGCCAGTGTTGTAATTTTGCCAATCTGATTGGTATAGAGTGATCTCATTTTAATTTGCATGCCTCTAATTACTAATGAGATTGAGCATCTTTTCATGTGCTTACTTGCTTTTGTGGTTTCCCCTTCTGTGAATTGCCTATTCATATTCTTTACCAGATTTTCTACTGAGTTTCCTATCTTTTTCTTGTTGCTTTGTAGAAGATCCTTGCATATTTCAGTTTAGTTCCTAGGGAGAATTAAACCCTAAAGCTTGTATTGTACACAATAAATTTACTTTCCTCATATGCCTCTAGAATGGTACTATTTGCCTACCATCCTCGGAAAAGTTGAGAAAATAAGTACTCACGTTATTTATTTGTTGGATTTTGAGAGTCAGGTGAGGAATCCTAGTTGAGAAAGTCTGTTTCAGATAATTTCTAGTCAGTTTTAGTTGTCGCCAACATTTTCTCTTAAAATGTCACCTGTCTGTGGCGTCTTTTGTTGAATAGAAATCCTTGATTTTTTTATTATAAATAGCCACTTATTTCCAAAGCAGTATATATATGTATTGTAGAAATTTAGAAAACACAGATAATCAAAAAAATAAAAGCTCCAAATATCCTTCCAGGTCTCTGTGTGTGTGTGTATGTGTGTGTGTGTGTGTGTGTGTGTGTGTGTGTTTGCGTATTTGCCAAAATATATATGATCGTGCTATATGTGCTGTTTTGTAATTTGCTTTTTTTAATTTGTTAATAATTGCCATCTTTCTGTGTCAATAAAATTTCTTCTTATCTAACATCCAGAGTATACACAAATTTCTGCATTTGTTCCAGAAACATCTTTTATAACTGCTTCATCTAAACCAGGACCCAGTCTAGATCCTTGCATTACATCTGGTTATTATGTTCTTTAAATCTCTTCCAACCCCAAACCATCCCTTTTTTGCTCATGGCTGACTTGTTAAAAGAGACCACCAGTTGTCCTGCACAATGACCCACTTTCGAAATTTGCCTGATTGTTTCCTTATGGTGTCATTTGGTTTGGTACTATACCCTGTTCTGAGTTTTCTGTAAATGAGACAGTAGATTTTTTTTTTAAGTTTGTTTGTTTGTTTGTTTGTTTTAGTAATCTCTGCACCCAACGTGGGGCTCAAACTCACAACCCTAAGATCAGGAGTCACATGCTCTTCCAGCTGAGCCAGCCAGGCGCCCCAACAGTAGATTTAAAGGCTTGATACTAAACATTTTAATTAGAATACATTTTAGGTACTTTTACGTATTTCATGTTGTGTTGTATTGAGAGATCCATAATATTGCTAATATGACCCATCATTAGTAATGCTCAGAATTGGCCCCTAGATTCAGGTGATGATGATTGGATCCTCCGTTATAGTACACTTCCTTGTTGCCAGTCATAAAGTAATTTGTGTGGTGTTGTTTAGGCACTGTGTGAGTGGCAGTTCCCTATCAACCACACACCAATTGAGAATCCTTACCTGAATCAATAATTTCATTAGGGTTGTAGAGTAATTATAATTGTCATTCCTTCAGCGTTATTACCTGGGATTATGTATAAAGTCACAGTTTCCATTGTCAACTGGAGAAAATCTTGATTTTAATGTCAAGTTCCTCTTTTTTTTCTTTTTTTTTTTTCTTAATGGTATATCCTTGTAGAGTCTTGTTTAAAAAGGTTTTTTTTCCATTCTGTGTACATCTTTTATTAGCTTGATAGTTTTATCTTTCATATATGGGTCTTTTAATCTAAATGGAAGTCACTGGTATAAATGTGAATTATGAAGGGATTTAAAGATTTTTTTTGTCCTCCAGAGAGTGAGCTAGTTTTTCCAGTGCTATCTACTAAACATTCTGTGGTAGCCAGTGTCCAAGATAGCCACCAGCAATTCTTGCTTCCTCCTCATTCAGGCTCTTGTATAGTCCCCTCCCACACTGAATAGAGCTAACCTATGTAACCAGTAGGATACTGCGGAAGTGATACTGTGTGACTTCCAAAGCTAGGTCATGAAATACATTGCAGTTTTTGCCTCTGTCTGGGATCACTCTGGGGGAAACCAGCTGCCGCATGAAGATACCCAATCAGCCCAAGGGAGAGTTTACTTGGTGAGGGACGGAAGCCCCCTGTCAATAGCCAGCACAGACTCCCAGCCATATGGATGAACTATCTCAAGCAGATTCTCTAGGCCCAGTCAAGTCTCCAGATAACTACAGCCCAGGACAACATCTGGACTCCCAACTTCATGAGAGACCCTGGTTCAGACCACCCAACTAACCAAGCTCAGGTTCCCAACTCACGAAACTATATGTGATAATAAATGTTTATTGTTTTAAGCTGCTAAATTTGTAGTAGTTTGTTACCCAGCAAAGGATAACAGAGTAGGGTTCTGGGGTAACAAAAGCCTAAAACATAGGAGTGGCTTTAGAACTGGGAAATGGGCACCAGTTGGCAGGACTTTGAGGAGAATGTTAATAAAAGCCTGAAGAGTTTCAAAGGGTCTGTTCGTGGAAGCCCAATGACCTCAGAGGAGGCTACGGGGTGGCGGGGGGGGGGGGGGGGGGATGTTACTGGAAACCGGTGCAAAGGGAACCATTGTCATGTAGAAGCAGGATTTTGGCAACACTGTCTCCTACAGTAATGTAGAAAGTAGAAAATGTACCTCATGAACTGGGTGATGTAGCTAAAGAGGTTTCCAGAAAGAATGTTGAAGGGGCCACCGGGTTTCTTGTTGCTGATAGTAAAATAGAAGAGGAGAGGGTAAGCAAGAGGGAAAACAAACAAGGAGGCAGGAATTACTGGGTTTGAGAAGTCCCAGCCTTTCCAGATAACACATGATGTTACAACTCACAAATGGTTTTCTAGCAAAGATCAAATACAGGGCATTCTCAGTAAAACATAGTCTAAAGATGAAGCTGAGGATGTGATTGTAAAAGTCTTTGTTAAGACTTCAGAAATATCCCAGAAGATGCCTCGGAGCACTGTTGATCAAACAATAGTGCTTCTAAGAAGCTGGAGGGTGGTGCCCCTCAGCAGTCTCAGCACATACCCAAAGTAGAGGAGAGCATGTCTCACAAAGATTTTACAAGAATTACATTGGCAGAAACACTGCCAGCTTGGAGCAAAATGACAGAGACTGTTCAAGAGAAGAGGCTTTTGGGCCCCCAAAGCTCTACAGTCAGGAAACCATGGAGCTGCAAGCAAGGACTGTCTTTCATGGAAAAGGAAGGATGATTCAGGGCAGAGGCAAGAGCGTGAAAAATCATTTCTGGCAAGAGTAGGCATCAGAGATGCTAGATTGCAGAATTTTCTGTGAAGCAGTGACTATTGTATGCCACCTACCTCCCCCCAAACATTTGAACAAGAGTCCCCCCCTGATTATCCTAGTGCCTGTTCCACCACTGCGTATATGGGAGGTATATGGGAGAGAGAATTTGGGTCTTTAGTTCACAGGTCTTCAGATCAAGAAGAAATGTACGTAAGGAGCTAGAGTTAAGGAACTACACCCATGGAGCCTCATCCCCACCTGGACTGATTTAGGTGACGGGATTCTGTACTTTAAGCTGATGCTGTAATGGGATGAGACTTTGGGGATTTTGGAAGGGGGTGAGTATGCTTTTCAATGGGAAGGATTTGAAGCAAAGGGGCCAGAAGGTGGCCTGTGGAGCCAGCCTCCAAGGCAGTCCCCAATGATTCTTACTCCCTAGTATTCATTCTTTCGTGTAGTCCCCTTTCACACGGAACAGGGCTGACAAAACCAGGTCATAAAAGACATGGAAGCCTCCACCTTGCTTTCTCGGATTATTTGCTCTGGAGAAGCCAGCTGCCATGTTGCGAGGACACTCAAGCAACCCAATGGAGAGGTCCAGATGACCGGAGTCGGATGTTTCCTGCAGATAGCCAGCATGAACTTGCCAGCCATGTGAATAAGCTTTCTCAGACACAAATCCTCCAGACCCAGGCATGCCTTCAGATTCCTGCAGCACTGGCTGACTTGGCTACAACGTCAAGACAGACCCCTATGCCAAAACGACCCAGCTAGGGCACTCCTGAATTCCTAACCCACAGAAACTGAGATAATAAATATTTTTTGTTGCTTTAAGCTGGTAAGCTTGGGGATAGTTTATTACACAGCAATAACCAATACACACTCCATACTTACCCCACTGATATGTGGTGTCCCCTTTATAAATATCAGTTCTCACATATACATCAGCCTGCTTTCAAACTCTCTTTTGTGTTCCATTGGTTTTGTGTGTGTTATCCAAAACCAAAACCACACTGTTTTCATTAGCATGGCTTTATAGGATATCTTAATACAGGATAGCATCAGTCCTTCCTCTTGGTTCTTTTTAAAAATTGACCTAAGTAATAATAGACTTTTATTCTCCCATATTAATGTTAGAAAAGGCCTTTTTTTTTTTTAAGATTTTATTTATTTATTTATTTATTTATTTATTTATTTATCAGAGAGAGAGAGAGTGCGCACACAAGCAGGGGGATCAGCAGGCAGAGGGAGAAGCAGGCTCCCTGCTGAGCAAGGAGCCAATACAGGACCCTATCACAGGACCCTGGGATCATGACCTGAGCTGAAGGCAGATGCTTAACTGACTGAGCCACCCAGGTGTCCCTAATGTTAGAAAGGTCTTATGAGTTTCTCAAAAAAAAAAAAAAAAAGAAAAAAAAATCTGGAATTTCTGGTTGAGAAAAAGATCTGGTTGAGAGAGGTGAAAGGGGTTTTGGCATAAAGATTCTGGAAGACAGAAAAGAGGAAAGAAGCCCATGTATCTGGTTCTGCCTCAGACCTCATCCCACCCAACCAGGTTCATTTATTAACAGACTCTGAGCATCCACTGTATACTAGGCACTCCCTAGGTGAGAAGAGACAGATCAGAAGTAAACATACGAGAAAATGTGAGGAACTCAGTGCTGTGAAGAATGAGCTGCTAACGTGTAAAGGAGGTAGACGAGGCTGTTTTAGTCAGGGAGCTTTAGGAGACGGACCAGCACTCTCTGAGGGGTACTGTTTTGAGTTATCTGAATGGCATGAAGGGGCCAGCCGAGCACACAGCAGTGTCGACCATTCCAGGCAGTGGGAACAGCAAAGGGCCGGGTGGGCACAAGGAACAGGCCGTGGGTGAGGCTGAAGCCCAGCAAGCAAGGGAGAGTGGTGGAGACAAGATCAGACAGATTGGATCCCGCAGAGCTCTGTGGACCACTGAGTCTGGATTTTCCCCCAAAGGCAGCAAGCAGCTTTGGACGGCTTTTAAGTGGGGGAGTGAGTGACCTCTGGTTGTGCTGTTAACCACCTTGCGCTTCTTCTCCAGCAAAAAAGGGAGAACCTGTCCCCGCTGTGCCTCATCCCCACGGTGACATCTCCCCGGGAGGAGCAGCAGCTCCTGGCCAGCACCTCCAAGGTGAGGCCCCTGAGCCCTGGAGGGTGGAGGCGGGGGGCCTCTCCCTGCAGCCTGACCCCCACCCTTGTCCATGCTCTCCCCCACAGCCCGTGGTGAAGCTCCTGCACAACCGCAGTAACAACAAGTACTCCTACACCAGGTGACGGCCCGGGGTGGGGAGGCGCCCTGGGGAGGGGGCGGGCTCAGGCACAGTCCCGATGATGGGGTCCTGGGTGAGCCCACCCAGGGTGAGGGGGCCGGGGCTGCTCAGAGGGACAGAATGCCCGTCAGGATGCAGAGTCCAGCCCCGAGTGCTTTGGCCAGGTCCTTTTCACCCCGGAGGTTCAGTGGGCTGACCTGCAAACCGTTCCGGCAAGGATTAGATGAGAGTGGGTAGCATTACGAAGGGCATTTCCACAACAGACGTTGCTTTCGTGCTCCACACCTTAACTCCCATAATCCTCACGGTTGTTCGAGGTAGTACTATCTCCATTTGACAGATGAGGGAACTGCGGCACCAAGAGGTGAAGAAACTTGCCTGGTGTCACTTGGTTCAAGCTAGGACTTTAGGTGAAGACACCAGCCGCTTGTGCCTCTCTTCTCCCGCCTGTGCGGGTAGCCCCTCTACTGTGCTGGGATTCGCTTGGCAAATGCTGCTGCCTGACTGAGGCCAGCTTAACCTGACTCTGGGGGGCGGAGGAAGTTCCCTGCTGGGCGCCAGGACCTGAGTGCAGGGTAGGTGGGGCCCCTGTGCGGGGCGACAGGACGACAAGACCAGAGGGAAGGAAGCCAGGGTGCTAAGGCCTCCTGGCCCCCTGGTCCTCAGCACTTCAGATGACAACCTCCTTAAGAACATTGAGCTGTTTGACAAACTGGCCCTGCGCTTCCACGGGCGGCTGCTTTTCCTCAAGGATGTCCTGGGGGACGAGATCTGCTGCTGGTCCTTCTACGGGCAGGGCCGCAAAATCGCCGAGGTGTGCTGCACCTCCATTGTCTATGCCACGGAGAAGAAGCAGACCAAGGTCAGAAGGGGTTCAGGCCCTGGTCAGGGAGGGCTGTGGTGGTGGGCAGCCCCAGGACCCCAGCCAGCGGCAAGTCCTGGGAGTCAGGAGGTGCAGTTCCAAGTTTTGGGGTCTCATGTAACCTTGGGCAAGTTACCTTCCTCCTGGGGGTCTCTGTTCCTCCATGAAATGAGGGTGTTGGATTACAATGGGATTCTTCACGCAGCCCATTTGGGTCTCAAGGCAGACTTGAAGTGGTATGCAGGTTCGGGAATGTGTACACGTTTCTCCATATAAAAGGACCATATTTCTTAGAATGTCCGAAGGGTCCGTGGCCCAAAATAGATTCTTAAAACCTCAGGACTGTAGAACACATGGGTCTCTTAGAACACACTGAGTTTGTAAGTCCTGCGTCATTCACACGGCAGTCATCAGCAGATACTTCTTGAGCACCTCCTCTGCACGAGGCACCAGGCCTGGAATCCAGGTGAATGAAAGGCCCAGTAAAGCACCACCCCTCGGTTGTGCCATCTGCTCCCTTCTGACCTTGATATGAGGGAAGTGCCTCAGATACACACGTCTCTGAGCCCCCAGTGCTATTTCATACCTCCCCACCTTTGCACACTCTGGTCCCTCTTCTTGTACTTTTCCCCATCCCCATCTGCCTGATGAACTTGTGCTGAGTCTTTAAGACACAAGCTAAGCACAGCTTTCTTTGGGACACCTTTGCTCATGACCTTTCAACCCCTCCCAACCCCAAAGTGGGTCATACTTCCTTCTTAGTCTGCAGCAGGCAGGAGGGTGTCACAGCAGCAGCAAGGGGTTAGCTCGTTGAGGGCAGGGCTCTAGCTTCTCTTCCTGTCTCTCTAGCAGTAGACAGGCGCTTATCACGCAGTGGAAGCTAGGAAGCATTTATTGAATGCATGCATGAATGAATGAATGACCCAACTTCCAAGAAGTTTCCACTGGAACTAGGAAGACAGGAAGATAAACCAGTAATGACAATGCAGCTTGTTAAGAGTTACGTTAGCTCTGTCCTCCAGGCCACACGACACCTCCTCTGTCCCTCTCCAACACCTCCTCACTTCACCCCTTTCTACTCTCTCTCCACTCTGCCTCCCTCCTGCTGGTCTTCAAATACTGTACTAAGTGCGCACCTGCTTCGAGGCTGTTAACCTTGCTGTTGCCCTTTCTCTACTTACCCACCTGGCTCCTTACCCCATTCTCTGACTGTTGGTTGAGTGTTACCCTTTCAACGAGGCCTCCTCTGAACGCCCTCTCTGAAGTTGTAACATTCGTGGCTATGACCCTCCCTACCCCCTTTTTCCTGCTGTATTTTTTCCTGTAACATCACCATCTGAGTTGATATTTGATTACACGTATGTCCGGGTCCTCCCGTAGAATGTAAGCTTCCTGCAGACAGGAACTTCGTTTGGTTCACTGCTGTATTCCCAGTGCCTAGAACAACACCTGGCATGGTGCTGTCACTCAGTAAGTATTTGTCAAATGAAAGAACATACCAAGAGACTTGGCAGCAAAGGAGAGAAAACAAGTAACTTGCCTGACTTCAGAGCTGAAGGATAAGTATGACTTCGCTGAGTAAAGAATTTGCCAAGAGGAGAGCTAGTCCAGGCCAAAGAACGTGTGCTTGCGAAGGCCAGGGGGTATGCCGGTGTGGGATCGGCTGCGGCGGGGGCTGTCTGTGTACCTGCATCAGAGGGTAGGAGCTGGGGCTTGCTGGCCTTTTGCAGGTGGAATTCCCAGAGGCCCGGATCTTTGAGGAGACCTTGAACATCCTGATCTACGAGACTCCCCGGGGCCCAGACCCAGCCCTCCTGGAGGCCACAGGGGGTGCAGCCGGAGGTGGTGGGGCAGGCCGAGGGGAGGATGAGGAGAACCGAGAGCACCGTGTCCGCAGGATCCATGTCCGGCGCCACATCACGCACGATGAGCGTCCTCATGGCCAACAGATTGTCTTCAAGGACTGACCTTTGACATTTCTTTCTGTTTTCCTCCTGCCACTGGAACGCAGTTCCTCTCTCTTTCCCTCCCCTTCCCAGACCTTTGCCCCGGCTTTGCTGGCCAAGTCGTGGGTCCACCTTCTGTCCCTTCGTTGCATGGTACAGTTCACTATAGCCCTCTTCCGTTCATTCCCACCTCCCTGCTAACAGCACGGTACGTTCCAGCCCCTTCCATCAGTCAGAACCCTTCAGAAGGCCTGCATTTGTTGCCTCATCCCATCCTTGTCCTGCTATCTTCCCACACCAGCTGGTTTAGAATGATTTAGAATTCCCTTTTTCTCTTTCTCTCTCTCTTTTTTTAGTACATCATACATGCCAAAGTGTCAAGCCAGCCCTTACTGACACCCACCATGTTCTGAGCCGCCTCCCCACCATTGTGCAGCGTACTTTCCCTCCCTCCTCCTTCCCCCACCAGTCCCCCTACCCCTTTAACTTTGTACTAGGCTGGCCTGGGCTTGCACCAGCTCAGCCATCTTCTCAACCTATTTCATATTATTTATTTTAATTTTCTATTAAATTATTGGAATAAAGTTGAGTTGAGGGTCTGGTGCTGGCTCCGGGGCAGAGGGTCAAGGAGATGGCTTGTGTTAAGGAGGTACTTGGCTAGTTGGCTAGGAGAGGACAGGAGCACCTGCCCCAAGCCTTTAACTGGGCTGGTAGCTGGAAGAAGGTAGTCAGGAGTTAGGAGAGGACTTAAAATCTGTATTTCAGTGTAGGCTGGCCAGTTCCCACCCTCAGCCCCACCCCACCCCCTGCAGCGGAGAGGAGGTCCTGGCTACCACTCAAGCTATCCCTGAGTGCAGCACCTCTCCAGCCCAGATGTCTTCAAGGGTCTGGTGCGAAGACAAAGTCAAGGGCCTGGCGCTCGGCTCCGGCCACATTGGGGTGCCAAAGGTCCACGATGAAGACCACTCGAGGCCCATCTTCGGGGGAGCCTAGGGCACATGGGGATGGAGACAAGAGAGGGACTGACATTAACTACTTACCTGCCAGAGCACCCACCATATACTCATAACAGCTAACACTTTGTAATTAAGTGCCAGGCTCTGTTCTAACCCCTTATAGATGTTAACTCTTAATCATCAAAACAAACTGCAAGTCAGTACAACGATTATTCCCATTTTATACGAAGTAACTGAGGCACAAAGAGATTGATTAATTTGCCCAAGTTCACACAGCTAGTCGGACAGGAACCCGGGTGGTTCAGGCCCAGGGTCTTGTTAACCACTTTGCTGTGCACCTCCGTGACCTCATTTAATCCCTGCAGTCACCTATAAAGAAGGTGATTGCCCCACTTCACAGGTGTTGGGGAAAGTTCTATGACTTGTTCAAGGTCATGCAGCTGGAAAATGGTAGTGCTAGGACAGGGAGCCAGTTGGGCTTGATTCTGCAGCCTCTAATCTATTCCCCTTCACTCAGTCTCTCATTCCTCCTAGCAGAACGGGAGCCCATTACCATTATGAGCCACTGTGTGCAGGAAGGAGTCATCCACCAGTAGACAGTGCCCCTCAGCCCAGCACTGGGGCTCGCCCCCGACCACCAGCTCACAGCCGGGAGGAATCTTCAGGCCTGTGGAAAGAGACCCAGGCATCCAACACCCCTGCCTCCATCAAAGGGGCCCACCCCATTCAGTCAAAAAGCAGTTTGAGGGTCTTAAAATGCCCCACATGGTGTCCCTCCTTGCTCTCTGGAAGGTGTCCCACATGTAATTGCAATACAGTACCGGATGAAAGAAGTGCTGGGAGATAGGGGAAAGGCAGTGCAAAGCACAATTTACTTGTTCCAAAGGAAAGGGAAGGCTTCCTGGAGGAAGCGGCATCTCTTCTTGGGCTTCTGTCAGTTTAGCTCAAGAACCTACTTACTGTATGCTCGGCCCTCATTAGTATAAAACTAATGGATCCATTTAGGCTCAAGGACCACAACAGAGTAAAGTGTTGTGAGGAAACTGAGCAGCCAACTCAAATGATGGGGAATAGGAAGACCTCCCAGAGCAGGTGTGGCACTTGAAAGTGGGAGCCCTGAAGGCTGAGTAGGAGTTTTCCAGGAGGTAATAGGTGATAAGGGGAAAGACATTCTGGACTGAGGATCGCATGAGTGTGGCATCTGCCAGGATCAGCCAGAAGGCTCTCCTGATGCATGGTGGGAGGGAAGGGGAGGAAGGGAACAGGTGGGAAATAAGGAGAGAAAGAATCTGGACTTGATCCTGAGGCCAGTGTGCTTTGAAATGGAGGACACATCAAATTAGTGGCACAGGAAGTTATTTTAGGCAACACAAGGTTTTAAATAACACTGCATTAAATAACAAAATTGTTTCCTTTTCCATTTTCTCTCAGTCTTCAGAAAATGAAGAAGGGAATCTCAGGTTGGTGCTACCATAGCTTTAACACCCCACTAACACCGCTCCCTTCTAAAGGAAGAGAGGGTAGGCTTCAGTCTCAGACTGGAGTATTTAGCTAGAATATTTAAAGCTTTTTTTTTTTTTTAGTTTGTTTTTTTATGAGTACTTTCTATCTAGTGCAAGTAATACTGATTATCATTGTTCTATAAAGATTCCTTTTAAACAGACGAGTGAAACAAAATGTAAGGGGAATCAGTACCAAGAAGCATAGTCCAGATGGTAAATGACAATGGCAAAGCTTATGAAGATGGTTGACAGGTCACTGAAGCTTAGGAAATGCTGCTGTGGGCAACAGGGAGTCAGGGAAGATTTCTGAGAAGAGAGGCATGATCAGAAGCACAGTGTAGACAGGAGCAGAGCGGAAAGTCTGGAGGAGGAATCATGGAGGCAAGGAAGTTGTCTGTAGGCAGCATCTACTTACCCAGATGGCATCTGACCCGGGCATTGGTGGGCCCACAGCGACCCTCAAGCCGGGCCCCAGGCAGGAGGACAGAAAAGCCAGCATTGCCGAAGGTGTTGGCACTCATAAAGCTCCGCAGCCCCCTCAGTGCCCGATAGGCCCCTGGGCACCGGCGGCAGTTGCTGGGTTGGCACCGGCCTGCTTGGTACAGCAGGAGCTGGTAGCACCCAGGGGCCAGGGGTGGGGACCAGCCCCGAGGCAGAGGAGTAGTCCCTGAGAAGTCCCAACTCACAGCCCCAAAGTCCCGCAAAATGGCAGGGAAGCTGCTCTCCAGGAGCTCCACGTCATGCCGCTGGGCATCCCGTGGCACGAAGGGGGCTGAGGGCAGGTCTGGCAAAAAAAGCAGGCCTGGGCGCTGAATGCCCAGGACCCCTGGCCCTCCCCCAGGGCCTGGGCCACCTTGAGCTGCCCGCCTCACCCTACCCATGCCAGCCCAGGAGTAGCGCCTGGCATAGGCCCGCAGGCGACGGCTCACTAGGCCTTCTGCCCTGGGTCCGTCCCCAGGCTCCCCAGAGCTCCCTGGGCTTGGCCTGCCCTTCTCAGAGCATCCCCTAGGCCCTCCACCAACACCCCCAGCCTGACTCCCAGCGCCTAGAGCCTGCGTGTCTTGGGAGCCCAGGCGGTAACAGTACCAGAGGAAAAGGGAAGTGAGGGCTCCAAGGAGCAGGGTGAGGGCTGAGGAGGCCAAGGGTGATGGCCACACAGGCATGATGGGCAGAGAGGCCCTGGCCAGGAGGCCTGGGGCATCTTCCAGACCCCAGTTTCCCTGTCCTCCCAGTTCTCCACCGGTTCCCTCTGTGGCTGCTCCCGGGTTACCCCCTGGGCTGTTTCCCCTCCACATTTCCCACTCTTGATTCTCTCTCCTGAGGTCTTCTCTTCACCTTCTATCTCCCTCTTTCTCACCTCCTTCAAGAACCTCCCAGTCCTCCTTTCTCTTTCTTTCCTTCTATTGCTCTCCCCTTCTACCTCTTCTTTCTCCTTCAACTCTCTCCTCTTCCTTTCCCCCCACCCCCTCTCCTTTCTCCTTCCGGCAGTTTCTCTCCTTCAGCCTCTCCTTTCCCCACCCTCTCTGTCTCCCCTCTCCTTTCTTCTCTCCTCCCTCTCCTCCCCGCCCCTCTTTTAGCTCTCCCTCCCTTCCTTCTAGCTTCCCCGGACAGCAGTTCCTACCCCACCTGGACCCGCAGCCCTGGGAGCCCGCAACCAGTTGTCCTCCGCAGCGGCTTCTCTCTCTCCTTCCAACCCCTTGTCCCCTTCTGCCCTCGCTTCTCACTCGACCCGACCCGCGGGTCTCCTCTCTCTGTCTCTGTCTCTTTCTCTTTCCCCGTCTCTCTCTGTCTCCCTCTCTCCCTCTACCCCTCCCTCCCTCTCTCCTACTCGTTCCTTCCTTGGCTCCCACTCACCCTGACGTCACCCCTCCCCACAGTCATCTCAGCTTAGCTACCCCCGCCCCCACCCAGTGGCAGTCGCATCTCAGCCGGGAGGGGGGGGTCGTCTCCGGATTTGTCTCCCCTCCCCGCCCCGACGGGGCGCCACGTGGGGCGCAGGGGGCACTGTGCCAAGCTCCAGCCGCCCCGCATTGCGAAAAGAAGGGGCGGGGGCTGAGGGAGGGGCGTGGCAAGACAAGGGGCGGGGCGAGCGCGTAGACTGATGGACAGGGCCGGCGCTCGCGGACTGAGGACAGGGACACTGCGGCCCATCCGTAGGTCTGCTGAGCCCTTGACCAGTTGGCCTGTGACTCCCCTCCCCCCTCCGCCTCCACTAGAGCCAGCCCCCCATCTCTGGGAGCCTGATTGATAGTGAGGGCGGCTTCAGCCAATCGCCCGCGGCGTCGGGGGCCGGGCCGCTCCGGCGGGGCCGAGAAGAGCTGTCCGCTAGCTGGTGGT
>NW_024424452.1:17083412-17112476 GCF_017311325.1 Ursus maritimus | reverse complement strand
AAAAAAAAAAAAAAAAAGTTGAAGCTGCCTGGCAGCTGGCCGGGGTCATGTATGTAAGAGAAGGGGTCTCTCCTCCCCAGATCTTGGCCTGTCGCCCCTTTGACTTCTCATAAACGTGGAAATTTGCCATTCTCCTGGAGGAGGGGAAAGCCCATTTCACATGAGCTGTAAAAGGGAAAGGGAAGTCCCGTGGGGAGGGGGGAAGTATCTGGATGTGGGCAGGGGGCATATAGGGGAGCTGAGCAAGCGTGAACCCAGCTGTGCCGCCCCTCGGCACCCTGGGAAGAGGAGATTTAGATTCCAGATGTGCTGGAAAGGCTGGGGGAAGGGGTTGTAATTACAGCTAGGACCAGAGTTTCCTTTGCCTCCCCTAGGGGCCGCGGGAGTGAGGATTACGGTCTGGCTCATGTGGTCCCTCCTTCCTCCATCTGCACTTCCTCCTTCTCCCTCCCCACCCCCGTCGCCCCCAAATAAATCCCAGGCCCCTCCCTTCGCCCGTCCCCAGGATCTGACGTGGGCTCGACACCTTTCTCAGCTTCTCCCTCCCGCAGCTCCAGTGCCCGAGCCTCGGCTCTCCAGGTTCCGCAACCCCCTCCCCTCCCCACCAAGCCCCGCTAGAGCACAGTAGGAACCCTCCCGATCCTCGACCCCACCCCAGACCCCCAGAAGCTGTCTTGCCTCTCCCCACTCCCCCAGCTTGGGATCCAGCTAGCTCGCTGGACCCAGGCGCCCGAGCGAGCGAGAGGGTAACCCAGGCGACCCAGCCCCTTCGGCTTTCTCGGTCCCACCCCCTACAGCCGGAGCCGCGCCCCCTCTTCCACAGAACCGATAGCAGAGGACAGAGGAGATTGGGCAAGGAGGAGTGGGATCCAGGCGACCCCCAGCCCAATTCTGCCCCTCCATCCCAAGAGGCAGAGAAATTTTCTTCCTTGCTAAAGGCTAGCAGGAAAAAAAAGAAAGGAAGGAAGGAAGAAAATTAAAGGGAAAGATAAAAGGAGACGGAGGAAAGGTGACAGCTAGATTATTTAGGAGAGGCGCAGAGGAGAGAAATCGGTGTGAGTCGCCATGGGGACTCCCAGGGCCCAGCACCCGCCGCCTCCCCAGCTGCTGTTCCTAATTCTGCTGAGCTGTCCCTGGATTCAGGGTAAGGACGTGGGAGCGTGGGGGTAGGCCCTGGGACGGTCCCCAGCTGGGTCCTCTACCATCCTTTCTCTGAACATCCTGGGCTTTCTGAGCTTCTGGGGGAGGGGAGGGGTACAGCTGACAGGGAAGGGGCAAGTCAGGGCTTTCTGGCTTGTACCTGGAGCCCTAACCCCCAATACTGAGAAGGTGGTGAAATGAATGAGGGGAGCTTTTACCAGCATCTCAGGGGTTAAATCCAGGAAGAAGGGCTGGGGAAGTTGGGGGGATGTCTGCGGAGGCGGCAGAAGCATGCAGGGTACCTGGGTGGGAGATGGAGGTGCTGGGAGAGATGCCAGGCACTGCACACGCAAATGTTCTTGGACGTATGGACAAAGGCAGATGAACAGAGGCAGTGCTCAGAGCCCAGATATTCAGTCCTCTATTCTGACCCCTCACCAGACTCCAGGGAAGCAGGCAGAGACTGCAGAGAATGAGAGAGAGGGAGAGAGAGAGAGAGAGAGAGAGGGAGGGAGAGAGAGAGAGATAGAGAACCACACTGCAGAGATAGAAACCCAGAGAGAAAGCTGGGCATTGCGGAAGCAAGGGCTGGGAGGTGCTACCAGACCCTCCGCAGAGCTCCAGCGTTGGGGGAAGAGCACCATTGAGGGGAAAAGGAAGGTAGCACTGTGGCCCCGCTCCACTCTGCGGGCGCTGTCCAGGGTTCATAAGAGCCAAGATGCTCAGTGAAGGCCCAGCCGGGGGCGGGTTGGGGGGGGGGAGGAGGAAGTGTAGGAGTGCGAGGGGCAGCTGGGAGCCCCTCCTCCAATCTTGGCTCTCAGCCCAGTCTGGGACCCTCTGAGCTCCTGCAGGCCCAGCTGACTGAGGGGGGAGGAAGAGCTCTGGAAAAGATCTTTCTGGAGAAGGAAGGAGTGTGGGGCAGTGGAAGGGCTCACACAACTTCATCTCCTAGGTCTGCCCCTGAAGGAAGAAGAGGTACTGCCAGAGCCTGGAAGTGAGGCCCCCACAGTAGCCTCTGAGGCTTTGGCTGAGCTGCTCCATGGGGCCCTGCTGAGGAGGGGTCCAGAGATGGGCTACCTGCCGGGTGAGGCTCCCAGAGTGGCAGGAGTGACACAGAGAAAGAGGGAGGGACATTAGCTCGGGGAAATGGGGATCCAAGCCAGTGACACTCAGAGAGGGATGGTTAGAGAGAGTCAGAACAGCATAGACAGAGAACCAGGGCAATTGAGACCAAATGATCAGAAGCCAGAGCCAGACAGAAAAACAGACCATCAGAGAGACAGATGGAAACTCAGAGAACCAGAGTGTAAGGAATGGGAGAGAGAGACAGAAAGAAAGAGAAATGAAGAGAGTAGCAGATTTAGAATCATACGATCAGAGAGCCATAAGAATACTAAACAGAGAAGAAGAGTTCCAGAGAGAGCAAAAGAGAGGAAGAGGAGGGGGAAAGGGGAGTGCAGAAAGGGAGCTGGGTCTGAACGGGAAGCATGGAGAGGCTCAAGGAGACTGTCCAAGAGCGGAAGGGTCTGGGTAGAGAGGTGGAGAGGGAGGGGTGGGGAAGTCAGGCTGTGGAAGCCTTGGGAGAAGGTGCAGAGTTCGGGTGCGGAAGGGAGAGGTGGGGGGCCTGCACCTTGTGGGGGAGGTCTTTTGGGTTCAGTGGGGGAGCCCCCAGTTTCCCGCAGCCCTGCTGTTCCCCACCCATGGCCCACCAATTTGCTCTTTCTGCACCCTGACTTCCCTTGCACTGTCCCAGGATCTGATCCAGACCCCACACTAGCCACCCCTCCAGCCGGCCAGACTCTTGCAGCGCCCTCCCTGCCACGGGCCACTGAGCCAGGGACAGGGCCTCTGACAACAGCTGTAACCCCTGAAGGGGGCAGGGGGGCAGGCCCCACCGCACCAGAGCTGCTGACCCCGCCCCCGGGAACTACGGCCCCGCCCCTTCCTGGCCCCGCCTCCCCAGGCCCGCCCCTCGTGCCTGAGGGAGGAGAGGAGGAGACCACGACCACCATCATCACCACGACAACTGTTACCACCACGGTGACCAGCCCAGGTGAGGCGTTTGAATGGGAATGGGGACAGTGTGCAGGAGCATGAATGCGGGAGAGGAGGGTGGGATGCAGGGAGAGAGGCTGCTGGAAACGCGGGGAAGAAGGAGTCTGGGTACAGATGGGAGAAGGGCTAAAGCTCAATAATAACGAAGGCTGGCATGTGTCTACCCTTGCTGGGTACCAGCACCGTCCCACGTGTTTTATCTTTATTACAACTGGGGAAGGGAGTTGTGGGCATGGGAGGGAGAGGGAGCAGCAGATAAAGATGGGGAGGGGTGCTGGGGACAAGACAGGTGAAGGCTCCTAGAGTTGCTTGGCTGGGAGGGCAAGAACACAGGGATTCACTCAATTTCGGCCACTTGTGTCCCTTTAGTTCTGTGTAATAACAACATCTCTGAGGGTGAAGGGCACGTGGAGTCTCCAGACTTGGGGAGCGCGGCCAGCCGCACCACGGGCCTCCTGGACTGCACATACAGCATTCACGTCTACCCTGGCTATGGCATTGAGATCCAGGTAACTGGACTTTGAAGCCCCCAAGCCCTTTCCTCTGGGCCCATGTGTGTGCACAGATCTGGCCTGGGAACCAGAAAAACTTTTCTGACTCAGATGCGCCTGTTTTCTGAGGATCTCAAAGACTCTCCTGGAGTTCTATAATCTGGCCAGTCACGGTTGTATCTGGGCTGCCACAGACAGGGGAAAGGAAGGCAGACGGTGGGAGACTTAGGGGTCACCCACCCTGCCTGACTCGCCCTGGGTCGGGGGGGTGTCTGGGTCTGGCTTCTTTAGGTGCAGACGCTGAACCTCTCTCGGGAGGAGGAACTCCTGGTGCTGGCTGGTGGGGGGTCCCCGGGCTTGGCTCCCCGACTCCTGGCTAACTCCTCCATGCTGGGAGAAGGACAGGTCCTTCGGAGTCCAACCAACCGGCTGCTCCTGCACTTCCAGAGCCCACGGGTTCCAAGGGGCGGTGGCTTCAGGATCCACTATCAGGGTGAGGAATCTGGGGAGCTGGTGGAAGGGCAGGGGCCACACTGGGCACAAGGGACATCTCTGGGAGGCTTCTAAGCACAAGGAGATGTCAGGGGCTTTTCATCCTGACTAGGACCCTGGGGGGCAGAGCCCTCAGAGGAGATCTAGACACACTTATTTCATACACTCACAGACCTGTGTCTGGGTGTGCACACATCCGGGTGGCAGTTCCTCCATTCACTCGACAAAGGTTTATTGAGCACCCATTTCATACCGGCCCTGTGTTGTCCTTGGAGAGAGGAAGGAACAAGCCAGATATAAGTCTTCAAAGAACTCAGAATCTAGGTAAGGAGATGGGCAAGTAATCAGGATGATTATAATTCAATGAGATAAGGACCTATATCCCAATGATGAAGGAAACACAGGCAGAAGGAACAAATTTCAAAGGGACCTAAATTTCTCCTAAGGAATATAGGGACACCTTCTTGGAGGAGGTAACAAAGCTGGGACCCAAAAGATATGCTACTAGGGGAAGGGTGGGAGGGGGAGAAAAAGGAAGGAATGGATCCGTCCAGCTGGATGGAAAAGCATGACCCCCTTGAGGAGTTGAAGTAATTCAGCATGGAAGATAGAATTGTCCTAGCTGTGTGACCTGGGGTGAGTTACTTAACCTTTCTGTGCCCCACTGTCTCATCTGAAAAATGGAGATCATAATACTTGGCTCATGGTATGATTAGGAAGACCAAATTAACTAATAATACATGTCAAGTGCTTAAAATAGTGTCTGGTACACAGCGAGAGCTCAGAAATATCAGTCACTGCCACAGAAAAGCCCAGAAAGTGGTGGGAGAGAAGCAGGCTACAAGAGACCAGCCTAGGAGGTAGGTTGGATTCAGATCATGAAAGGTCTCATCAGCTTCAGTAAGAAGTACAGACTGCTTTATCCTGCAAGGGACGTGGAGACATTTTGAAATGTTTTAAGCAAGATAGTGACAGCCTCAGATTTGTGACCTAGAAAGATCCGCTGACTTTGGGGGGTGTGGGAGGGGATTGTATCCATGCACGACTGCATTCATGAGCACCGCCCACAGACAACCTACACACAGGTGCACATCCGTACTCACCTGTGTGTACGGGAACCTTCCCACAGTGCAAGTGTATGCGCTAGCATACATATGTGTGTGAGGCCAGGGGCCTGGCCCACTGTGCCATTCCAGACACTGCTGCCATCTCCAAAGTCCCTTCCTGTGCTCCTCAGAAACAGTGAGGGAGCTGTGTTTTGGGCCATTGTCCCCTTCACATCACCTCATGGCCTTGCCTGCCTCTTGTGTGCAGCTGACCCCAGATCCCTTGTGGGCCTTTTCAGGACACACACAACCCGTATCCCTGCCTCACACCCTTTCCAGTTTCTCCTGAGGCCTCTGCTTGGGCCCCAGACACTCATGTGCACAAGGTGGAGAGACCTATTCGTGGAGGGGCCAGTGAGTTGGGGACCACGTAACTGGCGGTCAGATCGGCAGGGAGCAAAGGCATTCCTGAGGGCCTAGGGCCGATGGCTGGACTTCCAATGTTACAAAATGGCTCCCTGCTGGCTCCCTTAAGCAGCCACTTCCCTAGGGCACTGAAAATAGGACTCTTTAGACAAAGTGGAACATTTGGGGAAGCAGGGCTATTGCATAAATTGGCCTTCATTACCTGCCTCGGTCTTCCCTGCTTTGCGGCTTCTCCAGGCACCTTTGGGACCCAGGCCCTGTTTAAGCCCTCCCCAGTCTGCCCTAACTGGGGCCTCTGGTCCAGAGTGGCCTCATTAGCTTCTCTGAAAGGCCAAAGGCTCCATCACTGCTCACCCCGCGCCCAGCAAATGTTCCCATTTACAAAACCCTGGCGCCAACTCTTCGTATATGTGCTTCTCGCAGCACCCCTGATGGTGGCTGTTGGCCACGCCACCTCTGAGAGGAAGAAAGGCTGTACGGATGGTCAGCCCCCCGCAAGTACACTGCAGAGTTGGAAGGCCCATCCTCAGCCCTGACTCCCAGTCACTCATTCATCGAGACTGAGGGGCAAGTGCTTAAGATTTTCTGAGCACTTTCAATGTGTGAGGCGGTCTGCGTGTTCCTTTCCTTTAACTGGAAGGCCAGTTGTCAATGATAGGACTTATTACTGCTATTTACAGGTGACAGGCCCTCGAGGTGGCATCACCTGCCCAAGGTCACACAGCGAATAAGTCGTGGAACTAGAACTGGAAGTCAGGTCTGCCCGTCTCTTAATCCAGGGCTCTGTTGTACTATTGCCTACCACCTCTGGGCTGCATGGATTGGTCACTTAGGCTAGGCTTTTGGGAGACTAAATAAATAAGGCCTGGTTCAGTCTCACCATGACGGTAGACAGCAGTGCATGTGATGATAAAATTATGCATGTGCAGGTGTGGAGGCAAGAAAGAAACTAACTCTGTGGGAAAGGGGAGGGGTCAGGAAGACTTCCTGGAAGAGGTGGTACTTAAGTTACTCCTTGAAAGATGAGAAAGAGAGGGAAAAAGGCTTTGCAGGTAGGGGAAATGATGTGGAAAAATATGAAGTCACAAAACTACATTGTGTAGGCCGTGTGGGCTGCGGGTGCTGAGAGCTGAAGCTGTAGGTGTTGGGCTGGACACAGCAGTGGAAGGGGCTTGAATGTCAATCCAAAGCATTTGGGCTTGATTCCGTCGGTCGTGGAGAGCCATCAAGAGGCTAATATTTATTTAACCACTGTGTTCTAGAAGCTTTCGGGGTTTATCTCATTAGACTGCGGACTCCCAAAGGGCAAGGCCTGGTTCTTTTTCACCTCTCTGCGCTAGTGCCCAGCCAAGGAAATGCTTGTTGAATTTGAAGTAGGGAGACCAGGTCTCTGACAGAATCACTCAGGGCTGGAGAGTCAGCAAAAGCAAAGACCCAGGCAAGCTGGTACCTCCCAAGCATGGCTACCCAGAGCCTGCCCCTCCTGCAGAGACCCAGCTTTGGTGCACCCTCTCCAGGAAGCCCTTCTTGGTGAAATCTGCCCAGTCTGAAACAGACACACAGAACTGTGTCAGGACCAAATTTAGAATCCACTGTCTACTGCCAAGTCCCTCCCTCCCTCCCTTCCTTCTTCCTCCCTTCTTCCCTTCCTTCCTTCCTTCCCGCCTTCCTATCCTTTTCCAGTTTACTTATTTAAGTCATCTCTACACCCAACATGGGGCTCAAACACATGACCCCAAGATCAAGAGTCCCACGCTCTTCNGCCTAAGCCAGCCAGGTGCCCCCCACCCCAAGTCACTTTCTATTTATTTATCTCCTGTGATTCCACAAGAATTTCAGGAGGCTTTCAAAAAAGAACACAGCAAAATTAAATAAAATAAGAAGGAAATTGGTACCAGGAAGTGCTTATTAAAGATGAAAAAAACCAGAATGTGGACGGACAAGCCGTCGTTGCTAGGGACAAGCCTGAATCTGGTTCTGAGCTTCTTGGCAGCCAGCACAAAAAGAGAGATCACTCAGTTCTCACTGCAAGAGAGGAGAAGAGAAACCATTTCCTTAAGGAAAGCAAAGCTCTTCCCAGCACTTGGCCTTCCCTGGGGGGTTCACTGAGGGTGCACTGAATATTAAGGTCTGCAATGACAAGATAGCCAGAGTTCCTACAGGAGTTTCATGTGGTACGTCTGGATGAAAGCAGAGGGTCTACTCCCACCACGCACCTCAGTGGAAGAGAGCGTGAGTGCGCAGAGGGGAGAAAACGCTATGAGGCACTTAATAACCCATTGCTACATCTGGAAAATGGGTCACAGCCTTACTCTGGCCACCTCACAAGCACTGCATGAACTCATTTTAGAAGCTAAACAAGCTCTGCAAATACTATTTGTTATTACCAGAGCTGGATGGGTTCACGGTGGTGAACTGAGTTGCCTGAAGTCACTCCAGCAAAGGGGTGCTAAATGCCGAATTTCTTGAAGTCTCAGATTCTTCATCTATAAAATGGAGGCCAAAGTGGGTAGATTACAAAGACTGGGGGAGAGAAGGAATGTTGAGGTTACCTCTTGGTGAGACCAAGTGCCCGAGTGAGAGCTGCTGTATGGAGCCAGCCTGTGCTGCTAGGGGGACCTGGGAAGAGGGAAGGAAGTGCTAGGGGACTGGTGAGAGAGGGGAGCATGGGAAAACGAGTCCTCCTTCTCACTGTTCTGCCTGACCTAGCCTACCTCCTGAGCTGCGGCTTCCCTCCCCGGCCGGCCCATGGGGACGTGAGCGTGACAGACCTGCACCCTGGGGGCACTGCCACCTTCCACTGTGATTCAGGCTACCAGCTGCAGGGGGAGGAGACGCTTATCTGCCTCAACGGCACCCGGCCAGCCTGGAGCGGTGAACCCCCCAGCTGCATGGGTGAGTCTCCTGCACGATAGGTGGGGCTTCTGTCCTGGGAGCCCCATTGGGAGGGTACTATCTTGGGGGTCTCTGTCTTTGGGGAACACGCATCTTGAAGGGGTTTTGCCTGGAAGACGCCCTATCCTGGTGTCTCCATCTGGAGCTCTTTACACAGGTCTCTACCCTTGGAGAATCTTCATCCTTGGTTGAGGGGGAGGTCTCTATCTGGGGATGTCCTACCTAAAGGGTTTCCATCTGGGGCGTCACCATTCTTGAGGTCTGTTCTTTCGGAGACTCCTCGTCCTCAAGGAAGCCATTCTGGAGGTCCATATCTAGAGGGTCTCCATCCTGGAGAATCTTCATCCTGGGGATCCCATCTTGAAGATTTCCCATTTAAGGGCTTCAATTTTGGGGATCCCTAACTCCCCATGCCAGGGTGTCCACATCTGGGGAGGGTTCATATTAGCAGAATTTCCATCCTAGGGGGTGTCCATGCTGGGGGGTCTTCTATCCTAGGGCTGCTTCCCTACCTGGGTCCCGTCCTTGGAGAAGGTCTCATCCTCTGGGATGAGCTTGTAGGGCAGAGACCACCCTGAGGCCAGGTCCCAACCAAAGGTGGGGATGTAACAGCTCTGAAGACATGAGGATAAGTCACCTTAACATGTGGCCCCTCTACCCCCAGCATCCTGTGGTGGCACCATCCACAATGCTACACTGGGCCGCATTGTGTCCCCTGAGCCTGGGGGAGCGGCAGGGCCCAACCTCACCTGCCGTTGGGTCATTGAAGCAGCTGAGGGACGCCGGCTTCATCTGCACTTCGAGAGGGTCTCACTGGATGAGGACAATGACCGGTGAGGGTCTGGGCCTTGGGTCAGAGGTCCCCACCTCCAGGAAATAGGAAGGTTGCAGTGGGGAGTCAGACAGACCTGGGGTGGATGCCAGTTAAAATGGGTGTAAACACAGATTAGTCCCTCCCCTTTCTTAGGCAGTACGTCTGTGCAAACTTAGACCCATAGGCCCTGTCTGTGCCTCAGTTTCCTCTGCAGTAGAATGGAGATACTAGAACCTCCTTCTGAAGGCTTCTGTGAGGATAAATGTGTTAAGATATGTGAAGTGCTGAGAAGGGTGCCTGGCACACAGTGGGCCCCGTAAATGTCTTTGTCATTGTCATCAGCATCGGTACCGTCTCTCGCCTAACGAACGGCTACCTCAGCTCTGCCACTAGTTGCTCTGTGATGTTGGGCAAGTGACTTTTTCTAGGCCTCAATTTCCTCATCTATAAAATCAGGGATAATAAATCGTACTGACTCAAGGGCTCTTGTGAAAAGTAAATGAGATAAAATGTGTGAAGGCTTAGCATACATGGTACCTAGTCAATGCTTGAAAGCAATAGCTGTGAAAGTGAGTTAGGAGAGCCGGCAAGAGCCGAGGCAGCTTCTGAGGGGAAACTGAGCCCCTGGCCACCCTTCTGTCCATTCCAGGCTGATGGTGCGCTCAGGGGGCAGCCCCCTCTCCCCAGTCATCTATGACTCGGACATGGATGACGTCCCGGAGCGGGGTCTCATCAGTGATGCCCAGTCCCTCTATGTGGAGCTGCTTTCAGAGACACCTGCCAATCCCCTGCTGCTAAGCCTCCGATTTGAAGGTAAGTATCCTCCCCTCAGGGACCCCAATTCCTGCACTTTCCCCTCTTGCTGATGGCCAGGTACAGTCACAAGCACATACCCTCTCTGCTCATCTCTGTGTTCGGAACTCTGGAACCAAACTTCCTCCCCACCCGAAAACTACAAGAATCCCCTCTTATGGACCTCTTCTAATTCCTGGGGTGGCTTTTCCTGTTTAAGTCTCACGGATGGCTGGATCCAGGTACACAGCCAAGAGACCAGGCACCTTCATCTCTCAGGGCTTTCCTATGTTAGATTCACTGTCAGTCAGGCTTTCAGTCTGTGGGGCACCTAGCAGTTCCAGACTGACGTACCACCGACGTAGTAAGTCCATCCGAAAGAGAAAGGGTCCCACTTTCCTAAGAGCTTCAGCAAAAATGCCAGGAAGGGCTCTCATTTCCCTGGCTTGGGTCATGTGTCTACACCTGAGCCAATCAGTGAAGCTAGGGGCAGGTGGTGTTATGATTGGCAGATCCACATCACATGAACCATCCATAGTCGGCCCCAGCCTGACCTCATAGACTGGAAATGGGGGAGGCATGTGTCCCAAAATGAAAGTAGGAGTGCTGTGAACAGAAGACGGGGGACTAGATGCTTGATAGGTAGAAACAAGGTCAGTGATCATGGGAGAAGAGGCATTTGAGCTGGGCCTTAGTGGATAGAGAGAATTTTATTTTATTTATTTATTTTTTAGAGAGTGGGGGGTGGGGTGGGGAAGGGCAGAGGGAGAGAGAGAATCCCAAGCAGACTCCACGCCCAGTGTGAAACCCAACGTGGGGCTCAATGTGACAACTATGAGACCATGACCTGAGTAGAAATCAAGAGTCGGACCCTTAACTGCCTGAGCCACCCAGGTGGCCCTAGGATAGAGAGAATTTTAAAAAGAGGGAGAGTTGGGATGAGCATCTCAGGTGAATGGAACAGTGTGAGCAACAGTAAAGAGGTAGAGAAAGGCCTGGTAGGTTTGGGAAACAGAATTCCAGTGTGGAGCAGAGGCTTTGTGCGAGCAGTAGCAGGAGGGAGACACAGAAAGTGAAATGCTCAGAGATGGGAGGGGCTGGTTTCTGGTATGAGCACTGGGCCCTGATGGATGCCTAGGATTTGGACATGACACCTCATCAGGTGTAAGTAACAGTGAACTAGAACAGCAGATCTGGGAAATGAATGGCCTGTTAGATTTGAAAATGTGAAAAGAATTCCCAGGTTTGAGGTCTGCCTGCCTAGTTGTGGGCCATTGCTGCTCCAAGGAGCTCCAGGTTCCTCTCCACAGATCATTTTGCAGCTGAGATATGAGCACGTGGGCAAAACCGAAAATGCTCTCCAAATGTTCATTTTTGCTGAGTTAGTCCAAAGTCAAAATTGAGTAGCTTCTGCATTCCCTGTACTTTTGGATTCCAGCTACAGCATGGATAATCAAGGGTGGGGAGAATCTGGGTTGTTTTGTTTTTTAAGATTTATTTATGGGAGCACCTGAGTGGCTCAGTCATTAAGCGTTTGCCTTTGGCTCAGGGCGTGATCCCAGGGTCCTGGGATCGAACCCCACATCAGGCTCCCTCCTCTGCTGGGAGCCTGCTTCTTCCTCTCCCACTCCCCCTGCTTGTGTTCCCTCTCTCGCTGGCTGGCTCTCTCTCTGTCAAGTAAATAAATAAAATCTTTTTTTTTTTGAAGATTTTATTTATTTATTCGACAGAGATAGAGACAGTCAGCGAGAGAGGGAACACAAACAGGGGGAGTGGGAGAGGAAGAAGCAGGCTCATAGCGGAGGAGCCTGATGTGGGGCTCGATCCCGTAACGCCGGGATCACGCCCTGAGCCGAAGGCAGACGCTTAACCGCTGTGCCACCCAGGCGCCCCAAATAAATAAAATCTTAAAAAAAAAAAAAGATTTATTTATGGGGCACCTGGGTGGCTCAGTTGGTTAAGTGGCTGACTCTTGGTTTCAGCTCAGGTCATGATCTCACGTTCATGAGATCAAGCCCCAAGTCAGGCTCTGGGCTCAGTGGGGCATCTCCTTGAGATTCTCTTTCTCCCTCTCCTTCTGCCCCTCCCCACCCCTGCACACACACACACTCTCTCTCTCTCTCTCTCAGATTTATTTACAGAGAGAGAGAGACAGAGAGCATAAGCAGGGGAGGGGCAGAGGGAGAGCGAGAAACCACGAACAGACTCTGATGAGTATGGAGCCCAGTGTGGCCTCCATTTGATCTCATGACCCTGCAGTCATGACCTGAGCCGAAACCAAGAGTTGGACGCCTAACCGACTAAAGTACTCAGCTGCCCCTCTAACTGTTATTTTTGAGGAGAGAACACACCTGCATGAGCCAGTTCTCCAAAGGCAGCCTTTCCCCTCCCTCCTCTGCAGTTTCCAAAACCAAGTGGCTCTGGCTGGGAATCAAGCAATCTGGGTTTGAGACTGGATTCTGCCACTGCCCTACTGTGTGACATTGGGCAAGCGACTTTTTTTTGTCTGTGGACCTCCGTTTCCTCATCTGTAGAATGGGGGCTGGGATTTGACTAGCCTAGGGGTTTCCCTCCAGAGGCGAGGAAGGTAACATAAATGTGTGAGTGAGAAGGGTTAGGGTCTGGGGGAGACTGGGGAGTGAAAGCTAAGCCCAAAGTCATTCCATTTTAAACAGCCCACTGAGTGGCCAAACGACATTTGAATTCAGCCCAAGCTCCCCCAGTCTGAGATCCCCTGATGCCTGTCCTCATGCTTACTTTCTGCGACTGACCCCTCTCTAGCCTTTGAAGAAGATCGCTGCTTCGCTCCCTTCCTGGCACATGGCAATGTCACCACCACGGACCCTGAGTACCGCCCAGGGGCACTGGCCACCTTCTCGTGCCTCCCAGGATATGCACTGGAGCCTCCTGGCCCCCCAAATGCCATCGAATGTGTGGATCCCACAGAACCCCACTGGAACGACACTGAGCCAGCCTGCAAGGGTGAGCCCTCCGCGTCCCTAGGAGCTCCTTCGGTCTGCAGACTACCCCTGAGCTGGGGATCTTAGGAAGGCCATTCAGGAGGGAGACTTGCATATCCAAACCCAGTAAACCCAGACCTTGGGTAAATCCTTGTCCTTTTCAGAAATAGTTTTCGTAGCTGAATAACTGGTGGGTTTGTTACAGCAGTTAGGGGTCATGACCCAAACGTTTTGAAGAGCTCTAGCTGGAGCTAAGCCATGCGTTGGGCGACGATAATGCATAGGCTGGAGAGTGGGCGGGGTTAGGTGAGAGCAGGGCCCAGGATTGGGCACAAGAAACAGGTGGGTAACAGGTAACAGCGAGCTTGTGAGGCGGTCTGATGCACACAGCTGGGAGTGGTGAGGCCCTTGGTGAGTTCTGAATCTGCCCCCCTTCTCCCCCAGCCATGTGCGGAGGGGAGCTGTCAGAGGCAGCTGGTGTGGTCCTCTCTCCCGACTGGCCTCAGAGCTATAGCCCCGGCCAGGACTGCGTGTGGGGCCTGCACGTCCAGGAAGAGAAGCGCATCTTGCTCCAAGTTGAGATGTACGTTCGGGTGCTGCGGGGGTGTGATGGGTGCGGGCTCAGTGAAGTGTGGTATGACAACACCCTAGCCCGCGCCGGGAGCCTGGCTGGCTATGCAAGATGAAAGAGGGGACTAAGGGTTCAGGATGGGGGTGTGGGTTGTCAGGTAGACCTAGGTACAAATCACTTTTGATTTGTTCAGGCGACTTTGGACAAGGACATGGGTAATGCAGCCTTCTGCAGGAGCTGTAGTGAAAAGGGGGTGTCTCTGACTTGGTGTCTCTCACTCTTTGGCTGTTTCTGGCCGCCCCTGGAGCGGTTTCCAGGAGCCCAGGCCCGAACTGCGTCCTAGTCACCAGCACCAGAGGTGGTGGTGGGTGTGGGGAGAAGCCAGTGAGCTGATGTGGTATGAGATGGCCATGTGACCGGACAGAACCAGAAGTGGGCATGGTCCCAAAGTGGATATGGACAGGGCCTGGAGTTGGGCCGGTGGTAAAAGCATGGCCTGTGATTGGTCAGAGCTGGACTTGAGCGAGAAGGTGCAGCACCTGGGGAGGGAGGAGGGACCAGAGAGTGCGAGGAGTTCCTAAGGAGCTGGGCTGGGAATCGGGAAACAGGAACTGGGAAGAGCCACAGAATAAGTAGAACCCGGAGCAGCTGGCATAGAGGATAAGGCCGTAATTGGTCAAAGGTTGGCCAGACCTGGGATGGGGGAATGTGGACAGGGCTGGACAGTAGGTAGGGTTACTAATGAACTGAGTTAGGGATTGAGCAGAACCGCACAGGAGGGGCCAATCATAACTCAGCCCGCACAACTGGTTCCACTCCCTGCAGCCTGAATGTGCGTGAAGGGGACATGCTGACACTGTTCGATGGGGACGGTCCCAGCGCCCGAGTCCTGGCCCAGCTTCGGGGACCTCAACCGCGCCGCCGCCTCCTCTCCTCTGGGCCCGACCTCACGCTACAGTTCCAGGCACCGCCAGGGCCCCCGAACCCGGGCCTGGGGCAGGGTTTCGTGTTGCATTTCAAAGGTACCGAGGTCTAGGGTCCTGAATTGAGCAGGGGTCCGGCAGGCCAGAGATCCCGGAAGGAGCGTGGTCCCCGAGGCTGGAAGGGAGCCCTGAGTCGGTCGCCCGACAGCCTCCAAACTCGCTGTCTCACCCCTGCAGAGGTTCCGAGGAACGACACGTGCCCAGAGCTGCCACCTCCGGAGTGGGGCTGGAGGACGGCCTCCCACGGGGATCTGATCCGGGGCACGGTGCTTACTTACCAGTGCGAGCCTGGCTATGAGCTGCTCGGCTCCGACATTCTGACCTGCCAGTGGGACCTGTCCTGGAGCGCAGCGCCGCCCGCCTGCCAAAAGAGTGAGCCCGGGCCCCGCCCAGGTCTCTCGTGGCCCCGCCCCTGCCCGTCGGGGTTGCGCCGCTCCGCTTGGGCCCCGCCCATCCCCTCCGCGTCCAGCTTCCGTACCTTTTTGCCCCCCCCCCCCCACTCCCGGTTTCACTTCCCTTCGCTCTGGATTCTGCCCGGATCCTTCTCAGGCCCCGCCCCTTAACCCTTTGGGTTCCACCCCTCTGATCCTGGGTGTCCCGAAACTGTCCCCTCTGGACCCCACTCTCATCTCCGGTCTGCGTGCCTGTCTCATGCACTGTTCTGGGCTCTGACCCCGGTTCCTCTGGGTCCCGCCTCACTGTGGTCCCGCCCCCACCATCTCAGCTCTCCGCTCCATTCTCCCCCTTCTAGACCCAGCTCCAGTCTCAGTCCCCAACCCGTGACATTAGGGGGTCACTTGGCTGGGGCCTAGGCTGGTCGGAGAACTTGGTTCATTTTAATGTAGTCACTGAAGCCCCATGCTGGGCTGGGGTTATGCAGAGGGGCTGGGGTCCCTCCCGACCCTGGCCGAGCTCACAGTCCAGAAGAGGGACAGACACTTAAACAGCTCAGGATATTACAGAGCCCTAACTGCTGGGTGATTTGGGGCAAAGTACTTAACATCTCTGAGTCTTGGCTGCCTCGTCAGCGAAATAGTAATAAGGGCTGTGAAGAGTTTTCACACAGTACCTGTGCGTGTGAACGGTTCAGTAGCTGCTATAAATATGAAGAAGCGCGGTGGGAAGGGGGGGTGCTCATTGTTCCAGGGAGGGGACAGGAGATTTCACAGAGAAGGTGATATTTGAAGGACCTGGGAGTGTTTATGTCTTAGAATAGCAGAAAGGGGTGGCGTCTTGTCATTTTCTCCAAATTTTGGGAAGCCTGCCACAAGGATATGGGATAGTAGGTCTTCCACCCGGCCCCCGGGGGCAATGGTGGGACCGATGAGATTAAGTTCAGGAAGGCAGATTTGGGCTGGACACAAGAAAAACTTTCTGGTTGATGCAGCTCCCAATCTCTAGAAGGATTCACAGGATGTCCAGCCTGAAAGCCAGACAGGACAGGGGAAGGGATGGAGGCAGGGCCCAGAGGGGATAGGGCCTGGCCAAGGCAGCACGTTGAGCCTGAAGGTGAGCTGAGACCCAAGTCTCTGAATCTCAGCCCAGTGCTCTGGGGCTGTGACCCACCCGAGGGACCATGGACCAGTTATTTGACCGCCCTGAGCTCCGCGAGATGAGTCACGTTGAGCCCTCAGGATCATCAGGGTATAGGATACTATGTTTGTAAAGCATTTAGCGGAGTTCCATATACAAGAAATGGCTCTACTTGTTACTTGCACAAGGGTGTAAACGGCACCTGCAGGGCAGGCTGTGCGAGTGCGTGGAGGGCGCTGGGAATGACGGGAACGAGTGGAGCGGGAGGGCTGGGCCCCTCTAAAGAGCGCAGCTGCTGTCCCGCCTAAGAGCCACCGTGCGGGGCTGGCGGCGCTAGGATGCAGCTCATATGCTCTGGTACAGGGGCAGGATATTTCACATTTCATCCTAGGACGGGGGCCTGGCTTGCCCCCACCGCTCTTTTCCGGAAGAAGCCTGAAATCTAAAATGCACCGAATTTTACATTTGTCCAACTTCTGATCTCCTCATTTGGAGGAGATGGTGGGAGGTTGGGGTTTGCTTAGCGGGAAGATGGCCTACAGCTCAGGCGTCTCCCAGCGCTCAGCTTCCGGGAGATCTTTTAAGGCCTGAGCTCCCGCTGAACTTGCCCTCCTGCCAACAGTCATGACTTGTGCCGACCCTGGTGAGATCACCAACGGGCACCGTACCACCTCAGACGCTGGCTTCCCTGTCGGCTCCCACGTCCAGTACCGCTGTCTGCCGGGGTACAGCCTGGAGGGGGCGGCCGTACTCACCTGCTACAGCCGGGACACGGGCACACCCAAGTGGAGCGACCGGGTGCCCAAGTGTGCCTGTGAGTCTGGGGACGCCCTGGGAAGGGTGGCCGGGTGGCCTGCTCAGCAGTGAGCTGGCAAGTGACTGATTTATCCCCTGCAGTGAAGTATGAGCCGTGCCTGAACCCAGGGGTGCCGGAGAACGGCTATCAGACGCTGTATAAGCATCACTACCAGGCGGGCGAGTCTCTGCGCTTCTTCTGCTACGAGGGCTTTGAGCTCATCGGCGAGGTCACCATCACCTGTGTGCCCGGCCACCCCTCCCAGTGGACCAGCCAGCCCCCACTCTGCAAAGGTGCCTGGGCAGACAGGGCAGGAGGGCGCACAGCAGGGTCTGGGGAGTGACGGGACTGGGAAAGTCAGGTAGCAAATCTGAGAGCGACGGTAACCTGCTGAGCTCCCCATTCACCTCCTGTGGGCTCTGATCCTCGAAGGGACATCAGTGGTCCTGGGGAATCTCAAGGTCATGGAATTGTCCTAAGGGACGTAGCCGAGGGGGCTTTGGCTTGGAAGTCCCTGGCCCTCTGGATAGGTCTCAAATTCCCCATTTTTGACAAATTCTACAAACCCGATTAGTTCAGACAGACCAAGAACCCTGAACTTTTAGGGGTCTGGAGAAGGAGGAAGAAGGCCCTGCCCACTCCACACACACCCCGCCCCCCACCAACAGAAGGATAAAGTTTAGGTTGAGCAGAGGGCAGAGAGAACCAGGCTGTCCAGCCCAGCCCCACTGGGCTCCCGGCCTCTACCCAGCCTCCTTCCCTCCCTGGCTCAGACCCCGTCCCCTCCCCCTCCTCTCCCTGCAGTGGCCTATGAGGAGCTCCTGGACAACCGAAAACTGGAAGGTCAGTGAGGGCACAGGTGGAGACCCAGGCCTGGCCAAGTCGGGAGGGCAAGGCAGAGGCCGGGGCAGGAGGCCAGGCCCCGGAGGGGTGAGGCCCAGGGTTCGAGGCCCAGGGCAGGAGGCTGGGAGAGGCCAGTGGGCTGGGCCCAGCCCCAGCTCACTGGCCTCTCCTCTCCCCAGTGACCCAGACCACAGACCCATCGCGGCAGCTGGAGGGTGGGAAACTCGCCTTGGCCATCCTGCTGCCCCTAGGCCTGGTCATCGTCCTCGGCAGTGGCGTTTACATATACTACACCAAGTAAGTACCCTAGTCGGGGAGCTGCTGGCCAGGGCAGACGTCCTGCCTGCCTGGCACAGAAGCCTGGGTGAGGGGGGGGTGGGGGGCTCACCTCTCGATAAGCCCCTCTATCTCCTCCCTCTCCCAGACTACAGGGAAAATCCCTCTTCGGCTTCTCGGGCTCCCATTCCTACAGCCCCATCACTGTGGAGTCAGACTTCAGCAACCCACTGTATGAAGCTGGGGTGAGCCCTTCCCCTCCCCCTGGAGAGCCACATCTCTCGGCTTCCCCAGGGCTCCAGATCTTCTCTCAAAGTCTCTGTAATACCCGTCTTGGGGATTTCAAACTCAGCCGCCTACAAAGGCTGCCTCAGTGAACACAGGAAGTCAGGTGTGGACGGTCGGGAGGGGCGGCATGGTCGGGACTGTGGCTAAGTGACCAAGCTGTGCCCCATCTAGTCTATAGTGGAAACTTAGGCCCAATCGCCAGGCCTTCCAGTTGTTGAAGACAACCCAGAAATTCAGATCTGTGTGTGATTTTAAGATACCGTGAGAGGAACCAAATACCCACAGGCCAGATTCAGCCCTGTTCCCACCCCATGGTTCCCAAACCTCATGATAATGTTATTTTAAAACCCCGGGTCCTTCCCCTCCCTGGTGGACGCCTCCTCCCATTTTCTTCCCTCTTCCATCCCATCCCCGTCCAGCAACTGATCCCATCTCTCTGTCTCCAGGATACACGGGAGTATGAAGTTTCCATCTGAACCCCAAGACTAAGGCTGCAGGACCCAGGACGCCCCTCCTCTCCCCATGCTGGGCAGGGAGGAATACAGGACCTTGTCCCTGGCTCCTTTCCTCCCTGCCGTGTAAATAGTCTCCTGGTCCCACGAGGGGGCTTTGATGGCCCCAGGGACCCTACCGTAAATAAACCAGCATCCTGCCGCCAGAGCCTCCTCTTCTCAGTTGCCAAACAAGGGGCCTGCCCCTCCCCTCCCGCCCTACTGGCTTTTGGACCCTGGGAGGGGAACTCAGCTCCCCTGCAACTCCTGGGGCCTCTTTGGCCCAGGGCACCCCCCAAGGACTGCCTGAGAGCTCTGCTGTTCCCTTGGCCTTGAAGGCTCTTCCCAGATGCTCTGGCCCCCAGGCCTCACCCCTGGGGTCTGGAGGGTCAGAAGAAGAGGGATGAAGGGGGAAAGCAAGGACAAGGCCCCCTCCCCGCTTCATGCCATCTCCGAACCCACAATCTCCCCACCTTCGCTTCTGGATTTTTGGTTTTGAGCAATAAACAGAAAACCACCATTTGTAACTGGGCTGGTGGGGTATGGGAAGGTGGGTCACATAGTGGCCTGGAGAGGGGCCTGGGGAGAGGGGACCAGTTTGGAAAAAAGATGGCGCTCCAAGGCGGGGCACAGGGCAATGTCAGGGGGGCTGGCCTGGGGTCCAAACGCCCAGCTTTCCGCTCGGCCTGCGCGGAGGGTGAGCCCCCTCTGGGCCTCAGCTGTCTCTTCCCCTCTGCTTGATGCTTCTAGGCCCTTTTAGCCTGGAGAGAGCTGACAGCAGCCGCCTCTCCTGCTTGGCAGGACGCAAACAGCTGTCTGTCTGTCCCATGACCAGTTCACCTAAAATGCACGCCCCTTTTGAGAACGTTTGTATGCATCCACACGTACCGTTCTTTTCCTCCCCCATCTTTTTGGCACTCTAAGTATATCTGCTGTTACCCGTCTACTAAGTAATGGTCAAATTTGTAGCATTTCATAAAGAATGAGCTTGGTTTTGTACGCTATGGGGGTCCTTTTCCAGCGTATCCACTTTTAAACATTGTAAGGAATTTATAGCCCATTTCTCTAAAGAGCCTCCCAATTAACTGAATTTCACTTAATTCAAATTTTACATTTAAATATAATGAAACATTTTTAGGACACTCCAAAGAACACCGCAATACTCAGAGGAGGCTGAGTTTCAGAACGTGATGCGAACTGATCCTTCTAAGAGCGTGCGTTTCTAGGCGTTTCTTCCACGCCGGGCATGGTGCTAAGCACTTTGTACGCGTTATGTTTTTACCCTCTACAAGGAGCCCACGGGACAGGGATAATGACTCCCATTTTTTGGATAAGAAAACTGAGGCTCAGAGATGTGAACGGACTTCCTCAGGAGGCTCGAATAAGTGGCCAGATTCACCCCCCCCAAGGTGGCCTCACTCCCTTCTGGCCAGCAGTGCGCGTGACGTGTCCCCCCAGGCACGAGGCCCCAGAGCCCTAGAAGAGGCCTCAGCACTGACACTGGTGGCAGAGGTGGCTCCTCAGAGGCTAGGGTGGCCCCTCTCAGATGCCAGAGGCCTAGACGTGTAGGTGCTGGAGTGTGGCTAGGAGGCTGGGTTCCAGATCCATGAGCTCATCTCCGCCAAGAGGCTGACAGAAAACAGGTTGTTAACTGCCCAAATTAAAGCCATTCCAGTAGCATGGAACATGCCGTTTCACCCATATGGCCACACGTCTGGCCAGAAAAAAAAGAAAAGAGAAAGAAGGAAGGAAGGAAGGGAAGAAAAAAGAAAGGGCCACCCTCTCACATTTCCACCCCAGAGAAGTCACTCCAGAGCACGGCCTGGGTTGGGAGGAGGGAAGGACCTCTCTCTGTCTTTTTATTAAAGCCTTTGATTTCTGGTGATGTCCTTGCCAGCTGAGGGTGGAAAGGTGTGAGATGGTTCCAGAACACCTGGGAGGCTTCGAGTGTGCAGCTGCTGCTTATGACCAGGAGTCCCCAGCAAACTAAAGCATTAGTGACTTGTGAACGAGGAGCTCTGATGCATGTTCTAGAAGGACACAATGGGGGAGAACATGAGAGGCTAAGGGCTGCACCAGAGAAGGTTGGGGTCATCCTCCAGGTGTCAAGCTGCTAAGCAGAGCTCCCTAGAAAAGAAAAAGAACCTTCTGATTCTTTGGACCCAAGGCTCCCGTCTTCTCCTTCCATCCTTCACCTCTCCATCCAACCCCCATCCCCCCCACATCTCTCTATCCTACCACCATTCCCCATTTCCCCCACCCACGCACCCACCACCCATCTATCCACGTATTTCTCCACCCACACATCTACCCATCATTCTACCCATGCACACGTTCTACTCATCCATCTGTCCCCCTGTCCATCTATCCCTCATTCACCCGTCTACCCACTCAGCCCTCTTCCACCTAATCACTCAGCCCCCATTTAAACTTCTCAAAAGCAAGGACTCTAGGGGGCGCCTGGGTGGCACAGCGGTTGAGCATCTGCCTTTGGCTCAGGGCGTGATCCCGGCATTATGGGATCGAGCCCCACATCAGGCTCCTCTGCTATGAGCCTGCTTCTTCCTCTCCCACTCCCCCTGCTTGTGTTCCCTCTCTCGCTGGCTGTCTCGATCTCTGTCGAATAAAAAAAAAAAAACAAAAAAACCAAGGACTCTAGCTTGCTCACTTCTAGACTCCAGTCTCCACAGCAGTGCCAGCACATATGAAGTGCCTAAGACACGTTCAGTGAATTTATCCATCCGTTTATCCATTCATCCATTTGCCCACCCTCTCCATCCACTCACCCATTCCCTGACTCAACATTTTGCCCACGTACAAAGACTTATAATTCAAGGGGCAGTTCAAAGATCTGTAGGCTTCCATGTTCTTGAGGATGAGGAAGGAGAAGTCTCTTGGGACCATGGGGTGCTGCCCAGGGGATGAGAGGGTATTATCTCAGGATGAAATTCTCAATCAACTGCCATTTGGGAAGGAGTAGGAAACCACTGCATGAGCAGGTAGGGCCCTTACAGAGCATCTTGTCCAAGGCCCGCATTGACATATGGGGGAGAAAGGAAGCAACTCGCACAAGGCTAACTCTCAGGCTGATAGCACATGAGCTGTTAAGGCCCAGGGCTTTCCGGCTACTTCAAGCTGCTTCTAACACCAAAGCCCAATTAGGAGAGTTCAAAGGTCCCAAAGGCACTAGAAGGCCAGCTCCCTGAGGTTAAGAACAGTGGCCTGTTCTCAGCTGCAGTGTGCCACTGGTCTTGGTCATGAATATTGAGGTAGCAGCCCCAAAGAACTGACCATCGCTAAGACCTGGTGGACCCAGCACATACTAGACTCAATAAACATCTGCTATCAGCTCCTTCTCTGCCTTCCTCACGACCCCCTCTCTCCTCCTCCACCAACACCTTACATGGAGAGATTCTTCCGGACTCCAGCCTCAACACCCTCTTCCTGCTTACTCTGCATAACACCCCCGGGAGCAACCACACAGCCCTCAACTGCCGACTCCCTCCTAAATCCAATTTCTATCACCAGCCCAGACATCTCTGGTGAGTTTTGAAGCCTTATTTCCAACTATCTACATGGTATTTCCACCTGGTCTTCCCAGGGGCACCTCAAACTCAATCCATCCAAAGGTGGGAGCACGGCAGCCATGGTCCAGGAAGATGGAGGAGGCTGGCGTGACTGAGAAGAGGGAGACTAGGCGAGCAGTTGTAAGCAATGAGGTCCGAGAGACAGTGGGGTGAGGGAGGAGAGAGGCCCTGTAAGCCACTGAAGGACTTCAGCTTTTCCTCTGAAACAGGGAACTGTCGTGGAGTTCAGAGAAGTGGCATGTCATCATCAGACTTCAGGTACAGAAGCCAGAAATGTAGGGGCGGGTCATCTGATTTCCTCTTTTTTTCCCCCCTATCATTTCTATTCAATGACCAAACTCAGTTTTCCTGGTCTTTATTTCTCGTATCTGCCCCTCTTCTCATCTCTACTATTACTGTGACAATTCCGGACCCGATCATCACTAGCTTAGTCTCTTGGCATAACTGCTAACTGGCCTCCACCTCTGAGCTCCCCTTTCCAGCTCACTCTCCCCACTGACCACCGGAGTGACTGATCTAAAATTACAACCTCCCTTGATCAAATCCTCTCCAGGGACTCCTGATCTTAAGGCACGCACGCCTAAGGTCTCTGAGTAGACCCTGGCTACCATGCCTCTGTACTCCAGCAGCTAAACTGCCTCTGATCCCACTTTCTCTCCCGCCCTAAGAACATACACTGACATACTCCCACTCAGTCTACTGAAACTCACCTCGTATCTTTGCTCATACAAGCCCTGCCCCTTGGAACACCCTGAACAACCCATTTTTTCCTGGAAGATTCTTTCTTTAGATGTCACCTCCACCCGGAAGTTCTGTGATTCCGTTCCTTCCTGTTCCCACCAAGGCTGGGATAAGCGCTCTCCTGGCTGTTTCCAATTCTATGACAGGCACTGATCCGTATCATGTGTAACTGACCACCTACTTGACCAGCACCATGTTAACTGTGAACTCTTCAAGGGCACAGACTGCCCTTCATTTCTGGGTCCCAAGCTCCTAAAACCGGGACTGGCATATCCTGTGAACTCTAAATGTTTGGTTAATATGGAACAGCCTTGCCACTCATGGACTCAGTATATACCTTGTCACGAGGGGATGGCAGGAGGTGCGCCTTGGTGCGGGTACGGTTTCTGTCAGAACTAGAGAAGGCGGAGGGAAAGGGGAGGGCTGAGAATTCGGAATTCGAGGATCGGAGCAGAAGAGAATCAGACTGCACGGTTTCAAAGTCCCCCTACCCTGCTAGGATGTTGGCAAACCCTCGCTCTCTCCCCTCGGGCTCCTCAGCCTTCTCCCAGGACAAAGGGCATCTCCCTTGAAGCTTCACTCACCGGGTATCCGTGCCTCTGGTCTTGAAGAACACTGGAAGTAGAGGCCCCAATCAGAGAAATTATTACCCCCACGGCCAGAAAGAGATGTGGCTAGGGAGGAAGGTGCCGAGGTGTTCCTGGCCAGCAGTGAGGAGTGGGTACTGGGGGAGTCGGAGGGCGGGAGCACTACTCAGTCCAAGGGCTGGCTGTGAGATCAGGGAGACGGGCCCGGGTTGCTGGAAAGGTCAGCTGTGGTTGGGAGGGGTTAGGGACTGGAACTCGGGGTATGGTAGGGTCTCTGGACACAGTGGTCCTGGAGTGGGGGGGTCACCGTGTTTGGATATCTGAGTCCCTCGGTCTTGTGTCTGTTTTTCCTTCGTGGGCACAGAGTTCATGTGGCAGCCAGCGATAAACAAGGCCTCGTTGGTGAGTTCTGTGCTGATCCGGGTCAGGAATTCCTCAGATCGGGATAATGAAATCTTCTGCGAAAGGGGAGATTGGAAGGGCTCAGGCTTGGAGTTCCCACATGGGAGTCCTGGGTCTGGGGGCTCCCGGCCTGGGAGCTCTGGGTCTAAGGTCTGAAGAGGGCTGATTCTTGAGATTTGGCTGAGAAGACACTGGTAGTGGGGGGGCAGTCTTTGAGAACCTCAGGGCCAAGTGCTGGGGGCTATGGGCTCAGGGTTGAGGCTAGAGTCTCAAGACTGGAGGTGTCAGTGCCCTTGGCCTAGGAGCTCTCCATCCACTTCAGCTCATCCCCATGCTCACCAGACCTCCACCCAAGGGGGTTGCAGCTTGGGACATCCTGCTGCCCTTCTTCTCCTCATTCCTGGTAGGTGTGGATGCCATCCCCCTGGAAACAGGTGAGACCTGTGTTAGGCTGAGAAACCAGCCCACTTTCCCCAAACCCATCCCACCCCATTCTTCAAAAGGGCCAGATTTAAATAGGGCCCTTAAATGAACTATCCTGCTGCCTGGTTCTCATCCTGGAAAACAAAACAAAACAAAAAAACAAAAACAAAAAACAAACAAACAAACAAAACACCTTTGCCTTAAATCTCCCTGGGGGGCGGGGGAGTGGGGTGGGAACGCCCACAACAATCCTCTCCCTCCACTTCTCCCAGGGGCACTCTCCTTCCTCCCACCCGAGGCCCTTCCCCAAGGCAAGGCAGCCAGCCGGCTTGCTGCCCCCGACCTGGCAGATGAGTTGAAATCTTGGGCAGGAGGGAAACAGGAAGGGCTAAGGAGCCCCTAGTTAGGTCTCAGGGGACGGGGAGTAGGAGCTGGGGAGGAAGGCTGGAAAGAGGGGGTGGTGCAGCTACCCGTTGCTATAAAAACCTTGGTGTCTGCGGACGTTCTGCAACCCCGTTGCCAGGATATTAGGGATTCTAGAACCAAAGGCGGGGGCCGGGGGGGCGGCGGCATTTTTCCAGCATGTCGCATTCGCTCCTCTGGTCTCCGTTCCTCCTCCTTTTGGATCCCTCCTCGGGAATGGTGACCCCAGCGCCAGAAGTCTAGGAAAGGGGAAGATCACACAGGGTGGTGCCTGGGACCGAATCCTCCTACCACTAGGGGCGCGCAAGAAGCAACCCCGATCTCGGCCGTTCCCCACGCGCCCCTCGGCCCCCCGCCCCCAGCCTCTCTAGCCGCCCTCTCGCTGCCTGGAGCCGCGAGAGCAAATGAGGCCGGAGATAGGAGGCGGGGCAGGAAAAATAAAAAACTGTGGGCTGTACTAAATAACCTTGCCCTTCGGGGACGCATCGACCCAGGAGGGCGGAATGCTTCCTTCTTGTCTTTGTCTCCAGGAAGCTATACCCTCCGGAGAAAGGAAAGGAGAAATGTCCATAGAGGCCTCCTTCTCTTTTGACCTCTCCTTCTCAGTGCCCCCCTTTGCTCGGCGCCGAGGCTTCTCTGCGCCCCCTGCTCCCTCTCCGCTTTGGTACGCGCCGATGGAAAGGGGCGGAGGGAGGAAAAGGAAGCGGGCAGATCTTAAAGGGGCCGCAGCCATTTTTACATGCTCCGGCGGGCTGCGAGCTCTAACACCTGGGACCGGGCGGGGACGGCGGGGGCCTGCGCGCTGTGGGCGCGGCCGATCCGCGGGGCCGGAGGGTGAGGCCGCGCGGCGGGGCTGGGACTTGGTTGCCACCTCCAGATCGGGCCCGGGGCGGCAAAGGGGCCGCCGCGATGCCAGGTGAAAATATCTTCCTGTTTGTGCCTAACCTCATCGGTGAGTGCTGCCCGCGGCGCGGGGCCGAACGGGAGGGCTCGGGGGCTCGGGCAGGGTCCCTGATCCCACTCTGTCTGCCCCCGTCCATCCCAAGGTTATGCCCGGATTGTCTTCGCCATCGTTTCTTTCTACTTCATGCCCTGCTGCCCCCTCACGGCCTCCTCCTTCTACTTGCTCAGCGGACTTCTGGACGCTTTCGATGGACACGCTGCTCGAGCCCTTAATCAAGGTGACAGACACCTCCTCCCAGCCAGTCTTGAGGCCCAGCCACCCTCTGTCCCCTTTTCCTGCCTCCTCAGGACCTCGGGGTGGGCGGGAACTCGGGAACCTGGGGGCTCCGTCCTTCCCGTCTCTGAAGAAAGCAGAACAGAACGGCCTACTTTCCCGGCAGAAGGGATTTAAGCTGGCTGTTGAGAAGAACTTACTGACAGGGTGTGAGATAGCAAGACTGGGCATGGCAGTGCTGAAGGTCTCCCTGAAGAAAAACCCATTCAACAGGTGTTTCCTGGGGGGCTACTGTGTGCCAGGCACAAGGAATAAGGGTTCCAGAAGCCACGTTTGGTGGGAGAATGGAGAGGGAAGAAGGATGGTTTTTGCCAGGTTGATTAATTTTTTAATCTGTTCTCCAAACCCACCTGCAAGACCTTCCCCAAGACTTCAAGTTGGCTTGTCTTGAGCCCTGGACCCTCGGTTCTGGGATTGATGAGCCGCAGAGCTCGCTTGCTCATGCCCTGCTCCCCCCCCCCCCCCCACCCCCCCCCCGCCTCCTTACTGACCTCACACCCCACAGAGAGCAGCAGCCCGTTTTCCTCCCCAGGCAGTGGACGCTGGGCATTTTCAATCTTCTTTTAGACTCTGCATCAGAGTGACATGCTAGATCTGGTTCCTGTCACAGACCTACTGCCCCTGATGGCCCCTTCCCACCTAACAGCCCGCATTTTTCAGGGACCCGGTTTGGGGCCATGCTGGACATGCTGACGGACCGCTGCTCCACCATGTGTCTGCTGGTCAACCTGGCCCTGCTGTACCCACGGGCCACCCTTCTCTTCCAGCTCAGCATGAGCCTGGATGTGGCCAGCCACTGGCTGCACCTCCACAGGTCTGCGATTCTGGGGGTGCTGGCCGGCTGAAGAAGACACTACAGTGCGGAGGGAGGGGTGAGGCTATACGGGAGGGTGTCTGGAAAGGCTTCAGGGTTCCTGCGAGGTCTCCCCCTTAGCTCTGCTTTGTTGAAGGACCTTGGGCATAGGCTCTGTCAAGTCCGGTCCTGCTCGCAGGTGGAGTAGGCAATCCCTGAAAGTCCTCTGATTGGATAGTCCGAGAATACGGCTGGGGGCTCTGGAATGTGGTATTTGAATCCTGACTCTGTTAGGGAATGACCAGCTAGGTCGTTGTGTGGTGTTGGGCAAGATGCCAGTTCGCAGTCGAGCCCCATCTCCTCTGTGCTCAGTAGAGGCAATCCCAGCACCTGCCTCCTGGGGGTTCATAGGATTAGATGGACGCGCGTGGTAAGGAGTGCTCATGGACTCCCCCTGCTTTCTCCCCAAGTTCTGTGGTCCGGGGCAGTGAAAGTCACAAGATGATTGACCTGTCTGGAAACCCGGTGCTTCGAATCTACTACACCTCCAGGGTAAGCATTTCCCGCCCCGCCCTTGTTCCCTCAGCTTATGCCAAGGCCTGGGCTGAGCCCGGGTCCTAGGTTAGGAGAAGACACGAGCCCAAGGAGGGACACAGCAAGCCAGGGGAGACTCTGGGGGAGAGAGGCCTGGAAGCGGAGGTGTGAAGGAGGGTAGGATTGGTGGGGAGGGTCTGTGTGAATTGCCGAGGCCAGCAGAAGGGAGGTGGGGGGAGAGAAGCCAGATGGGCCTGTGGAGCCAGTTCTCAGCAAGCCTTAGGCCGTCAAGGAAAAAGCCTTAGGCCACGTGGGCTTTATTCTGGGAGCACAGCTAGTGTCTGAAAGGATTTTTAAAGAGAGAAGCAATATACTGAGATGTCTCCCTCACCCCACCCGCACTCCTGCTTCCCAGTGGGGTATGGTACTAGGGTGCGGTACCAGGGTACGGTCGGGTTCCTCCCTGCTGCCCATCCGCAGAGGGTTCTGGCCCCTGTCCCTTAGCTGGGGGAGGGGCGGTACCACTTAAGCGCCCTCTTGCTGTTTGTGCAGCCCGCCCTGTTTACCCTGTGTGCTGGAAATGAGCTCTTCTACTGCCTTCTCTACCTGTTCCATTTCTCCGAGGGACCTTTAGGTAGGAGGCGAGGGGCCGGGCAGAAGGGTGGGAGGAGGTCCTGGCCTGCCCCAGGGGATGGCGGCCTGGGCCTCCTGTCCCTCACCTGCATCCCCCTTTCTCTGTATCGCTCGTGCTCCCTCCCACAGTTGGCTCTGTTGGTCTCTTCCGAGTGGGCCTCTGGATCACCGCCCCGATCGCGGCGCTCAAGTCTCTCATCAGTGTCATCCACCTGGTCACTGCCGCCCGCAACATGGCTGCCCTGGATGCGGCCGACCGAGCCAGGAAGAAGTGACCCCAGAACCTCCAGCCCCTGGCCGCCCACCTGCCCTGGGGAGTCTCGCTAGGCCGGGCGGCTCCCCGCTCCCTCCTGCAGGGCCCAGGCTCCCGTCTTCCTAATGTGTTGTCTGGCCTGCTGGGAAGGGTCGGCCTCTTGGGTGATGCCATGTTCTCCAGAATCCTGAGGACCAGTCCCACCCCTGGGATTCCGAAGGACCTGGACTTCAAATCAGGAAGGATGATTGGGAGGCTCCGCCCATGCAGGCAGTGCTCCCGGGGCAGCAGGAGGCCTGAGGACCCGGCCTTGTCGCACCTGCTGGCTCAGCCCAGGGATCTGGCCTGGCCTGGGTCTTTAGGGACACTTGAGTGAGAGAGATGGGGTAGGGGCCAGGTTTCGCAAAAGGCAGAGAGAGCTGCGCCCCTGGCCCCAGGAAGCCTAGGGTACTACGGCCAGGAGAGAAGGGAGCGTGTAGACTCTTTCCCATCCCAGTCTCCTGCATCCGGTCTATCCTGACTCTGAAAATCTCCAGAATAGGGGGCGTGGGGGGGGGGG
>NW_024424452.1:17072005-17083402 GCF_017311325.1 Ursus maritimus | reverse complement strand
TCTATCCTGACTCTGAAAATCTCCAGAATAGGGGGCGTGGGGGGGGGAGGGCTTCACTCTCCAGGACTTGGTTTCCTTTGGGATACTCCTGGACCAGGGCCTGGTTGAGGGGAGCTGGGGGGAAAGGAAGATAGATCCATCTGGATGCTTTTCTCCTAGTTGTTTCCTGACCAGCTCTGCCCTGTCATTCCACCGTGACCTCAGAGAGAGGTCCCTGCACCCCAAGCTCATACCCTGTCTTTGCCACCTGCTTTCTTTTCTTTATGACATTGTCACTGGCTGTCTCCATTTTTTTGTATACCTCACATTTTCCACCCCCACCAGACTGTAAACTCCCTGAGGGCCCAGACTTCTCTTGTTCCTTCTCTATCCCCACAATGAAGATGAGCCTTAACGGGGCATATCATAGCCGCTTAATAAAATTCACGAACAGATCAGTTGGTTTCTCAGAGTGCGATCCTTAGATCACCTGTGGATTATTATTATTTTTTTAAGATTTTATTTATTTGTCAGCACAAGCAGGGAGAGCAGCAGGCAGAGGGAGAAGCAGGCTCCCCTCGGAGCAGGGAGCCCAATGCAAGACTCGGTCCCGGAACCCTGGGATCATGCCCCGAGCCAAAGGCAGACGCTTCACCGACTGAGCCACCCAGGCGCCCCGCCTGTGGATTATTTCTTAAAAATTCAGCTGCTTGGACCCTGTGCCAGACCTTTAGAGTTGGCATCTCTAGGGATGGGCCCGGAAGTCTGCTATTTTAGTAAACAACAGGTGATTAATTCTTCCCCATAGTGTTGAGAATCACCGTTCCCTCTCAGGCAGTTTTGAGGCACCCACTGTGTCCTAGACATTGTTCTGGGCTTCTGTCCCTAACAGCTATACCCCTGCCATCTGAGCTTTCTCTGCTGTCTGGCACCAGCTTGCTTTTCAGGACTATATTCGGCCTCCCATATGCCAGATCCTGTGCTGGGGGCTCTTTGCAGATGTTACTCCCTTCGGCCTTGTAATAGCTTGGCTGACAGGCCGTTGTGTCCCAGAGCTGAAATTCAGCAGCGGGGTATTGGGCCTCAAGGCCTGTGCTAGGCCCAGGGCATTCGGTCAGTCCTTTTGGAGGTCACAGGCCAGCCATGGGGGAGGTGATGATGCAGTTCCCGGCCATGCTTGTGGGGGGATGGGAGAAGAAAGCGCCGGAGCGCTTAGGTGTTGCTGAAGGGGTGGGTATCTGGAAAGCTGCTAGGGGGCCCCGGGGCGGGAAGGGTTACTGTGCAAGAGAGGCTTGTTCTCAGCTGGGAAAATGGGGAGGCCAGAGAGCACACCCAGCAGTTGCGGGGAAATGGAAACAGATGGAAACAGATCGATGTGCCGGGGACACTGAGTGCTAGGAGCTGGGAGGCTGGCGAGCGGGTGAGAGCTGGGCCCGAAGCCAGCCAGGGCTGCCCGAGGAGTCCAGGAGGGCATTTGGACTTTATGGAACCACTGAAGGGATCTTTCAAAATAATCAGTAAAGTATGAACTCGTATGCATTACAAAAAGGTGACACAGTCGGCCACCTTAAGCTCTCCCTTCGCCCTAGGGGTGACCACTGCTACTCATTGCTCACGTGTCCGAACAAACTCTTCACGTCTACCCACACGTATTTCCAGATTCTCAAACTCACTCTGTGTATGTGAGAGCTCTGCTCTCACGAGCTACTGTGGTTCCAAGTGCTTTCCGTGTGCATTCATTCCCCCCTTTCGCCCCCAGCCAGGCTAGCCTGAGTACTCACGAATACAGCAAGCCCTTACTGTGCCCATTTTCCAGAGAGGACATCGAGGCCCTCGGAGGAGTCCAGCTCGGCCAGCTGGGCCCCAGAGCCCGCACCCTTAACATTTACCATCCACGGCAGCCGTCTGCCCACTGATGGCTCAGAATTCCATCATGGATTCGTCTAACCAGGTCCTGCCCCCGTGAACAATGCTGGTAAGCGGCCCGGGCCCTCCTTTGAAGACATCTGTGGGATACACATGGGAAGTTTGCAGCCGGGCGGTGGCTGGGGCAGAGGCTCGAGGAAGCTATGAGTCAGAGCAGCGCTGCCCCTCCAGTTCTTCACGTGGCCCCCTGCCTGGCCTGCTCCCAGTCGAGGTGGGAGACCGCCCGCTGCCCTTCACCCTTTGTGAACCCTGCTCTCGCCTGCAGCCAGATGGGTCCTCTGAGCCCTCGCTCAAGCCCCACAGGCCTGCCTCCTTGGCTCTTCGGCCCTCACCATTTCTGGTGACCCCAGGAGTCTCTAAGTTACATAAACCCCGCAAAGCCATGATCTAAACAAGGGGGAGACGTGGGCAGGAGAGTGTGTCTTGCACTCAAGTGGAAAACACTCCTGCGGCCTGACGCCCCACATGGTAGGGCCTGGAGATTGGCCTCTGCCTTTGGTCCAATGTCCAGTGGCTCCACTGAGCTCAGGAGTGAGCAGAGGGACCTGGAGGAGGACAGTGGGGAGAGCCTAGGCTGAATTCGATCTAAGGAACATAGCAGAGTCATACATGGTCTGCGCCTTCGTGCGTTTGCAAAATTCCTATGTTAAAACCTAATGCCCGACGTGACAGCGTTTGGAGACGGGGCCTTTAGGTCATAAGCCTTCACGAATGGGATTAGTGCCTTCTCGAAAGAGGCTCCAGAGGGCTCTCTCGCCCCTTCCACCAGGTGGGGACAAAAGCCAAAGGGGCCGGCTCTGACCAGGCAAGAGGGTTGCCACCAGAACTTGGCCATGCTCGTGCCTCCGTGTTGGGAGTCGGAACTGTGAGAAACACATGACTGTTGTTTATAAGCCCTCCAGGCTGTGGGGTCTTGCTATCGCAGCCCGAGTGGACTAAGACATAGGTGCAGCAGGAACTTTCTGGATCTCATCTATATGCTTTCAGACTAACCGAATAACCACCATGCAAGACATTCCATTTGCTCGGTCACTCGGCGGGTCCTCGGGTGAACCTAACTGAAGGAACAAACCTCAGGGCATACAGCGGTTCCGCCATGACCAAAGTTTACTTCTAACTCATGCTAAGTCCTAATCAAGAGCTCCTGAGGCAGAGATTCAGGAACTCGGGCTCTTCACATCTTAGGGTTCCACCATTTTCCACACAGAACCCCCCGGAGCGCCTCGCTCGCTCGCAAGGGGCAGGCACAGGAGGTGGGCCTGGAGGACTGCCCGAGGTTGGTGTCTCTGAGGCGGGGAACTGACATGTCCTCCTTCCGTCCCCTTCCATTGGCCTCAGCTCGCGGCCCCTTGCCCCAGCAAGGGAGGCTGGGAAAGAGAGATTAGGTGCAGGCCAAGGAGGAAGAGGAACTAGGCTGGGTAAACAGCATGGTACGTCTTGAGTGTGATTTCACTGGTTTCCTTTTGCAAGGGGTTTTGAAGGCAATTATCTGATCTGGAACTCAGCAGAAGAAAAGCCAATTGCTCGAGTGCTGGAGAAACACGGGCTGTGTTGAACTTCATCAGAGATCACACTGTTCTGTATTTCACGGGCAATTTAAGGGACCTTCAAGGGTGAAGTTAGTACCGAGGGACCGGCTTAGAATCCGGCTCGGGCGTAAGCCGGAGCCCCACGCCATGGCCAGCAAAGCCTGCTTGCCGATCATGGAGGTGTATCTGTCTCCCTCACCCTAGTCAGTCCCATGCCTGTCGTCACGCGTACAATTTATTGTTTTATTTTTTTAAAGACTATTTGACAGGAGAGAGAGAGAACACAAGCAGGGGGAGCAGCAGAGGGAGAGGGAGAAGCAGGCTTCCCGCCGAGCAGGGAGCCCGATGTGGGCTGGATCCCAGGACCTTGGGTCATGACCTGAGCCGAAGACAGACACTTCACGGACGGAGCCCCCCAGGCGCCCCACATGCGTACGATTTAAAGAACAGCTTCCCAGGGGCACCTGGGCGGCCCATGGGTGAAGCATCTGCCTTTGGCTCAGGTGGCGATTTCAGGGTCCTGGGATGGAGCCCCGCCTAGCAGGGAGCCTGCTTCTCCCTTTCCCTCTGCCCTTCCCTCCTACCCTCTGCTCGAGCTTTCTCTCATATAAATAAAATCTTAAAATAAAGATCAGCTTCCCTTATTGCTTTACTAGATTCCACAACCTCGTGGGGGTACACACGGCGGTCAGGGACGGGCTGGATGATGCTATGGTTAACATCCCCCTCCCCGGATTCCAGTTCCCTCTGAGGACACACATTTCTCGCTCCTGCTGCGGGTCTATTGTGGGTCTGCTTCCTGCCATTGTCTCTCTGGGACCCATGCTGACAGAGGAGCCTCTATTTGGAACATTGCCCGTCACCATGGAAAAGGGAAAAGAGAGGACAATGATGTCCCTGCCCCTTGCAGTTGACTGGCTAGAACAAGGGATGTGGCCACACCTGGTGGCCATTAGAGATCCATGTGGAGACATCAGGTCATCAGCTGGAAAGGAGTCCAGAGCACAGGGGTGAGGTCAGGGATGGGGAACTGAAGCCCGTGGGATAGAGACGCTCTAAGGCCACGGGGCTGGCCAAGACGGTCAGTGAGAAAGAACAGGGTTCAGGGTGACCCGTGATTTAGAGCAGAGGAAGTGGAGGTGGCCAGGGAAACAGGGGCAGGGCCCCGGAGCTGGGGAGGAGGTGGCGTAGGACAGGTCATGGGGGCCCAGTGTGCCGAGTGACGGGAGAGGCTGCCCGAGGAGAACCGAGCCGCGGGGTCTAGCACCAGGGACGCCCCTGGTGACGCCGATAAGAGCAGTTTCCAGGAAGGGAAGGGGTGGAGACAGCAGCTAATTGGAGTGGCTTGAGAAGATAACGAGAGGTGAGGAATGGAAACTAAGAAATGTGGCTGCAAAGGAGAGAGAGAGGAGTGGCTGCCGGAGGAAAGGCAGGGCTAAGGGAGGGCCCGGCGTTGGTTCTGTGGGGCGGAGAACAGAGGCCGCTCACCTGCCCGGGGACAGGGGGCCCAGAGAGGGAGAAGCTGACGGTGCGGGCCAGAAAGGTGACCCGTGGAGGAGTGGGCTCGGGGGGCTGGAGCTCGCCAGGGTCTGGAGCCCACGGGAGGCGCGGGGCCCAGGGGACGCGTCCCCAGTGGGAACAGGAGGCAGGACAGAGTCCAGGTGCTGGTAGCTTTGCTAGATCTGCTGCTGGGAAGCGGGGAGGCCTCCTGCCCAGTGTGCTTCTATTTTCTCTCCAAGGTGAGAGCAAGCGGGTGGGGACGTGGGTGGCTGGGAGGAGGGGTGTGAGCGGTTGTTCCGAAGGAGAGCTCACACACAACGGAGAAGCGGAGTCAGAGGCCCCAGGTCTCCCCTGAGATTTGTTGCCTTGAGCTTAAAATGAGATCAGTCGGCGTGTGGGATTCACCTCCCCCAGCAACACGCGGCTGGTCAGAGGCGGGCAGAGAGGGCGGTAGTTGGTTTAAGAAGGGATGGGGCCGAGGACCCCTTGGGAAGAGGAGAGGTGGAGTTAAGGAGGGAGGTTTCTGGTGAGTGAATGACCGGGAGCACCGGGCAAGACTGAATGAAAGGGTGGGTGTCAGTGTTGAGAGGGTGGCTGGGGTCACGGTCCCTGAAGCCTCGAGTTGGAGGAACGGTTTGGGAAAGGTGAGGTGGCAGGAGCCCAGGTTTCAGAGGTGTTACGGTTAGTCGACAGGACAGGGTCACAGGACAGCCCCGGGAGCTGGCTGCTGAGGGCAAGGCACATTCCCACCAAGGACAGAATTGCCTGCCATCACCTGTCCCCAGAGGCCCTTGGCCAGGAGCATCTGGTACCTGGCACACGTTCATCACCTCCCTCAAGGGAAGACAGTCGGAAGCAGGGCTGGCGGGGCTGACGCCCTTGCCTGTTCCGTCAACTGGGAGCCGGTCCCACCAAGCGCCGGGGCTCCCCAGCCAGCCCCTGGCCTCAAGCGCAGACTTGAGCAGAACCGCTGGCCGCACGAATGCCACTCAACTCAGAATGAGGCCAGGCTCGTGGGGTCAGGCCTGAGCGCGGGAAGAGGAGTAAGACCCCAACACAAACCAGCAACCCTGTTCAGGAGGGAACGGCCCCGAACGCTTGCACAGGCGGAAGACCTCAGAGGAGTTGCCTTCTCCAGCCACCCAGAAAGGAAACCCCAGCTTCCGCCTCCTCTCTCCCCCTGCGATTTTTTACTTAGCCCAGACCTGGTTCCTACAGCTCTCCCTGCACCAGGGGCTGGGGCACCATGCCGCCACCTCTTGAGGAGGATTTGATCCTGCCCGGATTTTTCCCCAAGAAAGGGCTCTGCTCTGGTTGTGGGAGGAGGGTGGAGAGAGGGAACGCCTCCGTCTGCTCCGGAAGAGCCCATACCAGAAGCCCAGGGACCACTCCAGTGGTCGGGGGCGCAGTGTGACCAGCAGGTGGCGCCAGAGGGAGCCTCCCAAGTGTGGGGCGCGGGATGCAGGGGTGCAAGGTCCGGCCCCAGACTGTGTGATTCCAACACTGGCCGGGCTGGCGTGGGAGCACTTAGCAGTGGGATGTCCCCCAGGGCTGGAGCTACCCCAGAGCGGCCGGCTAGGCAGGCGCGATTCTCTCCCCTGCGGTGTCCTGTCCCCCACCTGGAGTCCAGGAGAGCTGACCGTCAAAAGACAGTCTGGCCGTTAAGACTGTGGGGTCACATTCCTACCCGTGTGACTTCAGGGCAGTCCTCTCCTTGCCTCTGTTTCCTCTCCACCTGACAGAGAAGGACAGTTTCTAGCAGGTACCTGGAGATTTCAGGGGTATCCATTTAGCTCCCCCGTGACGCAGACTGGAGGCCCAGGTTGTTTCAATGCCCAGAAGTTTTTATTCATCAGTGCAGCACGGAGCTAAGGCACGACGTGGTTGCCTCCAGCAGCCTGAGGGGCGGGAGTGGAGGGGAGAAGCAAGCCCTCCCGGGGGCCGGGCATGCCAGCCGCCTTCTGGGCCGGGTGCTGGGCCTCAGAGCCAACCCCCAGCAGACCTAAGGCTGTGTTGAAGAGGTTGATGGGAGTAGAGCCGTCGGTGATGAGGGTGGACTTCAGGCCCAGGCTCTGGAGCAGTTTTACCTGGACGAGCAAGAGGGAAGCGAGAAGGTAGAGTCAGGCCCTCGTCCCTTTCTCTCGTCTCCTCGGCCACCATCCACATGGCCCTGCCACTGCAGCTGCGACCCAAGCCATCCCCACTCGAGTAATCAGGGGTAACAAGGGAGGAGCAAAGGGGAGCCTGGAGGTTTCACCGGGACTCAAGAGGCCTGGCTGCTCCTGTCTTGCCTCCCGCCGCTCACCATTCCAGCCTCGGTTGCGGCCATCGGTCCTTTCTGTTCTTGAACACACTGAGTTTTGTTCTCTGTGTGTCTGCCCTTGGACCCTCTCCCAGGAAGCTCCTGTCAACTCTTCATTGACCTTAAGTATCCCCCACTCAGAGCGACTCTCCCTAAGCCACCCAGCATCACCCGCTCCATTTCCCTCAAAGCACTGGCCACAGACTGGGGCCCCAGGGGCTGCAGCTCCCTGCCAAAGCTAGCACAGTGCCCGATAGAGGACACCGGACACGGGATAGGGGACAGTCCCATCTCCCCATCCCCTTGCCCCTCTACCCCTAACATCTTTCCAGATACGTCTGCCGCCCCCAGCGCTGCCTTCTTGGTTTCAAGTACGGTCCTGAGAGAGAGAAAGAGAGACAGACAGACAGACAGACAGACACACACATACACACACACACACACACACACACACACACACTCCCCTGCTCCATCCCCACTCACCTGCATCTCTGGCCCGGCCACGGCAAGGTCCCTGATGGTGCTGGGGCCCAGAGCCTCCGTCATCTGCTTGAACTTCTTCACCTCCACCTCAGCCAGTTGCTGGGCCTTGCTCACCTCCAGCTCCAGCTGGGCCCGGGCGTAGACCAGTTCTAGCTCTCGCACTTTCTGCACCCGCTGGAGCTCGGCCTCCTGCAAGGGGGAAACGTAGCATTCTTTCCCTTGTGGGGCCCCTGGGAACTGTCCAGGAAGTCCCCCTCACCAGCAGGCCCGAGGGAACGAGGGAACGGAGGCCCAAGGTAGGGAACTGCAAACTGCTCGTCCGTTAGCTGTGGACCGGGGCTGGGCTACCTTTGAAGTCAGTGACCTGTGGGAGGCCTTAATCTAAGCCTTGGTTTCCTCATCGGTCACATGGAGCTAATACTTACCCCTTAGTGGGATTTCAAGCATGAAATAAGGCCACGTAAGACAACGTAACAGTTGGCACGAAGCTGGCCAACGTTCGCACGTACTTTACACACAAGGTGGGGGGCGTTCCACCTGCCCCCCGCCTGGGGGGTAGACAATGATTAAGTGAACAGATACAGGGCAAAGGACTTTATAAACCACGAAGTACTTCAATCAGGCGTCTGACTCTGGATTTTGGCTCAGGTCACCGTCTCGGGGTTGTGAGATCAAGCCCCACGTGGGGCTCTGAGCGGGCACGGAGCCTGCTTAAGATTCTCTCCCCGCCTCTGCCCCTCCCCTGATCCCCACTCCCACTCTCTCTAAAGAAATAGATAAATAATTAATTTGTTAGGGGTTTACATTTCAGATCCCTGGCATCCTACTTATCCTCAGGGACTGCAGTGACGGGGCCTCTTCCAGACCCCAGGCCCCGGCCTCGCACAGGCATCGCCCCCACGCACCGTCTCAATGGCCAAGGCCTCCGCTTTCAGCTTGGCCTGCAGCACGGAGCCTTCTCCCTCGATGCGTAGGGCCTCCGCGCGGGACTCGGCCTCCGCTTTGGCAGTCCCCGTGCTCTCCACCGCCGTGCTGGAGGGGCAGGGGAGTCAGGGGACAACCCAGGACAAAGCCCGGCCCGGCCCCGACTTATGCCGTAGCAGGTGTCACACGCGCCCCCCTCCTCCACCCGTTGCTCTTCCGAGACCCGACCCTCTTTTCCTCTGGTTCCCAGCCCACCTCAGAGCCTCCAGCTCCAAGAGTTCCCTGCGAGCTTTTTCAGCTTCAGACTGGTCCAGGATCTTCTGCCTCTCCAGCCGGCCGCGGGCTTCCTGCTCTAGTCTCTGAGCCTCGTGCCTGCACGGGAGAGGGGACTGGGAAGACGCTGGCGCGGGGCCCGGTCTCCAACAGGAGCTCCACGGGCAGGGCCGGCCATCTACTGGGCGCCCGCGGGCAGCACTCAACGGGCAAACGGAAGAAGGGTGTGCACGGCGAGCCTGGCACGATTCAAGGTGCAGGGGCCCGTGGCCGTGACCAAGGCCCTGCTGTCACACAGCTGACCTTCCCGTCAGGAGAGACAAATGAATGCAGTTCATTTCCAAGTGACAAGTTCCCCGAAAAGGGGTGAAGTGACAGCAAGGCTGAGCAGAGAGGGCGGGGTTCGGGTGCGGCAGGAAGAAAGGGGCTCTCCGAGGAGCTTCGGGCTGACGCCGGAGAAGGAGCCTGCCCAAAGCACTCTAGGGGAAGAGCATTTGGAGCAAAGGGAACAGCCCGTGCAGAAGGCCCTGTGGCGGGAACCCAGCTGCACCAACGAGGAGCAGAATGGAGCTGGAGGGACGCGAGCACAGAAGGCCACAGAAGTTTGGGTTCACAAGCAAGGCGGGGTGCCACAGGGGCAGGGTGGGCCATGCTATCTGCTAAGGGTGACAGCAGGCCGACTGTGGGGGGATGCCATGTCACCCAGGTCCCGGCTGTGGGCTGAGGGAGGGACCGTGGAGATGTCTGGCCCACAGTGGGCATTGCGGGCCGGGGGCTCCCCCCCAGGCCTCACTTACTTGGCAGCCGCTTCCTGGGAGTTGGTGGTGATCTCGATGGCCAGCTGGACACTGCGCTGTAGCGCGTCCCGGGTCCTCTGGTCCACGGGCTCCACCGACTGCACGTCCACGCTGCTGACCACCAGTCCGTTTTGGGGGAAGATGGCCTGGTCCCGAGGCTGGGGCAGGACCCTGCTGTCGGGCCCCTTGGTTTCCAGGGTCTCAAAGCCGAAGACGGCCGTGCGAATGATGCGGGCGGAGTTCTTGTGGAAGTCATCGAAGGTGACGGAGGCCACGGCCCCCCGCACCCGGGACGCGATGGCCTTGCAGGCGTCACCCACGAAGTCAGGCACCGAGAAGAGCTTGGCTGTCTCTTTAGGGTCCTTCCGGTCACTCACCTCGAAGTGCCTGTGAGCAAAGAGGCCCAGAACCGGGAAACCATTTTCCTCCAGGACACAGCAACTCTCTGGTCTCTGAAGAGGACTCGGACGCCCACCCCCCGTGACCGGCTGGGGTCTCTCCCAACAGAGAGTGAGAATCAGTACCCACCACGCACCCAGGTGAGGTCCTGTTTAATTCTCTCAGCCCCCCCCCAGGAGGTGGCAATGGGCGTTATCCCCTCTCACAGACGAGGAAAGAGGCCCGGGGAGGTGAAGGGACAGGCCCGAAGTCACAGGGTAAGCGGCAAGCCGGAAAGCTGGGCTCAGGCAGTGTGGCTCCGTGGTCTGTGCTCTTAGCTGTCCTGCCCCCAAGATGTCCGCGGGCCTCTGCCTGTCATGGTCCTGGTCACCCGGCCAAGAAGTGGCTGAGGGGGAGCCTAGCTTCTGGATGGGACTCTTTCCCCCACCCCACCCCCCAGCTCTAGACGCTGCCATTCCAGCTGTAACTACGTGCCGGGCACTGTTCCCACCCTCACTGTACCCTTTCAATAGCCCTGGGAGGTGCGCGGTTGCTGTTCTAGTTTTACAGACTGGGAAACTGAGGAAAGCACCAAGTCACTTGCCCAGGTCCACGGCTAGCGAACGGCAGGGCTGGGACCCCGGCAGCGAGCCCCGGAGCACATGCTGGGACACCTGCCCACACGTGCCACTCCGACTGGGCGTGTCCAAGGGACATTGGTAGAACCTGGCCGTGGCGTGGATGGCTGCACACGGGCTGAGTTTAGCTGGGGCGCTCCTCCAACCACATCCACCAAACCCTGCTCCCAGGAGGGGAGTCTGCACCTTCCCATCCCCCCCACCTTGGGCATCAGACTGGGTTTCCCTCTTGGCCATGGCAGAGTCAGGCATCCTGCCCCCACCACGAGCCCCGCACGGTGGGAGGCAGCGTTCGTCCTCGGGTCCCTCCCCAGCCCTCACCAGTTGTAGGCAAGCTGCAGCTGCAGCCTGGCATGGTCTGCGGTCTCGATGGTGATGACATCTGTGAAGAAGTCAGGCCCGAGCAGCAGGCAGAGCGCACGGCGAGCGTGGGGACGCTTAGGCCTCCCGGCCGAAAGGGACAACACAGTGAACTGCTCTTCAGGACCTAGTGACACCAGCTCAGGCCCAAAGACCACACTGCAGAGGGAGCAGGGAGTCAGACACATGGAGAGCCCCTCACCCGGTCACCTGTCCCACCTCACCCCCCACTGGCCCCCCCACCTTGCCCCCACACACAGCGGGCCCCCCCAGTCACCTGTCCCACCTCACCCCCCCAACCACCACCC
>NW_024424452.1:17068005-17071995 GCF_017311325.1 Ursus maritimus | reverse complement strand
CCCCCCCCCCCAGCCAGCCCCTCACCGAGCTTTCTTCTCCCTGTAGTCATACACCTGCACGGCTGCGTTGTGAGGGACCCGGTAGCTAACCACACGGGTCTTGTTCCGGAGGGTGGCAGACTGCGGGGTCTTGGTCGTCTCCTTCTCGCCCCTGTCTGCCAGAGGGTCCTGCCCCTTGTTCAGCAGCTCCTCTACCCCAGCAGGCAGCTCCTTCTCCCACAGGACTTCGTCCTGGGTCAGCATGTAGGTGCTCCCAATCACAGCACGTACCTGGAGAGAGGGCAAGGCGGAGGAGGTCACCGGGGAAGGGAAAAGGGAGAAGGCCCCAGCCGGCCGTCCCAAAACAGAGCTGGTCGCGGGGGCAGTAGAGCGTGGTGGTTGGGCTCGGTCTCCGGACTGGGGCTGCACTCAGATGCTGGTGCGGTCGTCTGGGCCAGACAGCCGTGCTTTAGGTCCAGGGCCACAGAACGCACCCACCACCGGCCACCTCCCAGGCTCCAGGAGTAAAGGACATTTCCCACATATAGTGCTGAGAACCTGGCAATGGTAAGGGTTCGACCTTATTTCTTCTGGAATCTTCCCTCTTGGGGCAACCTGGAGGGCATCCTGGGGACAGAGGTAAATCCTAGGACATAGGCAAGATCCACTAACATTTCCTAGGATTCCGAGCTCTACTTCCAGGTTGTATTCTTAGAGAAAGAGGTCAGAGATGTGGTCCTAGGTCAAACCAAGGTCCACGCTTCAGATGAAGGGGCAAAGGGGAAGGATTCCATTGGGATAAGCACATGGGAGAGGAGGCTGGTTCTTGGGGTTCCTAGGCCGCTCCCCAGTCAGACCTTCATGCTGGGGCCAGAGTCCCCTCCTAAAACCTGGCTCATCTTTTCCCTTGGGTGTTTCTCAAATTTCAAGCGAGCTATTTAATGGGGTGCCTGGGTGGCTCAGTCGGTTAAGCATCTGACTCTCGATTCTGGCTCAGGTCATGATCTCAGGGTCATGAGATCGAGCCCTGCGCTGGGCTCTGCACTGGGCGTGGAGCCTGTGTTAGATTCTCTCCCCCCTCCCTCGGCCTCTCCCCACTCCCTGTTCTAAAACGGAAAGACAAAGGGAAGGCAAATACTCCACCGAATGCCCTCATACCTACCAGCCAGCCAGCTCAGATGCCACCACCAAGGCTGTCAAAGTCCCCTCCCCTGTCCCCACCGTGTGCCTCTCCCTGTCGGCCCCACGCAAGCCCCCACCACGGCCACACGGCGGTGATGGTGCCCACCCCTCAGCCATTACCCTTCCGGTCTTGACGTCCTGCACGTAGATGCCCTCGTTCTCGTCCAGAGGGATGGCCTGGCGCTCTTCCACCACCTCCACCTTGGCAGAGGGCACGTATTCCAGCGGTCCGCGGATGAGCCAGCGGTCCCCAGCCTGGTGGGAGACCTTCTCTCCCTCTTCTCCCTCCTCCAGGGGCTGCAGGGCCCTCAGCAGCAGTCCCTGCTGCTCCGAGAGCACGTACACATCCTGGATGCCTCGTTCCAGCCGCTCTCCCGGCTGGAGGAAAAAGGACTTCTCGCCCTAGTGGACAGACGTGGGATTAGGAGCCGGTTGCCGCCCAGGGTTGGGCCTCTGGCGGCACCTGCTACGGCCACAGGCTTGTGTTGAGAACAGGAGCCCAAAATCCTCCTCCCCACACTCCCACTGTAACACCGAGAAGCACGGTCTGGGCCAGGAGGTGCTCGACAAATGCCTACAGACCTCATCTGATTGAGCCTTGCCCTTGATGAATTCCGGACGCGGTCATCACTGGGGCCCTCACAGCTCAACAATTAAGAAGGAACCGCCTATTGCTCAGTTTCTCCCATGCCTTGGTTTCCTGAGATGATGTAGTCTGGGCATTGGCAGACTCCGTTGCTGGGCCAAATCTGGCTTTTTTTTTTTTTTTTTTAATTAACTATACGTTTGAGATACAATCTATATACCATAAAATTTGTTCATTTAAAGAATACAATTCAAATCACTGAGCTCTACCTCTGAAACCAATAATACATTATATGTTAACTGAATTTAAATTTTTTAAAAAGGGGGAAAAAATAAAGTGTGCAGTTCAGGGGCCCCTGGGTGGCTCATTCGGTTAAGCGTCTGCCTTTGGCTCAGGTCAGGATCTCAGGGACCTGGGATCGAGCCCTGCATCAGGCTCCTTGCTCAGGGGGGGGGTCTGCTTCTCCCTCTCCCTCTGCCTGCTGCTCCCCGCTTGTGCACACATACGCTTTCTCCCCGTTAAATAAAAATCTAAAATAAAATGAATAAAAATAAAATCTTAAAAATAAGTAAATAAGGTATACAGGTCCATTGTTTGGGGATACCCACAGAGTCGTCCAATCACCACGATGATCTGACCCCAGGGCATTTTCATCACCCTGAAAAAGCCCTCACTCAACAGCAGCTTACGTCCGTCCATCCCTACTCTAACCACTGATCTGTTTTCTATCACTATGGATTTACCCATCTGGGACATTTCATATGAATGGAATCATGCAATATGTGGTCTTTCACGTGCGGCCTCTTGCTCCGCACGGCGTTCGCGCACCCGCGTTGCGGCAGGTGTTAGTACATGCAGGTGATTAGTGCACGAGCATCGTACGCCTTCGTGCCTTCGTTTCTTTTTATAGCCCAAGGATATTCCATTGTGTGGCTAGGCCACAATTTGTTATCCATTCATCCACTGATAGACATTCGGGCTGTTTCTGGAAGCAAAACGTTACCGGAACACAGACACACTCGTTCATTTACAAGCGGTCTACGCTTTCGCTCCAACGGCACAGCAGAGTGGTTGCAAGAGAGGGACACCACTCACGAAGCCTGAAATACCCGCGGTCTGGCCCTGCAGAGAAATGTGCCCATCCCTCCCAGGGTGAGGCCGGGGCGTGGGGAGAAGCGTAAACCAAGAGGTTTGTTTCGTGCAGGATGAGGACAAAGTTTCCAGGACAGCAGGCACGGACGGGGCCCCGGAGGTGCTCCCAGAAGAGACCGTCTGTAAATCTCCCTGAGATTGGGGGCCTCAGGAGATCCACAGGACAGGGTCTCAAAAGATAAAACTGGGTGTGCAAAGGCACGGGGCGGGGGGGAGCCCAGAATAAGCGTGATGCTTCTAGAATGTGTACGTAGGGTGGGAGGAGGGGAGGGAGCGGTCCCGGGGTCTCAAGCCCCTCAAGGGCAGTCAGCCTCCCCGGAGAGCAGGACGCATTTACCTTGACCACACGCTTTTGCCCCAGCTGGTTCTTGCCATCCGGGCCGACCGGGTCGAGAATCACACAGTAGTTGCGGGGGCCCAAGGTGGTGATGGGCACGATCCCCAGCACCTCCTCGTACACATCTGGCACGTGGGCCTCCGTGTCCTGCACGGTCACCAGCCACTCCTCCCCAGTGCGGCGGCTCACTCCCCTCAAGTCTCGAAAGTTCTGCAGAGCCCGGAGGTGCAGGGCCGTCTGGGGGACAAGATGTAGGGAGCATGTGAGGAAACTGACCTCCAATTCCCTCAGGGGAGCTGGGAGCCCCACTGGCCACTCCCCCCACCCCCTACCCTGGCCAGAGCACAGACCTTCTCTGTGAGGATCACGGCATCCACCAAATCCAGAACTTCCTCAAACACGGCCGGGAGGTAGGCGCCCACCGAGCGGACCAGCCATTCTTCTCCTGGGCCAAGGGGGGAGGCGGGAGGGTCAAAGGTCACCCAGCCTGCTCCCCAGCTGCCCCTTCCCGCAGCATAGACAACCAGGACCTGCCGGCTCTGGGGGTGAGAGGCCACGCCCTCAGGCTCCAGGGCCTGACAAGGGTGCATATGTTACTTTCTTTCCTGAGGCCAGAGAAAACCAACCCCTAGCCAGGACAATAAGAAAAGCCGGCTAGGGGCCCAAGCTGCTGCCATGCCTTCTCTGGGCTCCAAAGACCAACTCCTCCCCTTTGCCTGAAAGGGGTAGAACTGCCTCTAGGAGAGCTGGAGAC
>NW_024424452.1:17050568-17067995 GCF_017311325.1 Ursus maritimus | reverse complement strand
GTCTCGCTTCTCGGACAAGCAGGAATGCCTGGCTACAGCCTTGCCCTTGCTGGTCGTAAACCCCGGCGCGTAACCTCACTTCCGCGCCTCAGTGAGGTCATATGGAGAATGGGAATCGTAGGGCCTCAAGGTTGTGCGGGGCTAAGTGAGTTCCCATTTGTAAAGCATTTTGAACCACACCTGACACAGACGGGTAACATCACATTGGCCGAATACGATTGCTAATTGTATATGAACACCTGCTCTGTTGGTCTAGAAACAGATATGACTGCCACCCCTGGCCCACGGTGAAGGGGAGGGGGAGGGAAAAGCCAACACGTTCATGATCAGAGGGTTAGGGCAGAGCCGGCGTGAGGCTGGGGTGGGGAAAGCAGCCACGGGCGGTTCCAAAAGCTTCTAAGAGATACCAGGGAAGCACTTCCTCCCAGGCTGCAAGGGCCACCCCCAACGCTGCAGGCAAGACAAGGCCCACCCACCCCCATCAGCACCCCTCATCAACCCCACCTGTCACCCTCTCCTTGCCCTCCCGGTCCCAGCACTCCTTGCGGGCCCTCAGCCGCAGGGCCTGGTTCTGCCTGACGACTGTGGCCTGAATGATCTCCAAGACCTCCACTTCCTTCCGGGGGATATAGGTACCTGGGAAGGGAAGACGAGGCAGAGGGTCAAGGCCAGCAGGTATCAAAGCTATCATGGGAAGACAGGGAGCCTCGGACCCGGACTCCAATCAATGCAAGGAACTCACCAGGTCCTTCAAATAGCCACTCATCTCCTGCCACCACCTTGTCTCCATTCTTATCCTCAAAGTCCAGCAACGCCTTGAGATGGAGGGCAGTGTTGGGCAGAACCACCTGCAGTGGGCTGATGTCCTACAAGGGGAAGATGGGAGGTCGCGGCACATTCAGTACTGTGGCCCCAGGAGTCAAACCCGATCCCTTGGAGGTCAGAGGCCACAGCGTCGATCTTCCCGTGGCCCCAGATAAGCCCCCAGGTGGAATGTACAAAGGAAAGGGTGGTCCCAAAGCCGTCTGGTCTGAAGAACGGGACAGGTGACAGAGGAAGCAGACGCGCTGCCAAAGAGCCAAGGACACACATTCCTCTGGAGGAAGTGCTTAGACGTGGTTCTGAACTACAAATCTAGACAGGAAACGGGGAAACACCTCAAGGCCTCGCATGCACCAGGGCCCTCTATGAAGTGTAGTGAAGTGGGAAGTAGGAACAGCTCTAACAGGCACATGGCTTTGTTGTCAGGGTTGCCTCATGGTCACAAGACAGCTGCTGTACTACAGCCATCACGTCTCCCTTCATCAGGAAGGGGCACCTGGCAACAAGTATCCAAACCTTTCAGAGGTTTGTAGAAATGTTTCCACGAGTAGGACCTCACTTGGTCTTTGGTCTGAGGGAGGGAGGAGAACACGCAAAGAGCCTCACAGAGACGTGCCCAAAGTCACACAACTAGTAAGGAACGGGATCAGGACTTGAACCACAGTCTAAGTGAAGCCTGCCGGCCACTCCTTACTCCGACCAGAGTGGCCTGGGGTGGAGAAGGTCGGGTAACTGCACTCTCCCCACTGACCACACACGGGGTCAGAGGCAGAGCTGGAGGCTCGCAGGGCAGGCAAGCCCTTCCTTGTCCCTTCCATGTGCACAGCACCCAGGCCGTTGCGGCGGGGGCAGCCTAGCCCTGGCTTTGTGGACGGCACGTTCCAGCAGGTGACAAGACAGACACAGACCGTCCTCTTCAAGCAGACCGTGGACAGTGTCACGAGAGAGAAGGTGAGAGAGAGAGAAGGCGAGAGAGAGAGAGAAAGAGAGAGAGAAGGCGAGAGAGAGAGAGAAGGCGAGAGAGAGAGAGAAGGCGAGAGAGAGAGAGAGAAGGCGAGAGAGAGAAGAAGAGAGAGAGAAGGAGAGAGAGAGAAGGCGAGAGAGAGAGAGAAGGAGAGAGAGAGAGAGAAGGCGAGAGAGAGAGAGAAGGAGAGAGAGAGAGAGAAGGCGAGAGAGAGAGAGAAGGCGAGAGAGAGAGAGAGGGAGAGAGAGAGAGAGAAGGAGAGAGAGAGAGAGAAGGCGAGAGAGAGAGAGAAGGCGAGAGAGAGAGAGAAGGCGAGAGAGAGAGAGAAGGCGAGAGAGAGAGAGAAGGCGAGAGAGAGAGAGAAGGCGAGAGAGAGAGAGAGAGAGAGAGAGAGAAGGCGAGAGAGAGAGAAGGCGAGAGAGAGAGAAGGCGAGAGAGAGAGAAGGCGAGAGAGAGAGAAGGCGAGAGAGAGAGGTTGCAAAAACTCAAAGGAAGTTAGGAAAGGCCCTCTGGAAGTGGCATTTGACCTGGGGTTCAAAGGAAGAACTTGCTTCTGACACAAAGGTGTGGGAAGGGGAGGAAACGGTGCACATTCTGGAAGGAGCATGTCGGCCAGCGGGTTGTCACCTCCCCCATCTCCTCTATCATCACTTCCCACCTGTTCCATCGAAAGCTACGTCTGCCTTTATCCATCGCTGCCATTCCCCAACATTTCTCACCTGAACAATGGAAAGGTCTTAACTGGCCTCCAGCTGCCACGTCTGTCTCCTCCCAGTTCATCGCCCACACCCCCGCAGGCTCCCAGCTCCTGACTGGGTACCCAGCAGTATCATCACGTAAAACTGGGAATGTGGGAGAAGAACAGATTGCGGGGGACTGGCAGGTTTGCATGTCCAGGAGGAGGTGGCCGTGGGACACCCAGGAGAGAACTTCCTACAGGCAGCTAGGGGCTCGCGGCTGGGCAGCTCCCAGCGATGGTACTGGGCTTGGGGTCTCCAGCCTCGACGGAGGGCTCAAGGCCGAGAGGGCACGAGAGGGCACGCAGGAGGTTCGGGACAGAATTTGAAAGCAGAGGGGACAGGGGAGGAGGCGGGAGCCATCTAAGAAGACGGAAAGAGACACCCACAGAGTCAAACAGGAAGATGAGTTTTAGCAGGGGCGAGGTGGGAGGGAAAAAAAAAAAAGAGAGAGACAAGTTTTAATAAGAGGGCAGGTGGACAATGGTTGTGGCTAAGAAGGCCCATGAGACACAGCATGGCCCCTGGGGCGGCAGTTAGGAGGCCTTAGGGCTTTGCCAAAGCGAGCTTGGGGGAGGTGGGGGCGGGGTCAGATGCAGGGGCTTATGAGGAAATGGGGCAGAGGACCTCAAGTACAGGGAGTTATCAGAGTACGTAAGAAAGGAAAGAGAAAGCAATAAATAGCTAGAAACTGGGTTTCTACAGGGCCACTCAAAGGTTCATGCTTTTAGTATTCAGTGTGCATATCCTGGGATCCGGCAATTCTTAAATAGTTTTTGTTTTGTTTTGTTTTGAATTTTAAGTAGGCTCCATACCCAACGCAAGGTTTGAACTCATGACCCCGAGATCCAGGTCAAGTCCTACCGGCTGAGCCAGCCAGGCCCCCCAGTATCTTCTAACTCTTGAAAAGCAGCAAACCGTAGCGTGTGCTAGGACACACAGCCAAGTACATTCATGGCAAAACTGGTTTTCCTTATAAATTGGAAACACCCTAAAAGAAACTCAGGAGGAGAATGGCTGAGCTTGCGTTCGTCGTATGAAGTTCCCTATGACAAACGAGACTTGTGCACCAACATGCAGACGTTCATCAAAATACAGCGGCAGGGGGCGCCTGGGTGGCACAGCGGTTAAGCATCTGGCTTTGGCTCGGGTCATGATCCCGGGGTCCTAGGACAGAGCCCGGCTCTCGTAAGAGCTGTAGTGATCAGAACAATATGGAACCGGCACCAGAATAGACACATAAATCAATGACACAGAAGAGAGAGCCCAGAAATAAGGCCATAATTACATGGTCAATTAATCTTCGACAAAGGAAGCCAGAATATACAATGGGAAAAAGTCTTTTCAACAGATGGTGTTGGGAAAACCGGACGGCAACACGCAAAAGAGTGAAACTGGACCACTTTCTTACACAAAAATTAACTCAAAATGGATTAAGGACCTAAATAGGAGACCTGAAACCATAACAACCCCAAAAGAGAACACAGACCGTAATGTCTCTGATATCGGCTGTAGCAACATTTTTCTAGATGGGTCTTCTGAGGCAAGACAAAAAAAAAAGCAAAAATAACCCACTGGGACTACGTCAAAATAAAACACTTCGGCACAACAAGGAAACCACCAACAAAACTAAAAGACAACACACTGGACGGAGAAGGTATTTGCAAATGGCATATCTGACATCCAAAATATATGAAGAACTTAGGCAACTCGACACCAAGTGGTAACTTAATTCGAAATGGGCAGAAGCCATGAACAGACACTTCTCCAAGGAAGACACACAGATGGCCAACAGACTCATGAAAAGTTGCTCAGCATCACTCACCACCGGGGAAATGCAAATCAAAACCACAATGAGCTATCACGTCCTGTCAGAATGGCTGACATCAAAAACACAAGAGACGGTAAGTGCCGGCAAGGGTGTGGAGAAAAAGGAGCGCTGGTGCACGGGGGAGGGCGGGGCATAAACTGGTTCGGCAGCTCTGGAAAACAGTATGGAGGGTCCTCAAAAAATTAAACCCAGGACTGCCCTACGATCCAGTAATCACACTACCGGGTATGCACCCAAAGAATATGAAAACACTCATTCGAAAGGGTATGTGCACCCCAAAGTTTATTACAGCATTATTTACAACGGCCAAATTATGGAGGCGACCCAAGTGTCCACCAATAAAGGAATGGATAAAGAAGACAGGATACATATCTACAATGGAATATTACTCAGCCATAAAGAATGAACTCTTGCCATTTGCAACGATGTGGGTGGATCTAGAGAGTATCCTTCTAAAATAAGTCAGAGAAAGACAAATGCCCTATGATTTCACTTATATGTGGAATTTAACAAATTAATAAAGAAAAAAAAAAAGACTCTTCACTATGGAGAACAAACTGATGTCACCAGAAAGGGGGGGGAGGGGGGGCTGGGGAAATTAGGTAAAGGGGATTAAGAGTGCACTTACTGTGAGGAGCCCTGAGTCACGCATGGAATTGTTGAGTCATTATATAATATTGTATGTTAATTACACTGGGATTAAAAAAAAAAAAAGATACAGAATGATGAGCTGGGTTCCCGGGCCAGCTGATGGAGGCTGCAGCAGGTAGAGAAAAGTGAAGATATCAACTAAGGGAAGGGGACACAGACCCAGGTCCTGCCAGATGGCCTTGACTCCTAAGTATATGAGGAATCTGTGTAAGAGTGAGAGGACAGAAAATAGGAAGAGAGGACAGAAAATAGGAAGAGTGAGAGGACAGAAAATAGGAAGACAGAAAATAGGAAGATAAATATTTAGAGGCACACAGAGAGAAGTAGAGAGAAAGCTGGTTAGGAAGGAAGAGAACCACTGAACAGGGCTTGGGTTGGAATGAACTGCCTAACCCAACAGCGACTTGTAATCCTGTCGTCTTGGGGGATCTGTCCCCGCTGCCGGGAAATCCCTCCTGAGTTTGAGAACAGAAAGGACAGGCGGGGGCCACGCTGAGCCAGGACCAGGATTTGCCATGGGTCCTGCACACAAGAGACTGTTAAAACGATATGCTCCAGTTGGAGTAGCAGAGAGAGACCAGGAAGAAAAGCCCCGAGGGGCCATGAGGGCCCAGGAGGCCCAGGAAAGGGAGGCTGCTGGTGAGGGGGTTCGGGTTGAATTGCCAAGGGGAGGGGGAAGGAGGCCAGAGCCAGGGGCCACCTCAGTGAAGACCCGGAGAGAAGCCATATGGGCAGAGAGGGGCAAGAGTAGAATGGTGGGTAGAAAGGGAGTGTCTCCAGGGCGCTGGGCTCTGAAGAGGGAGAGGCCCTGCCCTCCTGGCCTGGAGGATGTGGGGTGTGAGAGAATGAGCAGCGGTGGGCTGGGGATCCTAGGGAGCTTTAGACACTGGTGTTGATGACCCCCCCCCCCCACACACACACACTGCTCCCCACCCAGAGGGGGCCTGAGCTGAGCAGAGGTATGACCTAAGGCTTTTTAGCTTTTGACAGTTCCAGACTCTTACACAAAAGTTGCAAGAATAGTACAAAGAACTCCCGGAGGCGCCTCGCTCAGAGTCCTCAAGGGTTAACATTCTCATTACTCGCCAGCACTTTCTAGCTCTACTCGCACACGCTCCTCTCCCCAAGGGGCCGCCACAAGTGGGCAGGAAGGTCTAACTCCCTCGGTGTTGCCAGGAAGCTTCCGGATCGAGAAGCACCGTTGCCAGGAAGCTTCCGGATCGAGAAGCACCGGTTAGTAGAGGAAACCAGAGTAAACCAGTATGAACTGGCAAGGAGGTGAGGGCAGAAGAACAGTTAGGAACGTGAAGGCTGCGGTCCACTCGCTAAGGGCAACGCGGCCAAGGGCCCGGCCAGCAGCGCAGGCCTGAGGGGCAGTCACCGGCGTGGGAGCCTGGACCTCGTCTTGCCCACCACCGCGGGCCACCGCCCGCCAGGGTCTGGCACTGTTTGGGTGAATGGGATGCTTCCTCTTGGCAAAGTCATGGAGCACCAGACTGGTCAAGAGCTTCTCGCAGGCTCTGGAGCCTGGAAAGTCAGGTGGGGAGATGGGCTGACAGCTCTGAAAGCAGGGGCAAGTCTGTTGTGGGCCTGTGGGACGAAGCAAGAACTCGGGCCTTGGTGAGAGCCGCCAGGTGTCCCCCGCCCCCTCCCACAGCCCCAGTGGGTTTCCCTCCGGAAGGCAGCGCAGAGCCCCGGGACAAGGTCGAATGGCCATGGGGGAAGCCAGCCAGGTACCTTTTCCAGCACCTCCCCCGGGTACAGGGGGAAGGGGTCCTGGGTCAGCCGGATCTCTAGGTCGGCGTGGCGGAGCCGTACTTGCCCTGTGACGTCGAACAGCACGGCGCCCTGGGGATCCCGGGACACGGGGTTGGCCACTGTGCAATAGTGGCGTGGGGGGACAGTCACCATGCGCAAGGGGGCAAACAGGACCCTGTTGGAGGGGGAGAAGCAGTGTGAGGACCCAGGGAGGCCCTGTTCCCACTTCTGAAGGGGACCATGACTGGTAGAGAAAGCTCCCCATCACCCACACCAGGGCCAACCCTGCCTGGGGACAGGAAGGAGACGGACGGTCGTGCCAGCCAGACGAGCAGGTACCCCACGGCCCGGTCCCAGCACCCACCTCTCATTGTCCTGCCGGATGTAAGTCTTTGGGCCGACCTCCACGCGGGACACGTTGCTGTTCTGGTCCAGCACGTGGATGTAGTGGTACGGGGGGATGCGGATGATGGACTCTTCAGTTGCCATGGTGACTGCTGAGGCCAGGGCAGCAGGCTGGCAGACAGGTGGGGAGTGGATACAACAGGATGAGCACAGGGGGGCCTGGCAAAGGCAGGCGTGAGCCTGAGGCCCGGCTGGGGACGGAGAATTGGGCCTTCCTCCTCCGGTTTACGTCATTTTGCCCCGTACCATCCCGCGCCGGCCTCTTCCTTCTCCCCACTCAGAGCAACCAGCGCATCCAGACCCCTGCCGAGAACTGCTTGACATGGATAAGCACAGAAGCCCAGGGGTCCCTGCCTATTCCTTCCCCTTCCCAAGCTGCCCGCAGCATGTGAAGGGGCTTGAGATCAGAACTCGGGAGGTGCAGTGGCCTTTCCTGGCACAGCGGGGAGCAGCGGCTCCGAGGAGCTCCCCGGCTCCAAGGATTCAGGCTCCTTCATTTGAGGGGATCCCGAGGCCCAGGCTGTATTGAAATGTTAGTCCACAGACCAATATTTACACGATCTTTGCACACACACACACACACACACACACGCGCTTAAGCAATCTGGGATGAAATGTTCAGACATGGGTCACTCTCAAGGGAGGGATCCCTGGTGAAACAGGCACTGCAAAGAATCAACTGGATTAGAAACACCAAATTATTCTAGTCCTTTCCTCCCCAGTTCTCACTGGTCTGTTGCCACTCTCGGTTTCCTAGAGTTGTGGGTCGGGGTGGGAAGGGGAAGGGAAGAAAGCAGTACGTACCCCACCTACCCTCACCCTACCTGCTTCTGAATCCTGGGTGGCTCCAATCAATGCCTGGCCTGTTCAGGAAGGTGGCACCTCCACCCCATCCCTCCCTCCAGCATGCCTTGGACTTTGGACAACCTATCCCTTGGAGTCACATAAGGGGAACCGAGTTTGCTAGGGGACTCAAAGCCTTGTCCTCGGAGACTCTGGTCAGACATTTTTGAAGCCACCACCAGAAAGAAGGGACACCTCCTCTACTCCACCATTCGTCCAACTTCCAACCTGAGTGAGGAAAGGGGAAGCGAGGGGGGTGCGGCTTGCCACGGGAGAAACAGGCAGAAACCACAGAATTACAGGACCGAGGCAAGGCCCAAGAGTTTTGTCATTTACACCGTCTGTAAAATTTCTTTTTCTTTTGGTTTAGCAATTATGAGTTTCCACAGACTCCTGATTGCCGCTTCTCTTGAAGAATTAGGGCCACGCCCTCTGTCCCCGCCTAGCAGACCTGGATAGAGCCAAGTCACAGCTGCCCCCTGTGGATGGGACACGGGCTTCCCTGCCTACCCCAGTCCCCACCTGTTGTCCCTGCTGTCCTACACCTGGGCCACTGCACTCACATCACCTGCTGGGCTTCTGCTTAAAGCCCTCTACCACAGCACCAAGAGAACTTTCTCTAATCAGGGACATCTTCTAACCCTGTGCTCCTTGGGCTGGCCACGTGTAGCCACTGAATACTTGCAGTGTGACTAGGGTGAGGAACAAAATACTAGATTTTAATGAAGGTGGCCGAATAAGGCTGGTTGATCCCAGGTTACACAGTGTAGCTCGAAGGGGTGGAGTTCCAGGTAGGGACTACGAATCATTCAGGGCCACCCAGCAAATCAGTGGTACCACTGGGATGAGAATCCCGATGGAATGGCTGGTCCCGTCCCTCCCCTGGGGCAGCAAGGGACAGTGGTTAGGGGCCGGAATCAGCCAGACTGCCCCCCCCCTTACAGTTCTGATTTCCTGCCTTGTACCGTTTCCTTAATGTCTTACCTCATTTTGAAAGCTTATAGTTTTGACCCCTTTTCCTCGTATGCTTTTCCACAAAGGAATGTTCTCCTGCGCTCTCTCTCGCAACTTTGTATGGGATTTGACCTTGATACTTTTCTGTGGCTCCTTCTTATGGGAAGTTCATTTCCCTTAACTTGTAGGAGTGGCTTTTCTAACGTCAGAGCTCCCCCTTCTGTTGTGTTCAGGTAGGGTTTGAAAATACAGGGGCTGGCTTTCCGCTTTCTTGGTTCTCCTCCCTACTCTCACCAGGCCCTTCCTGTTCCTTCCTCTCTGCTGCCCAGTCCCTCCCAGCTGTGCTTCTGAAGCTGCTCCCTGATGAAGGCCCTGAAAAGCCCCCAGGATCCCTTACTGAATGGGTAACCTCGGACAAGTCCGTTGCCCTCCCTCTACCCATTTCCCAGGCCTACACACTGAGAATGGATAGGGCACCTACCCGAGTTAGGAGGGCTGAGATCATTATAAAGTAGTTGGAACAGAGCCCGGCTCTTCAGAAGCACGATAGGGCTTACTGCTGAGGCAGAAGGAGCCTGCGGCCCAGCTCCCTTATCAGGGGATGTGGCCTAGCACCAGAAGCTCCCTGTACCACCTGGCCTTAACTAACCACCCCCTTGTTGACTGGTCAGAAAGGTGGTGAGTCTCCTGTCACCCCAGCTGTGGGGCTAGAAGAACAGCAAAGAAGGGGGATCTGATGGCCAAGTGAAGCCTTTTCCAACTGCTCCTTTGCCAAGTTCTCTGCAGGGTAGAAGCCTGGCCAGGAAGCCAGATGGGGGAGAGGAAGGGCTAGGGCTATAAACGGAGGTGTGGACAGGGCTCCATGAGGCCCCCCCAGGGAAGATTTGAACTCTAGAAGGCCATGCAGGGCTGGGAAGCAGGCCCCAGGAGCAGCCTCCAATGACTCCTTTTTGGACAATCCCCCACTCCCTACGGCTAAGGCCTCTCCGCCATCTGTCACCCCAGCTGGGCCCAGTCAGGGGGGCTGAGAGCCTCGCCCAGCTCAGTGAGTCAGCTGAGAATCATCCTCCTAGCTGGCCTGCCTGGGCTTCTGCCTCGTGCCAAAGCCAAGGCCTTCAGTACCAGGACCCTGTCTTAACCCACCAGGCCCGACAGCTGTGCCTTCCACCCAGACCACCTGCTCCTTACCCAAGAGACTTTGCTCTTTTCATTTTGTCATCTGCAAAGGCAGCCCCGAAGTAAGGCCTCTCTAGGGAACCAGGGAAACCATCCGACTCAGACATGTGTGTGACAAGTCCCAGATTTAGACTTTTGTGGTCTACCAGACGACAGGTACCGTCAGAACATTTTCTTCCCAATAGATCAGGACCCTTAAAAAACACCGGTCAAGGACTGTGCTGATCTTTGGAAGTTCCTGCCCAGAGCTTGGGTTTGGCCCCCATATTCCAAATCCACCCAGGCCTCCCTTCGGTGCCTGCTTCCAGGATCTGCCCCCTTGTCTGCTTTCCGGGCACATGGCCAGCTTTGCCCGACCACACTTCCCTCAAGGGTCATGAGACTCCCGCAAGAGCCAGTCAACTTTTGCCCAAAGTCTCAGACACCACACCACACCCACGAAGAAAAGAGGAAAGTAACGGGTGGTGGGGCAGAGAACACAACAAGCTATAGGCAGAAGTGGGGTTCATCCTCGAGGCAAAGGGGGTTCTTGACCAGTGTCTTGGCTCAAACGGAAACTTAACACTACAGCAAAACTTCATGAGTTGCTTTGGTCAGTACTGGTCAGAGATCTTCGGGGTCAACTGTGAGCGCCTGGCACTGGGACTCCAAGAGCAGGGACCAGCTTTCTTATTTCTGCCTGTGCGCTGGTCTGCGGCGAGCGGCGTCTGGCAGTGTCTGAAGCGTGTTAGTGAGGGGGCTTCTCGGTCCTCACTCCAGAGCTGCTGAATTGGCCGCATTTTAACTAGATCCCTGGCCATTTGGGCGCACATTAAAGTACCAGCAGCCCAGGCCTCAAGCAGCCACTCTCAGCCCTGGCTGTATCTGAGAATCACCTGGAGGTCTTTGAAAACCACTGATCCCTGGGGGATTCTGACATCAGGGGCCTGGGGTGGGTGCAAGCATTGCCTCCCACCCCCCTCCATCCCCCCCAGTAGGCTCTCCACCCAGCGTGGAGCCCAACACAGAGCTTCAACTCCCGACGCTAAGATCAGGACCTGAGCGGAGACTGCGCTGGATGCTAGGGGCGCCTGGGTCACTCCATCGGTTAAGCAGCTGACTGTTGATTTTAGGATCATTTTAGGGTCGTGACATGGGGCACTGCATTGGGTTCAATGCACAGTGTGGAATCTGCTTGAGATTCTCTCCCCCCCCCGCCCCTACTTCTTCCCCCTCCCCTGCCACCCCCACAGGCTCTCTCCCTCTAAATCTTTTTTAAAAAAGAGTTGGATGTTTAACAGACTGAGCCACCCCGGGGCCCGGAGCACTGCCATATTTAAAAGCTCTCGCACAGACTCTAATGCCCAGCAAGGGTAAGCTTGGTCCTGATCCTGGGCCACTTGCTAGCTGAGCCTGAGTCTCTTAGACTGAGAAGTGGGAAGAAGAGGGACTATTTCCTGGGCTGGACGAGATAAGCGGCCACAGGAGGTCTCTAGTGCAGGGGAGTTCAAAGCGTGGCTGGGAGGAGAGAGAATCAGGAGGAGCTCAGATTAGGCTAGTCCTCAGGGCCGGGCACTGGGTTATTCTCCTCCAGCCCCCTGGCCAACACCAGCCCCTGCCCCGAGCAGGCCGCAAGGTGCAGAGGAGGCCGGTGACTCAGCCTGCCACCATCACCTCTATCAAGCTCAGGTTTAGGAAAATGTTCACGACACTCAGCATAAACACGGGCTCATCTCTGCAGTTTCCCTGATTGTAAACATTCTAGACTTTGTCTGGAGCATGCAGGAGTCCCATTACTCAGGGACTGCACAGAAGCTTATACACCAGCTTAGTTTAGGGAAATTATTTCCAGCTTTGGGGGACTAGAGGGGAAATTTTTGAGACGGTCTCACAGCAATCACGTTTAAGAGCAAAGTTTCAGGAACTTTTCTTCCTAGGAAAGAGGAAGAGCTCCTTCCTTCTCTGCGCTCTAGTCCAGCTACCTTGTGGCAGGAGCAGCTTGGTGGCTTCACGGGGGACAGCACAGTTCTGCCAGCTCAGAAGGCTTCTTGCCCTACCTTCACCCTGCCCCCCGGAAACTGGCAATTAATGCTCAGCACTGAAGGCGAAGACTGCCTGGTTGAGAAGTGACCCAGGAACCAGGCTTCAGAGTCCTGATGCAGATCAATGTTTTCTAAACTCGCTCCATCACAGGACCCAGCTGAGAGCGTCCCTCCTGCTCATGCTGATTCCCAGGCCTCACCCAGCCCCGCGCCATCCGGCTTCGGGGGAGAGCCTCCAGAACGTGTAGCTTTGGCAAGAGCCCCTAGATAAACAGCTCCCACTTATTAAGGACTTAAGTGGTGCCAGGTGTTGTGCTAAACACCCTTAATTGATTCATCTGATCCTAGAAGTTAAGGAACTTTGCTCAGGATCACACAACGATCCGAGCACAGGGTCAGGATTCCTCCCGTAACCCTGGCTCCAGAGCTCCCGAACCAGGAAGTAGCCTGGCTTCTCAGGCAGAAAGGTAAGATTCTGAAAACAAAAGGAGGACTCCTGACCTGGGTGGGGCTGAATACTCTCTAGGAGACAGGCATTCACAGGGGAGCATTTTCGGCAAGGGGCGGGGGGGGGAGGGCAGCCTCCATCCACAGAGAAGGCCCGAGTTATCTTGGAGCCCTCATGAGGTCCCTGGGCCATCCCCTCAAGGTGGCTTCTCTACCAGCTCCTGCCTCTGGAGAGCTGCCCCACCCAGAGAGCTTCACCCCGGGTCAGGCTGGGCGCCCTGTGTGCCAAGGGCGGAAACGGGCAGGGATTCGCAGGGAGCACACCGGCTGGCATGCCGTGTAACAGCCAGCTTTCTCCTCACAACCCAGGGTCGGCCAGGGCAGGGAGCAGACAACACAGGGAATCTGCCTCAACCACCATCCCCCACCCCTCCAAACTTCACTCCCAAGGGCCAGCCCTAAGATCTCCAGGGCCCCAAAGAGTTTTGCATTCCTTCATGTTACCCTCCCAAAGAAGCAAAGAGCCTCGCTCACCAACCTCCACACCTTCTAGAAGTCAAGCCCACCTTAAGACTGCTTTGCTAACCACTTCCCACAGGGTCCACAAGGCCCACCCACAGTTGGCATAGCCTTAAGTGAGGCGATAGAAAAGCCCCAATATTTGGCAGAGAGGAAGGACTGCGGGGGGGGGGGGGGCAGGAATCACATTCTAAAAGCTCAAGAGGACAGGCCAGAGCCCAGGTGCCCAGGGGGAGGCAGCAGGGACCCAGGAGGGAGTCTGAATGGCCCCAAGTTTCCTCTGCCCTTACTTCTGATATGGGAGCCTGAAGTCGAGAGGCCTGAGATTTTGGGGGGTCCGGGAGTGTTGGCAAGTAACAAGTTGACCTATCTTTACTTCAAAACACAGGAAAAAAAAATCCGACAAGGAAAGCAAAACCTCCCAAGGGTAACCCCCACCCACCTTCTTCCTCCTCGGGCTGAGAGGTCTTACCTGCCCCGGCAGAAGCAAGCAGGCAGGACGGGGCTCGGAGAGCCTGGAGGGACACAAGTCCCCACCAGCGATTTGGGGGCGTTGGGAGCGGTGTGGACACCCAGGAAGCGTGCCCGCAGCCACAGACCCCTCAGATGGGGGAAGCTCCGTGGCCCAGCCCTAGGGATCACTTCCCGGCAGGGCAGGCTCGGGGGTGGGGCTTGGCCATTTAAAGGGCCCTCGCAGCTGGTTCTCGGTGTTTCTCCTCTGGGCGGCTTCTGCACAGCTGAAGGCACTGCAGCTCTTTCAGCCCTCGGGAAGCTCCTGCCTCAGAGCCAGCTGGCCGCGCTGGAATGAGACTGGAAAGGGTCAGAGGACCTGAGACTGAGACGGGGGTGGGGAGGTGGGGGGTGGATGGGTGCTGAGTGCGCCTCTGATCCACGTGGCTTTCATTTCAACTTCCCCATCTGGGTGACTGCGATCCCGCCACTCCGCCACTCCGCAAAAACCGGCCGGGCTTTGCTGCAGCCCACCCTCTAAGAAAACATAACTTTGCAGTTTTTTTATTTTAGATTCAGAAAATTCAGCCCAAGTCTCCAAAGAGATGTTCAAGAGAAAGCATAAATAGGCACACACACATTCTCTTTCTGGCAAGGGGCAGTGGTGGGCATTTAAGAGTCTCTCTCCTCTTGCCCTGTGTCCCAGCGCCCTGGGTTAGGGAAGGGGGGCCCAGAAGGCATATGCTCTGCACCCTAAGGGCAGCGGCAGCTCTCAGTATTTCCGCTGCCGGGGGAAGAGAGTGCTCCCTGAGGACCGGAGTGGGGGGCTGGCGGGGCTGGGGTCCTCTGAGTCCAGGCTGAAGAGGTCCCTGCCAGTACGAAGGATCTGCTCCTCTAGCTTCTTGTGCCGCTTCATGTCGGACAGAACCTTGTCCAGGCGGGCCTCCCGTTTCTGGCTCCGGGTGGAGCTTCCTGGAGAGAAGGAAGGTAAGAAAAGCGGATGGGAGTGAGGTGCTGTGTACCAGATCTGCCTAGATGTTACTAATTACTTGGGGGGGCTCATTAAACATACAGATTTCCAGGCCTCTGTCATGGAGGCCCTGAGGTTTGGGGTTGGGCCTCAAATGGGGTAAGCAGTGAAAGTCTGAACTATGAGAAGGGACTAGTAATGTGAGGACCAGGGTAAAGATATCCAGGCAGGGGGAAAAGCAAGTGCAAAGGCCCTGGGGGCAGGAACAGGGAGGTCTGTTCAAAGAAGAGTATACAGAGCTGGGCGGTGTCAGGGAGACAGAAAGATGTGGTCGAAGAAATGACTTAGAGGCCATGATGAGGGGTTTGGATCTCTTAGTTTAAATGGAAATAAATGTCTGGAAACCTTGGGGGCCCAGGCAGTCAGGGGAATTGGTGGTGTTTGGATTCTCTCTTGACATGCTCTTTCCTCCAACAATAGAATTCTTTGGAGAATTTTAAAACAGAGTAGTGACATGATTTATATTTTGAAAGGATCATTCTGGTTGCTGAGAATGGAAGCAGGGAGACCAGTCAGCAGGGAGAAGTCAGGAGCCACCACAAATATTCAGGCAAAAGAGATGATGACTTGGGGCGCATGGGTGGGTCAGTCGGCTGGGCTTCCGACTCTTGATTTCGGCTCCAGTGGTGATCTCGGGGTCCTGAGATCGAGCCTCAAGTTGGGCTCTATGCTGGGAGTGGAGCCTGCTTATGCTTAAGATTTTCTCTCTCCCTCTGCCTCCCCTGCCCCCACCCCATGGGGTGCGCAGGCTTGCCCTCTCTAAAAAAAATAAAAGAGCAAGAAATGACGGCTTGGACGAGGATCGGTGTTGAAGGTGGAGAGCAGCAGATGAGCTTGGAAATTTGGAGGCAGAGCTAACAGGACCTGGGGCTAGCCTGAATGTTGGGATAAGAGAAAGAGAAACCAAGAATGGCTCCAGGGTAAATTCCAGGAAGGCACAAGGGGTGTGAAATCCCATCAGATTAGAAGACTACACAGAAGTACAGGAATGAGGATCTAGATAACAGTGAACGACCAGGAAGATGTGAACTTCTAGTCAGGTGGAGATAAAAGGAATGGGAACCAAGACAGAATCATCTGTGAAAGTCTTGTAAAGGAAAACCGGGTACCTTTCCAAGCTGTTAGAATCGATGCTCTCTCTGACAGCTACAAGTCGCATAGCAACCAAAGCACCAAGCATAGGCCTCTTTTAGGAAGTGACCTTTTAGGTCAGTGGGAGTAGACATCCTTCACCTCCCCCCTCCTCTCCCCCTTTGTCTGTACCTGGGGTGCGTCTCCGGTCAATCAGGGAGTCCTTTGGTGTCATTGGCTCATCGTCAAAGTCAAATTCTGTAGGCATGTGCGGTCTGGGACAGGTGGAAAGAGAGTGAAGGGTGAGGGTGGTGTCTCCTCCCCATTGCATCCCTCCACTTTCCATGCTCCAGAGTCCCACCTCCCCTCCCCAATTTCTTCCTGGCACCAAAGGAGCAAGCCCCAGGAACAAGGTGGAAGGGTGTGCCCTCACTTTTCCTCTTCCTCCTCTTTGGCCTCAGGCTCCTCATCGGATCTCTCCTCTTCACTCTGGGCCTCAGGCGTGGGTGGCCGGCGGGGCAGGATCTCAGCCTGAAGCTCCAGGGTACCGTGAGCAGCCAGAAGTTCATAGAGCCGCAGGATTTCCGAGGGGGGAGGCATCCAGGCCTGCCCATCCGAGGGGAGCTCCATCTCCTCATCGCTGCAGGGCACGCACCAGTCTTCGGATTCTCCCTTGGCATGCTCTTCCCCTTCAGCGCCGGGGGCTTCTCCCTGCACCTCCTCGGCCCCGGACCCCTCATGCTCGGTCTCCTCCCGGCCTCCTTCCCCCTCTTCCTCGGCTTTATTGGCCGAAGCAGAGGAGCCTCCAGTATCCTCCACGGCCAGAGCTTGGAGGCCAGAGGTCACTTCCCCTTCTTCAGACAGAGGAGCCGCCGTGGTGGCCGAAATGTCTCCATGACCAAGAACAAGGGACATAGACTACTAGGGGAGGGGCCCTGCGATGATAGTAGACGCAGAAGTACTAAGGCAGGGGGGTCTCCCGCCCCCCTCCCCCAAGGGATTGGGCTCCCCAAGAGTTCAGGGATTGTCCCCGACCAATCAGGTTCCAACAGCGGTCCCAGCGACGAGACCGCCGGTTCCCAGGAGGGGGCGCTGAGTCCCCTCCAAGGACCCCGCCCCACGGATCCAGATACGGTACTCCAAGACTCCCAGGGACCAGCGGAAACCACTCTCTGGGCCTCAGAGGGGCGGAGCCGCTCTTCTGGCCTTCACACCGCCCCTCTCCACACCTGGAGCCGGCGCCCTCTCCCCACACCTCGCAGGTCAGCCGCCTCAGCCGCCGTACGCACCTGGAACTAAGACCCGCCTCCCGGGCTGCGCAGGGTCACAGTACGCAGGCACACAGAGATGGCGCGGATGGCTCCGCTCTAGCCAAAGCTACTTGGGAAAGGAAAGCAAGGGGAGGATTGCACATGCGCAGGTAGGCTCGGGCACAATTGGCTTCGGCCCACAGTAAAGATGGCCACCGGGATGGCGCATGCGCATAAATCTAGGCGGTTCTGCCCGAAAGAGGGCAGTACCGCGGGCCCCGGCGGCGGACGGACGTAAGGACCAACTGAGGCTGGAGGCGAGTCTCATGCAGTGTCCGTTTATTGGTGTTTCAGACTCATGCAGCATCCGGCATACAAAAAGGGAGAATCTGTTTGATGTATCCTTTTTTTTTTTTTTAAGACTTTTAGTTTTTCCCCCCACGCCTTTTTTTTTTTTTTTTTTTTTTTTTTTTTTAAAAAACAAAACCCCACCCACCC
>NW_024424452.1:17043893-17050558 GCF_017311325.1 Ursus maritimus | reverse complement strand
TTTTTTTTTTTTTTTTTTTTTTTTTTTTTTTTTAAGAAAACAAAACCCGCCAACTCCGAACAGCGTCGTAGCTCGGTCCCTGCCTCCCTAGCGGACCGTCGCGTGCAACAAACCTCCCTCGTCCTCTTGGAAAATAATTATAGAGCTCCCCGCCCCTCCCTCGCTCCCTGCATCTGGGAGCTTTGGTCCTATTTCGGGGTTCTTTCGTTACAAACCACGTGAATGACCCCAGCCCCGACGCCTTTAAGAAACTCGCCGAGCGGTTTAAAAGCCCAGGTGGGGCTGGTCAGCTCCGGCTGATCAGAAAGGGTCAACAGCCGCGCCCTTCCTCCTCCCAGGTGCATGCTCAGAACAGAGCGAGCAACAGTGCACGACACCCCTCACAAGTCCCCAGACAAGGCCTGGCTTGCCGGCTCTGCGACCCAGAGGCGCCCTGGGGGCGTCAGGACCTGGGTGGTCCCAGCAGAAAATAGTCGTAACCCGGGCTGAGGAGCCCTCCCCTGACACCGCTCCCCTCCCCCAGCCTGATCTAAATGCTGGAGTTTTTGCAGAGAAAACGGTAGCAGGAGGGAGGAGGAGAGGATCCTGAGGGGAGAGGAGCCAGGAAGAGGAAGGGGGCAGAGGGTGTGGAGGGGGAAGGGGAGATGATAAAGGGGAGAAGGAAGAAAGGAGTGGGGGAAGATGCCAAGACAGTGAAAGTTGAAAGGGGGACACCAGGGCTAAGGTGCAAGGAATTGGGGAAGTTGGGAGGAGGGAGTGCAGGGAGGCTCGGAGCGATGCAGGGAGGCTGAGAGCAGAGAGAGTTTGGGAGACGTTCAGGTCAGGGAGATTTCCAGAAGTGCAGGGAGGTTTCCAGAAGTGCAGGGATAGGGAGGCCAAGAGGCTGGAAAGGATGCAGGCAGAAGTGCAGGGAGGTTGGGAACAGTGCAGGGAGAAGAGAGGCCTACGGTCGGCACAGAGAGTCAGCACAGGAGCCCGGCAGGATGCAGGAGCAGGAAAGAAGCTGTAAACAAGGCCGCTCAGGCTCCCTTGGTCCCTATGGGTGCGGGCCTGGGCCATCGATTGGGCTCCCCCCAGGGGAAGATGGGCCCAAGGCAGCTCCCAACAGGAAGAAAAGTCTTGGAATGCGGGGCAGAGCCCCTCACTTATACACTGTGGGAGAGGAGAGGGAGGGACAGACAGAGACGGTGGGGGGAGAGACAAGGAGAGACAAAGGAGAAGTAGGGAGGACAGACAGGAGAGAGCAGGGGCAGGGGTTAGTAAAGCTGCCCTTGCCAACCCTTCCATTCCTCCCAGCCTGTCCCAGACCCCCACTCACCGCCTAAGTTGATGACGCAGGAGGCGATGATGATGAGGACCCCCCCTACCAGCGCCACGATGCTTAAGAGCTTGGCCACGCGGCCCAGACGCTGGGCCCCATCCACGTCCCCCTGCTGCAGGCTGTTCCGGGACTGGGGTGAGGGTGAGGGGTGGGGCATCGTGGGCCCAGGTCAGGAGAACGCAGCCCAGCAGGGATCAGGTGAAAGAGTTGTCCAGAGGAGACAGGCAGGCCCCGTGGACAGTGGTTAGAAGGGGAAAGAGGGTTGGAGAGGCAGGGGCGGAGGGCACAGGTCAGCAAGGCTGTGTGAAACATGTCTTGACCTCCCTCCCACCTGAAGGGGTAAGGCGGTGGTGGCTCAGAAGGGGAAGTCCCAGGGAGAGGCCAGAAAAAGCCCCAGACTTGGGAAGTGAGATCCATGCAGAGAGGAGAGGGAAGGCAGGGCTTCTCCTGGGGTTCTGTCCCAGTGCTGGCAGGAAGCTGGAAGCCACAGCAGGCCTGGGCCAGGGTCCCGTGGGGCTCACCATGACAGCATAAGCGAAGGCCACGATGTTGACAGGCCACATGGGGCAGAAGCAGGACAGGATGGCGAGGATGATGTAGTCCCGAGGTTTCTGGCTGCCTTCACCCCCCTCCACCCCAGACCCTGCCAGCTGGGAGCTGGGGTGGCGGCTCAGGCTACCTCGGGGAGATCCTGGATGCCCACTGTGAGCCCTTCCTAGTCGGTCCTCCTCCACCAGCTGCTGCAGCACTCGGGGAGGAGCCCCATTGGCTGGGTGGGTTTTTGTGGAGGGTGGCGAGTGAGGCTGCGGGGCTGGGCCCTCTTCCTCGCCCCCAGCCTGCAGGGGCATCACTGCCCCGTTCTCTTGCTTTTCCCCCACATTCTCAGTCAGGACCTCAGGGGTGGGGTCCTCCTGGGTAGGGGGCTCGGGCTGAAGAGCTGACTTGGGGGTGGGCTGGGAACCTGGCTGGCAGTCTGGCTGGGGGTCTGACTGGGGGTCCAACTGGGGAGCAGGCTCTGAGGCTGGCTCAAGTGGGGCTGCAGACCCCAGATCGGACCCCTGGTCTGCAGTGACCTCTTTATTCACTTCTGGTTTGGGCGCTGGCTCTTGGCATGCTTCTTCGGGGCTGGGGTTGGCATTTGGTTCCCCTCCTGGGCTTGAGCTGAGGTCTTTGGCCTGGGCTGTTTCTGGGGCCCCAGTTGGGGTCTCTGTGGTTTCTGGGGCCAGCCCAGCTTTGGCTTCTGAGTCCACAGGGGCCCCAGTGATGTCTGGGCCCCGCTGCAGGCCCTCTGGCTCATCTGGGACCCCAGCTGGGACCTGGAGAGGGCCAGTTTCGGCTTCAGAATGGCCAGGCCCTTCTCCTTGGGTTTGGGGACCCTCTTCTATCCCCTTCATCTCTGAGCCCTCAGAGCCGCTGGCTGCCATCTTGAGAGGGGAGAGAGGAGAGGATCTCGAGGGAGAGCCTGGAGCAGCAGAGACAGCAGCAATCCTGAAAGAGGAGGAGACAGGTTTGGTGTGAGGAGGAAAGGTGGCTCTCAGCACTGCAGCTGGAGAGGGCTGTGCTCCTGTCTTAGGGCCAGCCTCGGGCTGCCTCTGGGGAGAGGAAGAAAAGTTGGGGTTTCCTTTGCCTTGGGGTGGGACATCCCTGGGGAGGAGTGTTCTGCTCAAAGTCTTCTGCTTGGAGAGCCCTGGGAAGATTAACCCTTTTGTAAACAGGACCCTCCCAGGGTCCCTTCCTGGGTCCGACGGACAAGATCCAGCCTCTGCGATCCTAGCAGATGCCCCAGCACCCCGAAATCAACAAGCTGTGCAGACGCTTGTACACTCCGACAGGCAGACAGGCACACTGGGCAGAGGACCGACACTCACATTCCAATCCCCCTGCAACCTCCCTTCCTCCCCGCGCGCCCGGCCGGTGCAGCTTTCTCACTGCGCGCCTGGGGCGCAGACGCCCCCGCCCCTCCCCGGGGGACCTGGGCTTCTCCTCGGAGCCCCTTCTCGGCCCCTCTCGCAGGGATTCCCTCGCCCCCGGGGGACCGGCGCCTCCTCCTCCCATTGGCGTGGCGCGCCCAGCACCACCAGGCAGTCCGCCGGGCGCCCGCATTCCGGTGCAGCGCTCCCGGCGTCCGCCGTCTGTCCGCGCACTCCTCCCCGCAGCCTCTGTCCATCCCCGTCTCACCTCGACGCCGGCCTCTAGACTGCTCCCGCTGCTGCTGCCACCGCCGCCCCGTTGCAGCAGCCGCAGCCCGGGAGGGAGCGAGTCAGCGAGCGAGGGAGGGAGGCGGCGGGTCTCCCCTCCCCTCTGCTCGTCCCCTCCTCTCGCTCCTCTCAGGTCCCCTCCCCTACGCTCCGCTGCCGCCGCGCACCGCCCCCGCCCCTCGCTCGCCTCCCGCCCCTCCCGGCCAGCCCAAGGGAGCCACGCGTGCCAGGCCCCGCGTTACCCGGGCAACCGGCCGGGCAACCACTCGCGCCCCCTCCCTGCCCCTTCCCACGCGCGCTTCTTGGGGGTGCCCCCTTCCCAAGCCCCGGGCCCCTCCCGCCAACGGTCACCGGGGGTCCTGGCAGAGGCAGGGGGCTGGGGGAGACGGAGAGGGGTCTGCGAGGAGACAGGACCTGTGAGACAGGCGGGACCCGGTGGTGGCACCGCTACAAGCGGAAAGAGGGGAAGGGAAATGAGGCAAACTTGGGGAGGCTGCTCAGGAGGAGCAGGGTGGGGTTCGAAGAAAAGGGAACCTGCAGTACAGGAAACCCCTCTCCCCTCGAAGCAGCAGCAGCAGAAATGGGTGCTGGAAGGCTCCCGGTGCCTGGAGCAGGACTCAAAAGGGAATTGCAGGGCAGAGGCTGCAGGGGCAGTCTGGAACAGGAGGGGGCTGGGCCCCGGAGCCCGTAAGCGCTGAATGGACCACACCAAGAGCGAAGGGAGCAGGTGGGGGGGGGGGGAGAAGCGCAGTTTTTCTTGGCACCCGCACCGCTCCCAGTCCCGGGGCTGACGTCCCCATCCTTTCTGCAGCTCCATCACCCACTGCCACCTTTCAGGACCTTAAGGGTTGTGCAGGTACTCGGCAGGGGTCTGAGCAGCAGGCGATGGGCGTGAGTGGGGGAGAGCAGCATTTGTGTCTGGTAACTGCTGGGGCTTCTCACCCAGGCCTCTTCAAACCTCCAGTGGCTATTCTGGGCCTGCCCAGATTGGGTATTCCCTGGAGACCTGGGAGTCCTGGAACCTGCTCTCCAGTCACCGGAGCCCTGGCCCCACCCTGAATCTGGGCTGCAGCCACGGGTGCTGCCTCTGCCGAGGGAGGAGCCGGAGCCCCAGAGCCACACAGGCCCAGGCCTGAGCAAGGCTGGGACTGACACCAGGCCCAGGGAGAGACGCCTTGGGGGGTGGGAAGTGGGGGGCTTGGGGAGAGCAATCCATCCACTCCAAAGTCAAGAGACAGGTTTTTATTTAAAATTTATTGTAATGGGGTCCGCGCAAAAGGAGGGGGTGAAGGGTGGGGAACATGCAGGGGACACAGGAACACGATGACATGGCCAGGGCCACAGCTTCTGTCGTGGGGGAGAGGGATGAAAAGAAAAGGCCAGGGCTGGAGCTGGGGTGGAAGAGGGACGGGGGAGACACTGTGACTGCATTCCCCCACCCCCAAGAAGCACCTCTAGTCCCTGGATCCCCCCGTTTACCCTGGCACCCTAAAATTCCATCTCTTGTCCTGCCTCTGGCCCTAGTGGCTCCTTCTTTTGCTCCCCTTGACTTGTTTTCCCCTGACAGATTCTCAAGTAGGACGATGTTTAGGGCCTGACCCCAAACAACCCCACCTTATGAAGGTACTACCGTTGCCTTCCCTGCTTCTGCCCCTTCTCCAATCTCACCTTTTCCCCTCTCTGGGACAGAATCTTTGATTCCCCTCCTTCCTCTCCTCCCTCCCCCTGGAAAAAAAAAAAAAAAAGCACCAACTCCCCAGGGAGGGGCAGCAGACAGTAGTGGGGGGGATGGAAGGAGGAGAGCAAGGACCATCAAGGAGAAGGCTCACAGATCCCTGGAAGGGCAGGGCAGGGGGTTACAGAGAGGAGAGGGGGTGAGGGCAGTGGCCGCTCCTGTCCTCTGCCACCCCTGCCCACTATCCAGGGGGCTTCAACACAACCGAGGGGACAGGTGTGTGTGGGGTCAGGTCTGATAGGGAGAAGAGAGGAGCAAGAGAAACAAATCGTTAAAACCTAGCGAATTCCCCTAAGAAACATCTCTTCCTCCTTTCCTTCTGGAGGCTCCTTGGTTGGTGGGGAAGTAGTGAGGAGTTGGTAGGAAGAGAGGGGAAGAGGAGACGGTACCAAGGGACTTTCCTCCACTTTCCACTCTCCCCGCCACCAACTTGGAGCTCACCAGGGCTGAGAGGAAAGTGGCTGAGAGCTCACAGGCACCCCCTCGGCCCCCGAGAGGGAGCCCACGGCTGTGGGGGGGGCTGCCACCGCTGCTGCCGCGGCTGCCGCAGCCGCTGCCGCCGCCGCCGCTGCCGCCATAGGACAGACCTCACCGGTACCTGCAAGGGGAGGAACACCCCATCACAGCGCAGTCCGATCAGCAAGAGCCCCTGGCCCCAGACTCGTTCCCAGACTGCCTCCCCTGGGACACAGCCGTTGCTCACTTCCTGTCTGGTCCCCGGAGGCTTCCACCTGCATCCTTTCCCAGTTCTCCTGAAGGGCCCTCCCTGTCCCCAGAAGTCTCCCTAACTTCAGTGGGGGATGGGCGTCCCTGGCCTTCCTGAGATCCCCTACTGGGCCCTTTGAGCCCCCTCGCCCCACACACCCCATCCCACCCCCCCCAGCCATGCCCCACGCCTTGCCTGGTGGGTGCGGGGTCCCCCTCAGCAGGTGGGCTGTGGCTGGGGGGCGTCTCCCGGGACAGGGGGGGCGGCCCCCCCCAGATGGGTCTGCATGTGGCCGGCCAGCTGGGCAGGGGTCTTGCAGTGCACGCTGCACAGCTTGCACAGGATGCGGTCAGCCCGCGGGGCCTGGAGCCCGTGGTCCTTCACCGCGTGGATGCGCAGGTATGCTGCTGTGGTGAAGCCTAGTGGGGGGGGGGTGGATTGGGATGGGGGGACGGGGGGGTCAGCCAGGCGGAGACCCCAGAGACGGGGTTGTTCTCCTAGGCTGGGGACGCCCTCCTCAGATGGCCCTGTCCTCCTCCCACCACATACATCCTTGGTAAACTGGGGCCAACTACTCTGTGGGGGCCGGTGGGGCGCAGCGCCTCCCTCAGCTTGGGGCCTGGGTGAGTGGTGTCAGCTTCTCAGCCGCGGGACCCACAGAACCTATTTTCCGTGGCTAGGGGGAACCTCTCCCGGGGGGGGGGG
>NW_024424452.1:17043083-17043883 GCF_017311325.1 Ursus maritimus | reverse complement strand
AACACCCCATCACAGCGCAGTCCGATCAGCAAGAGCCCCTGGCCCCAGACTCGTTCCCAGACTGCCTCCCCTGGGACACAGCCGTTGCTCACTTCCTGTCTGGTCCCCGGAGGCTTCCACCTGCATCCTTTCCCAGTTCTCCTGAAGGGCCCTCCCTGTCCCCAGAAGTCTCCCTAACTTCAGTGGGGGATGGGCGTCCCTGGCCTTCCTGAGATCCCCTACTGGGCCCTTTGAGCCCCCTCGCCCCACACACCCCATCCCACCCCCCCCAGCCATGCCCCACGCCTTGCCTGGTGGGTGCGGGGTCCCCCTCAGCAGGTGGGCTGTGGCTGGGGGGCGTCTCCCGGGACAGGGGGGGCGGCCCCCCCCAGATGGGTCTGCATGTGGCCGGCCAGCTGGGCAGGGGTCTTGCAGTGCACGCTGCACAGCTTGCACAGGATGCGGTCAGCCCGCGGGGCCTGGAGCCCGTGGTCCTTCACCGCGTGGATGCGCAGGTATGCTGCTGTGGTGAAGCCTAGTGGGGGGGGGGTGGATTGGGATGGGGGGACGGGGGGGTCAGCCAGGCGGAGACCCCAGAGACGGGGTTGTTCTCCTAGGCTGGGGACGCCCTCCTCAGATGGCCCTGTCCTCCTCCCACCACATACATCCTTGGTAAACTGGGGCCAACTACTCTGTGGGGGCCGGTGGGGCGCAGCGCCTCCCTCAGCTTGGGGCCTGGGTGAGTGGTGTCAGCTTCTCAGCCGCGGGACCCACAGAACCTATTTTCCGTGGCTAGGGGGAACCTCTCCCGGGGGGGGGGG
>NW_024424452.1:17042272-17043073 GCF_017311325.1 Ursus maritimus | reverse complement strand
AACACCCCATCACAGCGCAGTCCGATCAGCAAGAGCCCCTGGCCCCAGACTCGTTCCCAGACTGCCTCCCCTGGGACACAGCCGTTGCTCACTTCCTGTCTGGTCCCCGGAGGCTTCCACCTGCATCCTTTCCCAGTTCTCCTGAAGGGCCCTCCCTGTCCCCAGAAGTCTCCCTAACTTCAGTGGGGGATGGGCGTCCCTGGCCTTCCTGAGATCCCCTACTGGGCCCTTTGAGCCCCCTCGCCCCACACACCCCATCCCACCCCCCCCAGCCATGCCCCACGCCTTGCCTGGTGGGTGCGGGGTCCCCCTCAGCAGGTGGGCTGTGGCTGGGGGGCGTCTCCCGGGACAGGGGGGGCGGCCCCCCCCAGATGGGTCTGCATGTGGCCGGCCAGCTGGGCAGGGGTCTTGCAGTGCACGCTGCACAGCTTGCACAGGATGCGGTCAGCCCGCGGGGCCTGGAGCCCGTGGTCCTTCACCGCGTGGATGCGCAGGTATGCTGCTGTGGTGAAGCCTAGTGGGGGGGGGGTGGATTGGGATGGGGGGACGGGGGGGTCAGCCAGGCGGAGACCCCAGAGACGGGGTTGTTCTCCTAGGCTGGGGACGCCCTCCTCAGATGGCCCTGTCCTCCTCCCACCACATACATCCTTGGTAAACTGGGGCCAACTACTCTGTGGGGGCCGGTGGGGCGCAGCGCCTCCCTCAGCTTGGGGCCTGGGTGAGTGGTGTCAGCTTCTCAGCCGCGGGACCCACAGAACCTATTTTCCGTGGCTAGGGGGAACCTCTCCCGGGGGGGGGGGC
>NW_024424452.1:16931886-17042262 GCF_017311325.1 Ursus maritimus | reverse complement strand
CGGCTTATATTTCGGACCACATGAAGGTGCACAGCCAGGGCCCTCACCATGTCTGTGAGCTCTGCAACAAAGGTACATGCTGAGGGATGCTGGGAGGGCCAGGGACAAAGGGTGGGGACGGAGCCCCAGGCCCTTCCACAGACGAGGCTTAAAGGTGCTGTAGCCAAGCGCTCACGGCATCTAGAGCCCTTTAGGAAGCGAACGGAGCAGCGTCGGGTCGGCTGAACCGCCTTCAGTTCTAAGAGGTCTTGACTGGAGGAGACGAGCTACCAGAAAGAGTCAGCCTCTGGGGGTGGGTTGCTCTGGGCAAGGAGCAGTCGGGAGAGCCAGTTCCCGAGGGTCGGGAGGCAGGGTTTCAGCGGCGCGGCCACGCGCTGTGCTCCCGGGGAGCGGAGGGCGCCGGCAGGGGCTTCACAAGCCTGCGCCCTGCCCCGTGGCAGAGAAAGCTGCTCTCGAGCAGCATCGCGCATCCACTGAGTACCTGGGCTGAGACCCTGGGGCCCTGGAGGGAGGGGACACAGCCGTCTCTGCTGAGGGTCAACTCTTCAGGTGGCTAGAAATCAGTGTCCTGCCCCGGGAGAGGGTTCCCCAGCCACGGAAAATAGGTTCTGTGGGTCCGCGGCTGAGAAGCTGACACCACTCACCCAGGCAAGCTGAGGGAGGCGCTGCGCCGCACCCCCCACAGAGTAGCTGGCCCCAGTTTACCAGGATGTATGTGGTGGGAGGAGGACAGGGCCATCTGAGGAGGGCGTCCCAGCCTAGGAGCCGCCCGTCTCTGGGGTCTCCGCCTGGCTGACCCCCGTCCCCCATCCCAATCCACCCCCACTAGGCTTCACCACAGCAGCATACCTGCGCATCCACGCGGTGAAGGACCACAGCTCCAGGCCCCGCGGCCTGACCGCATCCTGTGCAAGCTGTGCAGCGTGCACTGCAAGACCCCTGCCCAGCTGGCCGGCCATGCAGACCCATCTGGGGGCCGCCCCTGTCCGGGAGACGCCCCCAGCCACAGCCCACCTGCTGAGGGGACCCGCACCCACCAGGCAAGGCGTGGGGCATGGCTGGGGGGGTGGGGTGGGTGTGTGGGGCGAGGGGGCTCAAAGGGCCCAGTAGGGGATCTCAGGAAGGCCAGGGACGCCCATCCCCCACTGAAGTTAGGGAGACTTCTGGGGACAGGGAGGGCCCTTCAGGAGAACTGGGAAAGGATGCAGGTGGAAGCCTCCGGGGACCAGACAGGAAGTGAGCACGGCTGTGTCCCAGGGAGGCAGTCTGGGAACGAGTCTGGGGCCAGGGGCTCTTGCTGATCGGACTGCGCTGTGATGGGGTGTTTCTCCCTTGCAGGTACCGGTGAGGTCTGTCCTATGGCGGCAGCGGCGGCGGCAAGCGGCTGCGGCAGCGCGGCAGCAGCGGTGGCAGCCCCCCACAGCCGTGGGCTCCCTCCGGGGCCGAGGGGTGCCTGTGAGCTCTCAGCCACCTTTCCTCTCAGCCCTGGTGAGCTCCAAGTTGGTGGCGGGGAGAGTGGAAAGTGGAGGAAAGTCCCTTGGTACCGTCTCCTCTTCCCCTCTCTTCCTACCAACTCCTCACTCACTTCACAAAAAGAGCCTCCAGAAGGAAAGGAGGAAGAATGTTTCTTGAGGGAATTCGCTAGGTTTTAACGATTTGTTTCTCTTGCTCCTCTCTTCTCCCTATCAGACCTGACCCCACACACACCTGTCCCCTCGGTTGTGTTGAAGCCCCTGGATAGTGGGCAGGGGTGGCAGAGGACAGGAGCGCCACTGCCCTCACCCCTCTCCTCTCTGTAACCCCCTGCCCTGCCCTCAGGGATCTGTGAGCCTTCTCCTTGATGGTCCTTGCTCTCCTCCTTCCATCCCCCCACTACTGTCTGCTGCCCCTCCCTGGGGAGTTGGTGCTTTTTTTTCCAGGGGGAGGGAGGAGAGGGAAGGAGGGAATCAAAGATTCTGTCCCAGAGGGGAAAAGGTGAGATTGGAGAAGGGGCAGAAGCAGGGAAGGCAACGGTAGTACCTTCATAAGGTGGGGTTGTTTGGGGTCAGGCCTAAACATCGTCCTACTTGAGAATCTGTCAGGGGAAACAAGTCAAGGGGAGCAAAAGAAGGAGCCACTAGGGCCAGAGGCAGGACAAGAGATGGAATTTTAGGGTGCCAGGAGTAAGCGGGGATCCAGGGACTAGGAGTGCTTCTTGGGGGTGGGGAATGCAGTCACAGTGTCCCCCCGTCCTCTTCCACCCCAGCTCCAGCCCTGGCCTTTCTTTTTCATCCCTCTCCCCACGACAGAAGCTGTGGCCCTGGCCATGTCATCGTGTTCCTGTGTCCCCTGCATGTTCCCCACCCTTCACCCCCTCCTTTTGCGACCCATTACAATAAATTTTAAATAAAACCTGTCTCTTGACTTTGGAGTGGATGGATTGCTCTCCCAAGCCCCCCACTTCCCACCCCCAGGCGTCTCTCCCTGGGCCTGGTGTCAGTCCCAGCCTTGCTCAGGCCTGGGCCTGTGTGGCTCTGGGGCTCCGGCTCCTCCCTCGGCAGAGGCAGCACCGTGGCTGCAGCCCAGATTCAGGGTGGGGCCAGGGCTCCGGTGACTGGAGAGCAGGTTCCAGGACTCCCAGGTCTCCAGGGAATACCCAATCTGGGCAGGCCAGAATAGCCACTGGAGGTTTGAAGAGGCCTGGGTGAGAAGCCCCAGCAGTTACCAGACACAAATGCTGCTCTCCCCCACTCACGCCCATCGCCTGCTGCTCAGACTCCCTGCCGAGTACCTGCACAACCTCTAAGGTCCTGAAAGGTGGCAGGTGGGTGATGGAGCTGCAGAAAGGATGGGACGTCAGCTGGACTGGGAGCGGTGCGGGTGCCAAGAAAACTGCGCTCCCCCACCTGCTCCCTTCGCCTTGGTGTGGTCCATTCAGCGCTTACGGGCCCGGGGCCCAGCCCTCCTGTTCCAGACTGCCCCTGCAGCCTCTGCCCTGCAATTCCCTTTTGAGTCCTGCTCCAGGCACCGGGAGCCTTCCAGCACCCATTTCTGCTGCTGCTGCTTCGAGGGAGAGGGGTTTCCTGTACTGCAGGTTCCCTTTCTTCGAACCCCACCCTGCTCCTCCTGAGCAGCCTCCCAAGATTTGCCTCATTTCCCTTCCCCTCTTTCCGCTTGTAGCGGTGCCACACCGGGTCCCGCCTGTCTCACAGGTCCTGTCTCCTCGCAGACCCCTCTCCGTCTCCCCAGCCCCTGCCTCTGCCAGGACCCCGGTGACCGTTGGCGGGAGGGGCCCGGGGCTTGGGAAGGGGCACCCCAAAACGCGCGTGGAAGGGGCAGGGAGGGGCAAGTGGTTGCCCGGCCGGTTGCCCGGGTAACGCGGGGCCTGGCACGCGTGGCTCCCTTGGGCTGGCCGGGAGGGGCGGGAGGCGAGCGAGGGGCGGGGGCGTGCGCGGCGGCAGCGGAGCGTGGGGGAGGGGACCTGAGAGGAGCGAGAGGAGGGGACGAGCAGAGGGGAGGAGACCCGCGCCTCCTCCCTCGCTCGCTGACTCGCTCCCTCCCGGGCTGCGGCTGCTGCAACGGGGCGGCGGTGGCAGCAGCAGCGGGACAGTCTAGAGGCCGGCGTCGAGGTGAGACGGGATGGACAGAGGCTGGGGGAGGGTGCGCGGACAGACGGCGGACGCCGAGCGCTGCACCGGAATGCGGGCGCCCGGCGGACTGCCTGGTGGTGCTGGGCGCGCCACGCCAATGGGGAGGAGGAGGCGCCGGTCCCCCGGGGAGGGAATCCCTGCGAGAGGGGCCGAGAAGGGGCTCGGGAGAAGCCCAGGTCCCCGGGGAGGGGCAGGGGGCGTCTGCGCCCCAGGCGCGCAGTGAAAAGCTGCACCGGCCGGGCGCGCGGGAGGAAGGGAGGTTGCAGGGGATTGAATGTGAGTGTCGGTCCTCTCCCAGTGTGCCTGATCTGCCTGCGGAGTGTCAGCGTCGCACAGCTTGTTGATTTCGGTGCTGGGGCATCTGCTAGGATCGCAGAGGCTGGATCTTGTCCGTCGGACCAGGAAGGGACCTGGGAGGGTCCTGTTTACAAAAGGGTTAATCTTCCCAGGGCTCTCAACAGAAGACTTTGAGCAGAACACTCCTCCCAGGGATGTCCCACCCCAAGGCAAAGAAACCCCAACTTTTCTTCCTCTCCCCAGAGTGCAGCCCGAGGCTGGCCCTAAGACAGGAGCACAGCCCTCTCCAGCTGCAGTGCTGAGAGCCACCTTTCCTCCTCACACCAAACCTGTCTCCTCCTCTTTCAGGATTGCTGCTGTCTCTGCTGCTCCAGGCTCTCCCTCGAGATCCTCTCCTCTCTCCCCTCTCAAGATGGCAGCCAGCGGCTCCTGAGGGCTCAGAGATGAAGGGGATAGAAGAGGGTCCCCAAACTCCAAGGAGAAGGGCCTGGCCATTCTGAAGCCGAAACTTTCTCAGGTCCCAGCTGGGGTCCAGATGAGCCAGAGGGCCTGCAGCGGGCCCAGACATCACTAGCCCCTGTGGACTCAGAAGCCAAAGCGGGCTGGCCCCAGAAACCACAGAGACCCCAACTGGGGCCCCAGAAACAGCCCAGGCCAAAGACCTCAGCTCAAGCCCAGGAGGGGAACCAAATGCAACCCCAGCCCGAAGAAGCATGCCAAGAGCCAGCGCCCAAACCAGAAGTGAATAAAGAGGTCACTGCAGACCAGGTCGATCTGGGGTCTGCAGCCCCCTTGGCCAGCCTCAGAGCCTGCTCCCCAGTTGGACCCCAGTCAGACCCCAGCCAGACTGCCAGCCAGGTTCCCAGCCCACCCCCAAGTCAGCTCTTCAGGCCCGAGCCCCTACCCAGGAGGACCCCACCCTGAGGTCCTGACTGAGAATGTGGGGGAAAAGCAAGAGACGGGCAGTGATGCCCCTGCAGGCTGGGGCGAGGAAGAGAGGCCCAGCCCGCAGCCTCACTCGCCACCCTCCACAAACCGCACCCAGCCAATGGGGCTCCTCCCCGAGTGCTGCAGCAGCTGGTGGAGGAGGACCGACTAGGAAGGGGCTCACAGTGGGCATCCAGGATCTCCCGAGGTAGCCTGAGCCGCCACCCCAGCTCCCAGCTGGCAGGGTCTGGGGAGGGGGTGAGCAGCCAGAAACCTCGGGACTACATCATCCTCGCCATCCTGTCCTGCTTCTGCCCCATGTGGCCTGTCAACATCGTGGCCTCGCTATGCTGTCATGGTGAGCCCCACGGGACCCTGGCCCAGGCCTGCTGTGGCTTCCAGCTTCCTGCCAGCACTGGGACAGAACCCCAGGAGAAGCCCTGCCTTCCCTCTCCTCTCTGCATGGATCTCACTTCCCAAGTCTGGGGCTTTCTGGCCTCTCCTGGGACTTCCCCTTCTGAGCCACCACGCCTTACACCCTTCAGGTGGGAGGGAGGTCAAGACATTTTCACAGCCTTGCTGACCTGTGCCCTCCGCCCCTGCCTCTCCAACCCTCTTTCCCCTTCTAACCACTGTCCACGGGACCTGCCTGTCTCCTCTGGACAACTCTTTTCACCTGATCCCTGCTGGGCTGCGTTCTCCTGACCTGGGCCCATTGTGCCCCACCCCTCACCCTCACCAGTCCAGACAGCCTGCAGCAGGGGACGTGGATGGGGCAAGCGTCTGGGCCGCGTGGTGAAGCTCTTAAGCATCGTGGCGCTGGTAGGGGTCCTCATCATCATCGCCTCCTGCGTCATCAACTTAGGCGGTGAGTGGGGGTCTGGGACAGGCTGGGAGAATGGAAGGGTTGGCAAGGGCAGCTTTACTAACCCCTGCCCCTGCTCTCTCCTGTCTGTCCTCCCTACTTCTCCTTTGTCTCTCCTTGTCTCTCCCCCCTCCGTCTCTGTCTGTCCTCCCTCTCCTCTCCCACAGTGTATAAGTGAGGGGCTCTGCCCGCATTCAAGACTTTTCTTCCTGTTGGGAGCTGCCTTGAGCCCATCTTCCCCTGGGGAGCCCAATCGATGGCCAGGCCCGCACCCATAGGGACCAAGGGAGCCTGAGCGGCCTTGTTTACAGCTTCTTTCCTGCTCCTGCATCCTGCCGGGCTCCTGTGCTGACTCTCTGTGCCGACCGTAGGCCTCTTCTCCCTGCACTGTTCCCAACCTCCCTGCACTTCTGCCTGCATCCTTTCCAGCCTCTTGGCCTCCCTATCCCTGCACTTCACAGAGCCTCCCTGCACTTCTCAAATCTCCTGACCTGAACGTCTCCCAAACTCTCTCTGCTCTCAGCCTCCTGCATCAGCTCCGAGCCTCCCTGCACTCCCTCCTCCCAACTTCCCCAATTCCTTTACCTTAGCCTGGTGTCCCCCTTTCAACTTTCACTGTCTTGGCATCTTCCCCACTCCTTTCTTCCTTCTCCCTTTATCATCTCCCCTTCCCCCTCCACACCCTCTGCCCCCTTCCTCTTCCTGGCTCCTCTCCCCTCAGGATCCTCTCCTCCTCCCCTCCTGCTACCGTTTTCTCTGCAAAAACTCCAGCATTTAGATCAGGCTGGGGGAGGAGCGGTGTCGGGGAGGGCTCCTCAGCCCGGGTTGCGACTATTTTCTGCTGGGACCACCCAGGTCCTGACGCCCCCAGGGGCGCCTCTGGAGTCGCAGAGCCGGCAAGAAGCCAGGCCTTGTCTGGGGACTTGTGAGGGTGTCGTGCACTGTGCTCGCTCTGTTCTGAGCATGCACCTGGGAGGAGGAAGAGGCGCGGCCTGTTGACCCTTTCTGATCAGCCGGGCTGACCAGCCCCACCTGGGCTTTTAAACCGCTCGGCTTGAGTTTCTTAAAAGGCATTTGGGGGCTGGGGTCATTCCACGTGGTTTGTAACGAAAGAACCCCGAAATAGGACCAAAAGCTCCCAGATGCAGGGAGCGAGGGAGGCGGGGAAGCTCTATGGTATTTCCAAGAGGACGAGGGGAGGTTTGTTGCACGCGACTGGTCCGCTAGGGAGGCGGGGACCGACTACGACGCTGTTCGGAGTTGGCGGGTTTGTTTTCTTAAAAAAAAAAAAAAAAAAAAAAAAAAGGCGTGGGGGGAAAAACTAAAAAGTCTTAAAAAAAAAAAAAAGGATACATCAACAGATTCTCTTTTTGTATGCCGGATCACATGAGTCTGAAACACCAATAAACGGACACTGCATGAGACTCGCCTCCAGCCTCAGTTGGTCCTTACGTCCGTCACCGCCGGGGCCATGGTACCTGCCCTCTTTGGCAGAACCGCCTGGGTATGCGCATACGCCATCCCAGTGGCCATCTTTACTGTGGGCAAGCCAATTGTGCCCGAGCCTACCTGCGCATGTGCAATCCTCCCCTTGCTTTCCTTTCCCAAGTAGCTTTGGCTAGAGCGGAGCCATCCGCGCCATCTCTGTGCTGCGTACTGTGACCCTGCGCAGCCCGGGAGGCGGGTCTTAGTTCCAGGTGCGTACGGCGGCTGAGGCGGCTGACCTGCGAGGTGTGGGGAGAGGGCGCCGGCTCCGGAGTGTGGAGAGGGGCGGTGTGAAGGCCAGAAGAGCGGCTCCGCCCCTCTGAGGCCCAGAAAGTGGTTTCCGCTGGTCCTGGGTGCTTGGAGTACCGTATCTGGATCCGTGGGGCGGGGTCCTTGGAGGACTCAGCGCGCCTCCTGGGAACCGGCGGTCGTCGCTGGGACCGCTGTTGGAACCTGATTGGTGGGGACAATCCTGAACTCTTGGGGCCCAATCCCTTGGGGAGGGCGGGAGACCCCCTGCCTTAGTAACTTCTGCGTCTACTATCATCGCAGGGCCCCTCCCTAGTAGTCTATGTCCCTTGTTCTTGGTCATGGAGACATTTTCGGCCACCACGGCAGCTCCTCTGTCTGAAGAAGGGGGAAGTGACCTCCTGGCCTCCAAGCTCTGGCCGTGGAGGATACTGGAGGCTCCTCTGCTTCGGCCAATAAAGCCGAGGAAGAGGGAAGGAGAGGCCGAAGGAGGAGACCGAGCATGAGGGTCAGGGCCGAGGAGGTGCAGGGAGGCCCGGCGCTGAAGGGAAGAGCATGCCAAGGGAGAATCCGAAGACTGGTGCGTGCCCTGCAGCGATGGGGAGATGGAGCTCCCTCGGATGGGCAGGCCTGGATGCCTCCCCTCGGAAATCCTGCGGCTCTATGAACTTCTGGCTGCTCACGGTACCCTGGAGCTTCAGGCTGAGATCCTGCCGCCGGCCACCCACGCCTGAGGCCCAGAGTGAAGAGGAGAGATCCGATGAGAGCCTGAGGCCAAAAGAGGAGGAAGAGGAAAAGTGAGGGCACCCTTCCACCTTGTTCCTGGGGCTTGCTCCTTTGGTGCCAGGAAGAAATTGGGGGAGGAGGTGGGACTCTGGAGCATGGAAAGTGGAGGGATGCAATGGGAGGAGACACCACCCTCACCCTTCACTCTCTTTCCACCTGTCCCAGATTTTATGCCTACAGAATTTGACTTTGACGATGAGCCAATGAGCACCAAAGGACTCCCTGATTGACTGGAGACACTTTTAGGTACAGACAAAGGGGGAGAGGAGGGGAGAATTGAGGGATGTCTACTCCCACTGACCTAAAGGTCACTTCCTAAAGGCCTATGCTTGTAGTGCTTTAGTTTGCTATCGACTTGTAGCTGTCAGAGAGAGCATCGATTCTAACAGCTTGGAAAGGTACTCGATTTTCCTTTACAAGACTTTCACAGATGATTCATCTTGGTTCCCATTCCTTTTATCTCCACCTGACTAGAAGTTCACATCTTCTAATTGGATTCACTGTTATCTAGATCCTCATTCCTGTACTTCTGTGTAGTCTTCTAATCTGATGGGATTTCACACCCCTTGTGCCTTCCTGGGAGTCTGGAGCCATTCTTGGTTTCTCTTTCTCTTATCCCAACATTCAGGCTAGCCCCAGGTCCTGTTAGCTCTGCCTCCAAATTTCCAAACTCATCTGCTGCTCTCCACCTTCAACACCGATCCTGTCCAAGCCGTCATTTCTTGCTCTTTTATTTTTTTAGAGAGAGGGCAAGCCTGCGCTGGGGTGGGGCAGGAGAGGCAGAGGAGAGAAAAATCTTAAGCATAAGCAGGCTCCACTCCAGCATAGAGCCCAACTTGAGGCTCGATCTCAGGACGAGATCACCACTGGAGCGAAATCAAAATTCGGAAGCCCAGCCATTGTGACCCACCCACATGCGCCCCAAGTCATCATCTCTTTTGCCTGAATATTTGTGGTGGCTCTGACTTCTCCTGCTGACTGGTCTCCCTGCTTCCATTCTCAGCAACCAGAATGATCCTTTCAAAATATAAATCATGTCACTACTCTGTTTAAAATTCTCCAAAAATTCTATTGTTGGAGGAAAGAGCATGTCAGAGAATCAAACACCACCAATTCCCCTGACTGCCTGGGCCCCAAGGTTTTGGTATTTATTTCCATTTAAACTAAGAGATCCAAACCCCTCATCATGGCCTCTAAGTCATTTCTTAGGCCACATCTTTCTGTCTCTGGCTTACGCCCAGCTCTGTATACTCTTCTTTGAACAGACACTCCTGTTCCTGCCCCCAGGGCCTTTGCACTTGCTTTTCCCCTGCCTGGATATCTTACCTGGTCACTCACATTACTAGTCCCTTCTCATAGTTCAGACTTTCACTGCTTACCCCATTTGAGGCCCAACCCCCAAACCTCAAGGGCCTCCGTGACCCAGAGGCCTGGGAAATCTGTGTTTAATGAGCCCCCAGTAATTAGTAACATCTAGGCAGATCTGGTACACAGCACCTCACTCCCCATCAGCTTTTCTTACCTTCCTTCTCTCAGGAAGCTCACCGGAGCCAGAAGCGGGAGAGCCCGCCTGGACAAGGTTCTGTCCGACATGAGCGGCACAAGAAGCTAGAGGAGCAGATCCTTCGTGCTGGCAGGGACCTCTTCAGCCTGGACTCCAGAGGACCCCAGCCCCGCCGGCCCCCACTCCGGTCCTCAGGGAGCACTCTCTTCCCCGGCAGCGGAAATACTGAGAGCTGCACCGCTGCCGCTAAGTGCCAGAGCATATGCCTTCTGGGCCCCCCTTCCCTAACCCAGGCGCTGGGACACAGGGCCAAGAGGAGAGAGACTCTTAAATGCCCACCACTGCCCCTTGCCAGAAAGAGAATGTGTGTGCCTATTTATGCTTTCTCTTGAACATCTCTTTGGAGACTTGGGCTGAATTTTCTGAATCTAAAATAAAAAAACTGCAAAGTTATGTTTTCTTAGAGGGTGGGCTGCAGCAAAGCCCGGCCGGTTTTTTGCGGAGTGGCGGGTGGCGGGATCGCAGTCACCCAGATGGGGAAGTTAGTAAAAGCCACGTGGATCAGAAGCACTCAGCACCCCATCACCCCACCTCCCCCCACCCCGTCTCAGTCTCAGGTCCTCTGACCCTTTCAGTCTCATTCCAGCGCGGCCAGCTGGCTCTGAGACAGAGGAGCTTCCCCGAGGGCTGAAGGCTGCAGTGCCTTCAGCTGTGCAGAAGCCAGCCCAGAGGAGCTTACCGAGAACCAGCTGCGAGGGCCCTTTGATAGCCAGAAAGCCCCACCCGAGCCTGCCCTGCCGGGTGATCCCTAGGGCTGGGCCACGGAGCTTCCCCATCTGAGGGTCTGTGGCTGCGGGCGCTTCCTGGGTGTCCACCGCTCCCAACGCCCCCAAATCGCTGGTGGGGACTTGTGTCCCTCAGGCTCTCGGGCCCCGTCCTGCCTGCTTGCTTCTGCCGGGGCAGGTAAGACCTCTCAGCCCGAGGAGAGGAAGAGGTGGTGAGGTTACCCTTGGGAGGTTTGCTTTCCTTGTGAGTTTTTCCTGTGTTTTGAAGTAAAGATAGGTCAACTTGTTACTTGCCAACACTCCCGGACCCCAAAATCTCAGGCCTCGACTTCAGGCTCCATATCAGAATAAGGGCAGAGGAAACTTGGGGCCATTCAGACTCCTCCTGGGTCCTGCTGCCTCCCCCTGGGCACCTGGGCTCTGGCCTGTCCTCTTGAGCTTTTAGAATGTGATTCCTGCCCCCCCACTTAGTCCTTCCTCTCTGCCAAATATTGAGGGCTTTTCTATCTCGCCTCATAAGGCTATGCCAACTGTGGGTGGGCCTTGTGGACCCTGTGGGAAGTGGTTAACAAAGCAGTCTTAAGGTGGGCTTGACTTCTAGAAGGTGTGGGTTGGTGGCGAGGCTCTTTGCTTCTTTGGGAGGGTAACATGAAGGGAATGCAAAGCTCTTTGGGGCCCTGGAGATCTTAGGGCTGGCCCTTGGGAGTGAAGTTTGGAGGGTGGGGGATGGTGGTTGAGGCAGATTCCTGTGTTGTCTGCTCCTGCCCTGGCCGACCCTGGGTTGTGAGGAGAAGCTGGCTGTTACGGCATGCCAGCCGGTGTGCTTTCCCCTGAGAATCCCTGCCCGTTTCGCCCTTGGCACACAGGCGCCCAGCCTGACCGGGGTGAAGCTCTCTGGGGTGGGGCAGCTCTCCAGAGGCAGGGAGCTGGTAGAGAAACACCTTGAGGATGGCCCAGGGACCTCATGAGGGCTCAAGATAACTCGGGCCTTCTCTGTGGATGGAGGCTGCCCTCCCCGCCCCTTGCCGAAAATGCTCCCCTGTGAATGCCTGTCTCTAGAGAGTATTCAGCCCCACCCAGGTCAGGAGTCCTCCTTTTGTTTTCAGAATCTTACCTTTCTGCCTGAGAAGCCAGGCTACTTCCTGGTTCAGGAGCTCTGGAGCCAGGGTTACGGGAGAATCCTGACCCTGTGCTCGGATCGTTGTGTGATCCTGAGCAAAGTTCCTTCTAGGATCAGATGAATCAATTAAGGGTGTTTAGCACAACACCTGGCACCACTTAAGTCCTTGTAAGTGGGAGCTGTTTATCTAGGGGCTCTTGCCAAAGCTAACGTTCTGGAGGCTCTCCCGAAGCGGATGGCGCGGGGCTGGGTGAGGCCTGGGAATCAGCATGAGCAGGAGGGACGCTCTCAGCTGGGTCCTGTGATGGAGCGAGTTTAGAAAACATTGATCTGCATCAGGACTCTGAAGCCTGGTTCCTGGGTCACTTCTCAGCCAGGCAGTCTTCGCCTTCAGTGCTGAGCATTAATTGCCGGAGTTTCCGAGGGGGCAGGGTGAAGGTAGGGCAAGAAGCCTTCTGAGCTGGCAGAACTGTGCTGTCCCCCGTTGAAGCCACCAAGCTGCTCCTGCCACAAGGTAGCTGGACTAGGCGCAGAGAAGGAAGGAGCTCTTCCTCTTTCCTAGGAAGAAAAGTTCCTGAAACTTTGCTCTTAACGTGATTGCTGTGAGACCGTCTCAAAAAATTTCCCCCTCCTAGTCCCCAAAGCTGGAAATAATTTCCCTAAACTAAGCTGGTGTATAAGCTTCTGTGCAGTCCCTGAGTAATGGGACTCCTGCATGCTCAGACAAAGTCTAGAATGTTTACAATCAGGGAAACTGCAGAGATGAGCCGTGTTTATGCTGAGTGTCGTGAACATTTTCTAAACCTGAAGCTTGATAGAGGTGATGGTGGCTTGGCTGAGTCACCGGCCTCCTCTGCACCTTGCGGCCTGCTCGGGGCAGGGGCTGGTGTTGGCCAGGGGGCTGGAGGAGAATAACCCAGTGCCCGGCCCTGAGGACTAGCCTAATCTGAGCTCCTCTGATTCTCTCTCCTCCCAGCCACTTTGAACTCCACTAGAGACCTCCTGTGGCCGCTTATCTCGTCCAGCCCAGGAAATAGTCCCTCTTCTTCCCACTTCTCAGTCTAAGAGACTCCAGGCTCAGCTAGCAAGTGGCCCAGGATCCAGGACCAAGCTTACCCTTGCTGGGCATTAGAGTCTGTCTGGAAGCTTTTAAATATGGCAGTGCTCCGGGCCCGGGGTAGCTCAGTCTGTTAAACATCCAACTCTTTTTAAAAAAGATTTAGGGAGAGGCCTGTGGGGTGGCAGGAGGGGAAGAAGTAGGGCGGGGGGAGAGAATCTCAAGCAAGATTCCACTGTGCATTGAACCCAATGCAGTGCCCCATGTCACGACCTAAAATGATCCTAAAATCAACAGTCAGCTGCTTAACCGATGGAGTGACCCAGGCGCCCTAGCATCAGCGCAGTCTCCGCTCAGGTCCTGATCTTAGCGTCGGGAGTTGAAGCTCTGTGTTGGGCTCCACGCTGGGTGGAGAGCCTACTGGGGGATGGAGGGGTGGGAGGCAATGCTTGCACCCACCCCAGGCCCCTGATGTCAAGAATCCCCCAGGGATCAGTGGTTTTCAAAGGCCTCCAGGTGATTCTCAGATACAGCCAGGGCTGAGAGTGGCTGCTTGAGGCCTGGGCTGCTGGTGTACTTTAATGTGCGCCCAAATGGCCAGGGATCTGGGCAAAATGCGGCCAATTCAGCAGCTCTGGAGTGAGGACCGAGAAGCCCCTCACTAACACGCTACCAGACACTGCCAGACGCCGCTTCGCCGCAGACCAGCGCACAGGCAGAAATAAGCTGGTCCCTGCTCTTGGAGTCAGTGCCGAGGCGCTCACAGTTGACCCGAAGATCTCTGACCAGTACTGACCAGCAACTCATGAAGTTTTGCTGTAGTGTTAAGTTTCCGTTTGAGCCAAGACACTGGTCAAGAACCCCTTTGCCTCGGATAGACCCCACTTCTGCCTATAAGCATTTGTGTTCTCTGCCCCACCACCGTTACTTTCCTCTTTTCTTCGTGGGTGTGGTGTGGTGTCTGAGACTTTAGGCAAAAGTTGACTGGCTCTTGCGGGAATCTCATGACCCTTGAGGAAGTGTGGTCAGGCAAAGCTGGCCATGTGCCCGGAAAGCAGACAAGGGGGCAGATCCTGGAAGCAGGCACCCGAGAAGGGAGGCCTGGGTGGATTTGGAATAACGGGGCCAAACCCAAGCTCTGGGCAGGGAACTTCCAAAGATCAGCACAGAGTCCTTGACCGGTGTTTTTAAGGGTCCTGATCTATTGGGAAGAAAATGTTCTGACGGTACCTGTCGTCTGGTAGACCACAAAAGTCTAATCTGGGACTTGTCACACACATGTCTGAGTCGGATGGTTTCCTGGTTCCCTAGAGGCCTTACTTCAGGGGCTGCCTTTGCAGATGACAAAATGAAAGAGCAAGTCTCTTGGGTAAGAACCTTGAGTGGTCTGGAGTGGAAAGGCACAGCTGTCGGGCCTGGTGGGTTAAGACAGGGTCCTGGTACTGAAGGCCTTGGCTTTGGCACGAGGCAGAAGCGAGGCAGGCCAGCTAGGAGGATGATTCTCAGCTGACTCACTGAGCAGGGCGAGGCTCTCAGCCCCCCTGACTGGAGCCCAGCTGGGGTGACAGATGGCGGAGAGGCCTTAGCCGTAGGGTGGGGGATTGTCCAAAAGTCATTGGAGGCTGCTCCTGGGGCCTGCTTCCCAGCCCTGCATGGCCTTCTAGAGTTCAAATCTTCCCTGGGGGGGCCTCATGGAGCCCTGTCCACACCTCCGTTTATAGCCTAGCCCTTCCTCTCCCCCATCTGGCTTCTGGCCAGGCTTCTACCCTACAGAGAACTTGGCAAAGGAGCAGTTGGGAGGCTTCACTTGGCCATCAGATCCCCCTTCTTTGCTGTTCTTCTAGCCCCACAGCTGGGGTGACAGGAGACTCACCACCTTTCTGACCAGTCAACAAGGGGTGGTTAGTTAAGGCCAGGTGGTACAGGGAAGCTTCTGGTGCTAGGCCCATCCCCTGATAGGGAGCTGGGCCTGCAGGCTCCTTCTGCCTCAGCAGTAAGCTATCGTGTGCTTCTGAAGAGCCGGGCTCTGTTCCAACTACTTTATAATGATCTCAGCCCTCCTAACTTCCGGGTAGGTGCCCTATCCATTCTCAGTGTGTAGGCCTGGGAAATGGGTAGAGAGGGCAACGGACTTGTCCGAGGTTACCCATTCAGTAAGGGATCCTGGGGGGCTTTTCAGGGCCTTCATCGGGGAGCAGCTTCAGAAGCACAGCTGGGAGGGACTGGGCAGCAGAGGAAGAGACAGGAAGGGCCTGGTGAGAGTAGGGAGAGAACCAAGAAAGCGGAAAGCCAGCCCCTGTATTTTCAAACCCTACCTGAACACAACAGAAGGGGGAGCTCTGACGTTAAGAAAGCCACTCCTACAAGTTAAGGAAATGAACTTCCCACAGAAGGAGCCACAGAAAAGTATCAAGGTCAAATCCCATACAAAGTTGCGAGAGAGGCGCAGGAGAACATTCCTTTGTGGAAAAGCATGCGAGGAAAGGGGTCAAAACTATAAGCTTTCAAATGAGGTAAGACATTAAGGAAACGGTACAAGGCAGGAAATCAGAACTGTAAGGGGGCAGTCTGGCTGATTCCGGCCCAGCACTGTCCCTTGCTGCCCCAGGGGAGGGGACAGGACCAGCCATTCCATCGGGATTCTCATCCCAGTGGTACCACTGATTTGCTGGGTGGCCCTGAATGATTCGTAGTCCCTACCTGGAACTCCACCCCTTCGAGCTACACTGTGTAACCTGGGATCAACCAGCCTTATTCGGCCACCTTCATTAAAATCTAGTATTTTGTTCCTCACCCTAGTCACACTGCAAGTATTCAGTGGCTACCGTGGCCAGCCCAAGGAGCACAGGGTTAGAAGATGTCCCTGATTAGAGAAAGTTCTCTTGGTGCTGTGGTAGAGGGCTTTAAGCAGAAGCCCAGCAGGTGATGTGAGTGCAGTGGCCCAGGTGTAGGACAGCCCAGGGACAACAGGTGGGGACTGGGGTAGGCAGGAAGCCCGTGTCCCATCACAGGGGGCAGCTGTGACTTGGCTCTATCCAGGTCTGCTAGGCGGGGACAGAGGCGTGGCCCTAATTCTTCAAAGAAAGCAATCAGGAGTCTGTGGAAACTCATAATTGCTAAACCAAAGAAAAAGAAATTTTACAGACGGTGTAAATGACAAAACTCTTGGGCCTCGATTCCTGTAATTCTGTGGTTTCTGCCTGTTTCTCCGTGGCAAGCCGCACCCCCTCGCTTCCCCTTTCCTCACTCAGGTTGGAAGTTGGACGAATGGTGGAGTAGAGGAGTGTCCTTTCTGGTGGTGGCTTCAAATGTCTGACCAGAGTCTCGAGGACAAGGCTTTGAGTCCCCTATAAACCTTCGGTTCCCCTTATGTGACTCCAAGGGATAGGTTGTCCAAAGTCAAGGCATGCTGGAGGGAGGGATGGGGTGGGTACCTTCCTGAACAGGCCAGGCATTGATTGGAGCCACCCAGGATTCAGAAGCTTGGGCGGGTGAGGGTAGGTGGAGTGCGTACTGCTTTCTTCCCTTCCCTTCCCACCCGACCCACAACTCTAGGAAACCGAGAGTGGCAACAGACCAGTGAGAACTGGGGAGGAAAGGACTAGAATAATTTGGTGTTTCTAATCCAGTTGATTCTTTGCAGTGCCTGTTTCACCGGGATCCCTCCCTTGAGAAGTGACCCATGTCCTGAACATTTCATCCCAGATTGTAAGCGCGTGTGTGTGTGTGTGTGTGTGTGTGCAAAGATCGTGTAAATATTGGTCTGTGGACTAACATTTCAATACAGCCTGGGCCTGGGATCCCCTCAAATGAAGGAGCCTGAATCCTTGGGCGGGGGAGCTCCTCGGAGCCGCTGGCCAGCTGTGCCAGGAAAGGCCACTGCGCCTCCCGAGTTCTGATCTCAAGCCCCTTCACATGCTGCGGAGCTTGGGAAGGAAGGAAATAGGCAGGGACCCTGGGCTTCTGTGCTTATCCATGTCAAGCAGTTCTCGGCAGGGGTCTGGATGCGCTGGTTGCTGGAGTGGGGAGAAGGAAGAGGCCGGCGCGGGATGGTACGGGGCAAAATGAGTAAACCGGAGGAGGAAGGCCCAATTCTCCGTCCCCAGCCGGGCCTCAGGCTCACGCCTGCCTTTGCCAGGCCCCCTGTGCTCATCCTGTTTATCCACTCCCACCTGTCTGCCAGCCTGCTGCCCTGGCCTCAGCAGTCACCATAGCAGCTGAAAAAGAGTCCATCATCCGCATCCCCCCGGTACCACTACATCCCACGTGCTGGACCAGAACAGCAACGTGTGTCAGCGTGGAAGTCGGTCAGTGGATGCGCGATGCTGCTCGAGAGCAGCTTTCTCTGCCACGGGGCAGGGCGCAGGCTTGTGAAGCCCCTGCCGGCGCCCTCCGCTCCCCGGGAGCACAGCGCGTGGCCGCGCCGCTGAAACCCTGCCTCCCGACCCTCGGGAACTGGCTCTCCCGACTGCTCCTTGCCCAGAGCAACCCACCCCCAGAGGCTGACTCTTTCTGGTAGCTCGTCTCCTCCAGTCAAGACCTCTTAGAACTGAAGGCGGTTCAGCCGACCCGACGCTGCTCCGTTCGCTTCCTAAAGGGCTCTAGATGCCGTGAGCGCTTGGCTACAGCACCTTTAAGCCTCGTCTGTGGAAGGGCCTGGGGCTCCGTCCCCACCCTTTGTCCCTGGCCCTCCCAGCATCCCTCAGCATGTACCTTTGTTGCAGAGCTCACAGACATGGTGAGGGCCCTGGCTGTGCACCTTCATGTGGTCCGAAATATAAGCCGAGCTCAGCATCTTGCCACACACATGACATGGCACCTTCTCCTCGTGTCGTACTGTGTGCGCCCGCAGTCGGTCCTTCGTAGCAAAAGCTGCCTCACATTTCTGGGGAGGGGGGAGGGGCGTGGGGGGTGTCAGGAGAGTTAAAGCTTCGGGGAGTGGGGAGAGGGGGGCGAGAGGTTAAAGGAATCAGAGCCCTGGGGGTCTTTGATCTGTAGGAAATGGGAGTGCGATGACAAGGTCTTGAAGAAGGGATGAGAAAATGGAGTGAAAAAGCAAAAAGAAGAGAGAGAAAACGGGGGTCTGAGAGGCTGAACTCAGACAGCTACAATGAGGATCAAAATCATGAAAACCGGGACAGGAGGAGGCGGGCTTCCTACCTCACATTTGAAGGGCCGTTCTGTGGAGTGCACTTGTCTGACGTGACTGTTGAGGTGATCCGGCCTGGGAATACGTTGGGGTTGGGGTTAGGGCCCTGGGGGTGGGGACGTGCTCCCAAATCTGCCTAACTTAGGAGCACACCCGGCCTTTCCAAGGATGCCTGCATCTTCGCCCAAGCCCCAGGCTTCGGAGTCCTGGAGCGGCAGGAAATCCCTCCCCCTGCCGCAGGGCGGGCTGGTCCTCCTCCCACGCGAAGCCTTCCTACTGCCGGAGGACCCACCTCCTCGGCTAAGTACCACCCCCTGCTCCCTGGTAACCAGGAGAGGCTTTCCTCCCTCCTCCCGGGGAGTGGCTCCCGGTCCCCATCCTCAGAAACCGCCTCCCTCCCCGCCAGCCAAGGCCAGGCCACCTCCGTTGCCGTCCCTCCCTCCCCACCCGCCCAGTGGGCGGCCGAGGCCCCGTGCACACCGGGAGAAGCTCTTGCCACAGTGGGAGCAGTTGTAGGGCTTGTGCACAGCGCCGTCATGTGAGCGCACGTGGTAGCTCATGCGGTCCTTGCGCTTGAAGCGCTGCTGGCACACCGGGCACTGGTACGGCTTCTCGTCCGAGTGCGACAGCTTGTGTCGGTTCAGGTGGTAGACGTCGCGGAAGGCCTTGCCGCACATCTCACAGGCGTGGTTCTTCCGGATGCGCTTTCCCGAGGCGGTCGTGGTCACCACGCCACCCGCGGCCACGGCGGCCGCTCCGCCGCCCGCACCCGCTTCTCCCCCTCCCCCGCCGGCTCCGCTCAGCTGGGGCACGCTCAGGAGGCTCAGGGGCACCATGGTGGGCATCTTCATAGCACCCGAGGGGACCCGGCCGGCCTTGGCTCCCGTGTGGATGGCCTCGTGCCTCCGGAGGTTGTAGCCGTTCTTGAACTCCTTGGCGCACAGAGCGCAGATGTAGGGCCCCTTGCTCTTTGTCTTCTTCTCCAAGGCAGAGGCGACCGGGGCCACGGCGACCGTCGAGGTTGGGGCTACGACGGCGGTGGCCGCGGCTGCGGCGATGGTGGCGGCAGAGACAGGGGGCGCGGCCTCGGCCGCGGGCGCCGACACCGGCGGGGGCGGCGGCGGGGGCGCCGGCGGCTGCTTCAGAGCCGCTGTGTCCACTGTGGAGGCGGTGGCCGGGGCCGGGGGCGCAGCAGCGACGGCGGCGGCGGCAGCGGCAGCTGCGGCGGCGGCCGCGGCGGCGGCAGACTCCTGGGCGGCGGCGAGAACCGGGAGCAAGTCCACCTGGAGGGGCTCGGCCGCCGGGGGCTGGGGCGTGGGTGGGGGCGCCGGCGCGGCCTGCGAAGACAAGGCGCCGTGTGGGCCGCGGCCGCGGGTCGGCGCCCTCCCGGCCCGGCCCGCCACGGCCGGCCCCTACTCACCTGGAATGGACTCTGGGCGCAGCCCTGGGAGGCAAAGAAGCGGGACTGGAGCTCAGCCCCGACCTGCAGGGGGTTCTGGGCGTGACCCTGAGGTGGCGGGAAGGAGTTCATGAGGCCGCCCACCCCCCGGGAGTCCAGGCCCAGCACGGGGAAGGGGGGGGCCAGCAGCGTGCAAGGGAACACGGGGAACATGGCCTCGGCCACGGCGGGGCCCCCGGGGCTCAGCGGGGGCCGGGGGCGCGGGCCGCGCGGGGCCGGCTCGGGCGCCGCCCCCCGGCCGGCCGGGCTGGGCCGCGCGCCGAACGCATGGCCCGCGGCCGCCCCGCCGCCCGCGCACCCCGGCCGGCGGGAGGGGAGGAAGGAGGGCGCCTGGCGGCCGCGGAGCGCGGCGGCGGCGGCGACGCCCCCTGGTGGGGCGGAGGCCCGCGGGCCGGGGCCGGGGCGGGGGCCCGGGCGGCGGCGGCGGCGGCGGCGGCGGCGGTTGGAGCCTGGCGGGGCGGGGTGGGGGGAGCGAGGGAGCAGCCTCGGCCCCCGCCGCGCGCGCGCCCAGCCGGCGCCTCGGGGAGGGCGGGGGAGGGCGCGAGGGAGGGAGGGGGACAGCTGCGCGCGCACCGGGCGCGCGGAGGGGGGGTGGGACAGGAGGGAGGGCGGGCGGGAGGGGGTGTGGGAAGGGGGGTGGGGGGGCGGGGGGAGGGGGTTGTTACCTGGAAGATGAAGCTGCTCCAGTTGCCGGGATCCATGGCGGAGGGAGGGAGGGAGGTGGCTCGCGCTCACCCTGGGGCGGGAGGAGGAGGAGGCGGCGGTGGGGGAGGGGGAACCCAGGGAGGAGGCGCGCGGGGCGGGCGGGAGGGGGGAAGGAGGAGGAGGGTGGGGGGAGCGGAGCACACTGCGCGCGGGGAGGGCGGGCGGGGGGCGCGAGGACACACAAGAGGCTGGAGCGGGCGCGAGCGCGAGCGCGCGCGAGGCCAGCGGGAGGGGGGAGGTACGAGAGGGACTCTGGCGGGAGGAGGGACGGGGGAGCCACCCAGCAGCCCGTGTCGCCCCAAGCGCGAGACCCCTGAGACGGCCGCTGATTGGCTGATGATGGCGCAGGTGGTGGGCGCGCGGGAGACAGGGCGGCTTCTCTCTGCCCCCCCTCCAAAGATTCCACCCCCCTCCTCCCTCCGCCAGCGGCCGTTATTTCGCGCGCACGCGCATAAAACCGCTGTCGTTGCTGAGCGGGAGAACAGGGGAGCGCGCGCCGGGGTACGGATGGGGCGGGGCTAAACTCGAAGCGCGCGCCCGCCTAACGGTCGTCGTCCTCGGGCTTTCGCGTTACTTTTTTGTTTCCTTTCGGCCACCGTCCTTTCCCCCTCCCCACTCCGGCGGTTTATTTACAATCCTGCCCCGCTTCATTCCTGCCTGGTTTTCCCAAAGATGGCGCCCAAAGAAGTTTCGCGGAGGAGCTTGTGGCCCATCCCAAGAGCAATTATACCCCCGGCCCCGCCCCCGCAGTCCCAAGAATCAGGCTGAAACACCGGAGTAAAAATTGTATTTACACGACACGCAGTTATATGAGGATTAAAAAAACAAAAAACAGGAAAGGAGCTGGCGGTCAGGAGGGGCCTCAGCGCTGGCTCGCGGCGAGACCCAGGATGTTCGCCTGCAACACAGGAGTGAAGGGGAGAGCAGCGTTAAAGCGGGGGCAGGGCACAGGCCGGGAAGAGGAGGGGGCCAAGCGGTGGGCTCACCTTCAGGAACGACTCCATCTGTTTTCCCGATATGCCCTCCACGCGTTCCAGGTCCTCCACCTGGCAGGACGGCAGCGATGGGAGGCGAAGGGGCCTCGGGGGTGTTGCGCTTCTCCCCTCCCGCTCCACCCCCCAACTCCATTCCAGGGCCGCCCTCCCTGGCCATTACCTGGCTGAAGGGGCCATGGAGCTCCCTCCAGCCCACGATGAGCTGGGCCTTCTTTTGGCCAATGCGCTGCAGGCTGCGCAGATCGCGGGCAGAGCCTTCGTTCAGCAGATCTAATATTTTTTGGCGCCCATGGGCCAGTAGCTCTGGGCTGATCTGTAGCTCCCAGCAGTTCTCAGCCTTCTCCTCTGGCTCTGAGGCATCCAGGGACTCCAGCTATGAGGCAGGGGGAGGTGAGTGACAGAAACAGTTTGCTACTCAGCCCGTGGCAGCAAACTGCTTTAGACTCCTCTGCCAAGGATAGGAGCCGAACAGCAGCTACCTCCCCGCCCTCCCTAAACTCTCTTTCCCTCAAGTGTCTGTCCAAAAACCCTTCTCTCGGGTCATTATCTCTGGGCTGATCCTCATTTTATCCGACTTGTGAAAGAGCGGTAATAGTTGTTGTGAAGCACACAGTAAGCTCTTAAATTCGCCTCATCTCTAAAAAGGAACGAATAAGCTCTTTTTCACTCCTAGGAAGGCACACAGAAGGTGCTCTATAAATGACAGCCACGCCCCCACCACATCAGCTGTTTTTAGGTAATTCTTCCAGTGTTGCCTCATTTCTTGAGTGCTTAGGTCATTTTTCCCAAAGTGGGCTCTTAAGTTTGTGGAGTGGGACCCAGGCTACACACTGTTAAGTAGCTGCTGAGGGTGAGGTGAGAGCCGCCAGGAAGAAAGTGATCTCTGCTAGGTAACATACTGCATTTCACCCTAAATGCCCTGTAAGGTATCTCCACATTCAGAGGATAAGCAGCTTGTAAATAGCTGGTGTTTTAACTCCATGGCCAGCGCACTTGCCATTAGAGCTCACTACCCTTACTTCTCCGCTCCAACTGTAGCTCACGCTGCCAGCTGCTCTCACCTTTCTCTTCCGGCCTTTCTTCTTCAGGATATGGATCTCAGCATTTGGGGATGCTGCCTGCTCCTGAACTGAAGGCAAGAATTGTGAACCGGAATCATGGGAGAGGCTAACTTTTCACCCTCCCTCACTTGGTTCTCCTATTCCTGATTCCCCAGGTCCCTTCCAGCCCAAGTGAACCTCTTCTTTTGTAGTTTCCATATGACCTTTCTTACACCTGTATTTGAAAGCAGTCTCAGCTGTTATTGCATGGTAATGAGTCATACCCCTGTCATTCTGCCCCGACAGTACTAAGTGCCTGAGCACAGAGCACCCGAGCTCTATTTCGGACGTCCTCACCACCACCCCCGTCCCTGGGGTTGCAAAATAGTGGGAGCACATGAGTGACACGATGAAAGCTGTTCCGAACACGTCCCAGGATCTGTCATCTGGGCCCTCCTGGCCCCCACAGCCAAACTTACTCAGTTGTAGGGGCATCACCACAGCCTTTTTGAGGGGCTTCGCTACGGTGACTGTGCGGCGGGCAAGCGGTCGAAGCATTGCGGGAGACGAGTTCTCTTTATCCTTTGGGTCCACAGCGTCCTGGGCCAGAACCCTGGCTTCCAGTTCTTTTTGCTTCATCTTAAGCCTCTGTTGGAAAGGATCAGAGAAACATGTGACCCAGACGAACTTTCAGACAGCTGGAAGGAGATGGGTTAGGAAAGTGAGTGCAGGGCTCTGAGGCCCTAGCTGGCACGGTGACGACCAACGAAATAAGCTACCAGGAGACAACTGGAGCTCAGTAAGGGCTTTCTAATGATCTGGGCTGCTCAGAGGTGGAACAGGCCCCTTTGTGAAACACTGAAGGGAAGGGACTCTTCAGACAAAGTGCTAACTTAATTTGAGCTGTATTTTAGGAAATGACAAGGTCTTACAAATTTTTCCTTTCACCTAGATTTTCACAACCTCACCTCCTCAAAGCTGACCTCAATTATTTTTCAAAGTCCGGCTACATTAAGGACATTCAAGCAGAAGCCGGAGAACAGGGATTCCAGTGTTAGGTAAAAACTGGATGCTGGTCCAGCCTTCCGGTGCCTTTCCCTAGCTGAAGATGCTCAGACTGCTTCTAAAGGCCAGTAGGAGTGCCAACCCCCACCTCCCCAACACTTACCTCAATCTCCAAATCCTTCTCCTCCATTGTCTTCATGAGCACCATCCGCTCTCGCCTTGGGGTGTTCAGCCCATGGGTCCCCTGGCTCCCCTGGGAGCCCAGCAGACGGTCCAAGCTGAGGAGGCGCTCCAGCACAGCGGGGTCCATGCTACTCAGCTTCTGTAGGGGGCTGAGCAGACAGAGGTTACTCCACACCTAGTCCTTCTCTCATCACCCTCTCCACAGCAGCAGGATTCCTCTCATGATGCTTTAAGTTGCCGTAGTCTGTGGTTCCAGACTCTGGTGTGAACTCGCTGGGCAATCCTGAGCAGGTCAAGCAGACTCTCCGGCTGTGCGCTCCAACAGGTGAATGAGGATCCACCACTGCTTGCCCAGGAACCTCTCAGGGATGCCAGGAGATCCGACAAGACAAGCACTTCGTGCACACCTGAGTTCCAAGTGTTCCGGCTCTAAGACGCTGCCCCACCCTGCCCTGTAGGCACTCACTGACAGAAAGGAGAGGCAGAGACAATGAGAAGGTGACAGCAAGGCTTGTGTGCCGGTTTCTTTGAAAGAGCAGTTGGGGAAAGATTCACAGAGGTCATCAGCAGGGCTTTGCAGGCCACTGAAGGCCAATTTGAAGTCCACCTCACATGCCAAGCCTTCTTCCCAAGGGCAGTAGGAAAGGCCTCTTCAAGCTGAGTCCTGACTTAATATGAACATGACAATGCCTAACATTTATTCCTTCTGTCTGGAATTGTTTCCCTCCCGATTATCATTCAAAGTCAATTTGATACCACCTTTCCCATGAGCCCCAACTTGATCGCGTATCTTCCTTCCCATACTGTGAGCTAGCTCCTCAAGAACAGGGACTGCCCTGTTCCTTGGGTGCAAGCGCCTAGAAAGAGCAGGATCAGAAAATCCGGGTGAACACTAGAGGTCATTTCCTCCTGGCGGTCACAGAAGCAGCAGCTCCTTCCTCACCACACCCTGTCCTACCTACCCTGCATCATCTACTGATGTTCTCGTCTCCTTTCCCTTCCTGAAAACTGAGCCCCCGAGGTCAAGGTCTGACTAGGTCTGACGTGGCCCATCTCTGAGCTCACCCATGATGCCCATCCGGCAGAGACTTTGCCTATTCACATGTAACATGCATGTTCAGGGGCGTGTGTTTCTCTGAGTTTATGCACATAAGAGAAGGGACAGCCGACAGACAGCTTGAGAAGGACAAGATTGAGGGTTCTCAGCAAACACTCTTTTCTGTATGCCATCCATCCTCGGCTACAGCAGCCCCCCCGGGGGGCAGAGTATGTACTAATCCTTGACCTCCTCAGGTCACCTCTGTTCACTAGTCTTCAGACGTACACAGTTGAGAGAGGCTTTATTTGGGCTTGGGTAGAAACCGGGCAAAGGTAAAACTGCAGCTGCCTCCCTAGAATTAGCGGGGTCAGTGGCCAGACAGAAAGCAAGACCACTAAACAGCAGTGACCTAAGGATTCACGCATCCTGGGCCATGAGGTGGGGCTAGCAGAACCAGAGAGAGAGGCCGCACATACAGAAGGGACTAAGAGACTTTGGACTGAGGTCAGCAGCAAAGTTAAGACAGCAACAGGCTCCTTGCAGAGTCATGGAGATGCTAGACTCTTGCACAGACTGAGAGGTCTCAGAGAGACACAGCTCTTCACCTCTTGTCTCTTTGCTTTGCTCTTATCCTCTAGACCTGAAAGACCCGATCCAGATTACCCCTTGTGCCAGAAGTTCAAGTGCTCATCCTTGAAACAGCTGCCCCCAAGTGCGAGGTTTTGCTGACTGCCTAAAGGGGTTGGAAAATGGAAAGGGAGGGGCTAGAACTCAAGGAGCAGGCTTCTTTCAGGCCCTGGGCAGCAGCACCAAGGCTAGAGATTGAGCTTAGCACTTCCAGTGAATTCAGTGGAGTAGGATTTGGGGTGAATTCGATGAGAGAGGAACAAGTTTGCAGCTCAAGAATCTGACAGGCTAAATTTACCCACTACTCTCTGCACCTAACCCAGACATGACAGTAAAGGGGACCTCCCCAGGCCCCTCCTCCTCTGCTCACCTGAGTTCCTGGGAGGCAGAGGCTGGAGCTGCTGGGGGCTCTGGACTCCCAATTTCTTCTTCCTCGGGGCCACGGGCTCTCTTTGCCTCTGACGGGCCTAGCAGTTCTTTCTGGGACAGCTTAACAGGTGCCAAGACTAGGAAAGATGTGGGGGTGGGTCAGCCCCTGTGCTGATGCTGGGCAGCTTCAGCACGCGCCCCAGTCGTCCAGAACTGCCCTCTGAACTCTTGCCAAGCCCAGTCCTCACCACGAAGCTGCAGACTCTCATTGGTAAAAGGCCGGTTGATCACCTCCTTGGACCTGGCAGCAAAGTTGAGCGCAGAGACTGTATCTAGGTAGAAGCGTCTCTCAGGGGCAATGTTGGCAATGAGGATGCTGTGGGCTGAGCCACCCAGAGAATCCTGAGGGATGGGGATTGGGCAGGATAGGCAGATCAGAAGCCCCACGTTTCTATTCCTTGACTGCAGTTCCCCCGCCTCCCGGCACACCTGAGAACCAACTTCTCCAGCCCCTTTTCACCCTGAGATGGGTGGCCTGACCTGCAACAGGCGAGTGAGCTTGCTGTCCCGGTAAGGCACACGAGGCAGGCCCTGGTTCAGCGCATCCACCACCTTGCCCAGTACAAAGAGGGAGGAGTTGATGGCCCCGCTTTCCTTCAGCCGCAGACCCTTGTTACCCGTGCGCCGGTTGTCCTCGGAGCCAGCCAAGTCAATCAGGTAGAGTTTACCCTCCCGCTGGCGAAAAGGGGCCAGACGTTCCCGCTGATCCACCTGGGGTTAAGAGCAAGGGCCCCCAAACTTAATTCAGCCTCTAGGGGCTTCCAGGGTCTTCCCCAGTCAGCGGGCCTCACCTTCACCAGGAGCACAGCATGACTGCGGGAGGAGCGCTGGTTGAGCCGGGTGGCTCCTACAGTCCGATTTCTACTGGCTGGCAGGAAGTGCCGCTCAAAATCAGCGAAGCTAGTGATGGGCTTCTGCGTGAGGCCCGGAATCAGGATGTTTCCCCGACAGTCTTCTCGGATCACCAGGTCTCCTGATGCAGGGTCCAAGAGGTCTAATACCTGTTGGAGCAGGGAGAGGTAGGGCCCGTTCTCCAGACACAGGCTGCTTACTTCCTGGGCATCCGTCTCCTCCTTCTGCTGGACTGTCAGAGGGGTACCATCTGCTACCCCAACCTCTGTCTTTCCAGGTCTTGCCTCCTCGCTAGGGCAGAGCTTCGTGGTCAAGAACTGAATCTTATTTTGTTTGACCTTTGTCTCTCCCCTCCCCAACCAGAGTGGGGCCTCACCTTCTCCTGATAGATCTCTAAGTAGGACATGGTGACAGAGAGAGCCCACGGCCGGCCCTCGCCGCCCTCCTCCCGTGTGAGCTGTAGGAGGTCCATGAGAGCCCGGGGAATCACTCCAGGTTGCTCGGGGCTGCCCAGCATTGTGTGTGTCTTCCCTGGGGAAAGTGGAGATTGCTGTGAGACCTTCTTCCCCACTCCCGAGCCCTCTCGGACCCAAAGCTGTTCCTTATCTGACTCCCTCACCTGCCCCCGTGGGCCCATAGGCAAGCACACTGGCATTCTGCCCTTCCAGCAAGTGCCTTAGGATGGGCTGCACTGATCCTGCATAGATGTCCTGCTGAGAGCTCTTCTCCCCATAGAAGGCATCGAACCTGCCGGCAGGAGAAAAGGAGGGAATTAGTGGAGGATTCCAACCTCACCCAGACTTAGAGGGTAATACTGGCCTCGGATTTAAGAGTCCTATCTCTTTTCTTGCATAAAGACCTTAGAAAGCACCCACTGAACACCTGTTTTGCCCCAGTCCCTGTACCAGTGTTAGGAATACGGAGATGAGTTTGACGCCCTGCTCTGGGGATCTCTGTAGTCTGGTGGGATGGAAAGATACCCATACTTTGCTGTGATTCAGGAAATAAAGAGGAGGACATGCTAGAAAGAGTAACTGATTCTGCTTGAGGAAAGAGGATTTTTGCCAGAGAGGGAAGAGAACGATATTCCAAGTATCAAAAATAGTGCACGGACAAGGCATGGTGTAAGAGGGCAAGGCTTCCCGATCTTCTCCCTGACACAGCACTCATGGAAAGTAGGATCTGTGCGCCAGAACGGGGCAGAGGATACTGCGGAAGACGAGCTGAGACTCCACGCACCTATGGTCCGCTCTCGGCACTCCAGAGAAGCCGTAGCTGAGGCCACAGCAGAGATGAGTGTTTTAAGGGGACTGTGTTGGGGGAATGAGGCTGGAAAGAAACACGTCAAATTGCCAAGGGCCTAGAATGAGGTTGTCAAACTTGTTCTGTAAAGAGCCAGAGAGTAAATATCTTAGGCTCTGGGAGCCATGTGAACCCTTTTGCAGCCCTCCACCGCCATTAGAGTCGGAAAGCAGCCACACACAGCATGTAAGCGAACAACGGTTCCAATACAGCTTTGATTACAAAAGACTCCTGGTCAGATCTGACCTGCAGGCCGTAGTTTGCCACCCCCCAGCCTCGAATGATAGGCCAAAGAGTCTGAACTTTCAGTCTCCAATGGGGTTTTAAAGTAGCTGCGCCTAGGAGTTCTGTCCCCAAACCTGGATGGTCCTCTCTCACACCACCCAGCCGCAGCCTGGGTTGGCTGGCTGTTCTGTGCTCCTCCAACCCTTCCCACCCCTCCCCTGACCCTCGTTGGGGCTCCCCTGCTCACCTCTGCTACTCCCTGCCCTTCCCTGCTTTATGCCTGTTTCCCCCATGAGGCTGTGAACAGTAATGTGTCTGGTTCGGCCTTCAGCCTTTCCCCCAAGTATCCTACAGAGGACCTGTCACAGTGGGCACCCGTGAACGTTTCTGAAAGACCAAATGAAGGTGTGAGGAACTCAGCTGTGCTAAGGAAGGAGCGAGGATCCTGAAGAGGCAAGTCTGAGAAACCGTGTGGGCGGTGCTAGGAGAGAGAGGAGGGGCGGGAGGGCAGAGCGGCCTGAACCTTACTGGTATTTGAGAGTCTCCTGGTGGTTCCTCCAGTTGGCAATTTCTAGGGAACAGCTGTCCAGGCCCCGCACACAAGGGGGATCACCTGCTCCATCTGTCCCATCCACAAATGGCCGCAGCCGCACAGCCACCCTTACTCGAGCTGGAGGCGGGCGCCGGCCAGCCCCCACCTTGCTTAGCCGACAGCGACCAGCCCCTAGAGGAGAGAAAGTAAGTCCTTAGGCATAAAATTCGGTGGTAGCCGAGAAGCAGCGGGGGGGCCGGCCTTGCTGGAGGTAAGGGCAGGAGTCTTGCAGGAAGAGCCACTTGATACCCTGAGCTCAGAAGGACGAATAGCAGCTTGCCCAGAGTGCGGTCGGAGTCGGAGGAGAGCGATTATGTACAGGTCGGGGACTGCAAACCATACCACGTACGTAGCAAACATTAACATTATTAGGCACCGACTACATGTCAGGCATAGTTTAATCTTCACGGTGTCCCTGAGGTAGGTTCTACTCGTACCATTTTACCAATGAAGCAGCTCGTGGAGGTGCAGCCGCTCGTCTGAGCCCCTCAGTATTTATACCTGGGGCCTTGTTTCATAGCCCACATTTTGTCTTTTTGCTCCTCAAAAGAATAAGCAAAGCCTAAAGACAAAACCAAACCCCAGCACCTTCAGTAGATTAGAGACCCTCATAACCTTGACAGAGGGGCAGGGAAGATGGACTGGAGGTGGAGGCTGAGGTCCTGGGGACACCTTGGGAGGGCCAGAGGCCCCCAGCTCGTTTCAGGGAACCTCTTTCCCCCCTGGCTGTACTGTGGGTGTCCCCAAGCTTGGCCCCAGTTCCTTCCTTGCTCTACAAGTAGGTCCAGTGGGGTGTAGATTGTCAGGTTTACACAAATGACCTGGAAGATCTTGTTAAAATGCAGATTTCGGGGCGCCTGGGTGGCTCAGTCGGTTAAGCATCTGCCTTCGGCTCAGCTCATGATCTCAGGGTTCTGGGATCAAGTCCCGCATCAGCTTCAACAGGGAGCCTGCTTCTCCCTCTGTCTGCTGCTTTCCCTGCTTGTACTCTCTCTCTCTCTCACAAATAAATAAATAAAAATCTTAAATAAAAGAAAATGCAGATTTTGCTTCAGTCCCTAGAATGCCTGAGCTTTTTTTTTTTTTTTTTTTTTTTTATTCTGCGTTTCTAACAAATCGCCAGATGATATGGATGCTGCGAGGATTAAGAGTTGACATTTGGCAACCCCCCTCGCAAAACCAGTCAATGAACTGCCTGACTTTTCTGCGCTTGTTTCCTACCTGAGGTTTACAACACATACTTATATTTAAGTGCATACATACACAAAACTGTTAATGATGGTTTTCTCTCGATGGGAATTATGCAGGTTTCTTTTTTATGTTACCCAGGTCTGTAATGCTGTAATGTTTGCATTAACAGAAATACGTAACATTGTGGACATCTTTGTTTCAAAGGAATAAAGTTGAAAGTCAGTCCCCAGTCCCTTTTGTCCCAACTCAGTGTGCAGAAGGCATTAACGTGCAATCCTTCTCTAGTATAAGCTTTCTGTTTGGTTTGCTTCCAGTGAGTAAATCTAAGTCATTAAAAAAAAAAAAAAAAAGGATAATGAATATTTTATCAGAAAACACGAGATAAAACTTTTATTAAAAAGCCTGTTTGGGGCGCCTGGGGGCTCAGTCAGTAGAGCATGCAACTCTTGATCTTGGGGTCATGAGTTCGAGCCCCACACTGGGTGTAGAGATTAATTTAAAAAAATAATAAAAATTTAACAACAACAACAAGCCTCTTTATTTTCGTGAAGACTGAATGAGCTGAAAAATATCTTAGGAGGAGGGTATTTCTCTGCTTTATGTTGGATGCCCCACTGTAGCTCACAGCTAACAGAATTTTTTTTTTTTTTAAGATTTCTTATTTATTCATTTGAGAGAGAGAGAGAGAATGAGTGAGCGGGAGCGAGAGGGAGAAAGAATCTGAAGCAGACTCTGCACTAAGCACAGAGCCCGAAGCAGGGCTGGATCCACAATCGCGAGATCACAACCAGAGCCGAAACCAAGAGTTGGACACTCAACTGAGTGTTAGGCGCCCCTAACAGCAGAATTCTAACCTACACCTCTTGGCCTCCAAAAATCTGCTTTCAATGCAGATGCCATATTGCCTGTTATATATAACCTGGGAAAGTTCCTGGCAACTCTGACTCTCTCCTTTTTGCTAGTGGTAGCAGCTCGTTGTCAGGCCCATAGGCCTCATATAAGGCAAGGGCTGGTGTATGTGTCCAATGCAGAAACAGCAAGACAAAAAGGTGGACAGACGACCCCTGCTGAGAATCTTACACATAGTAAGGCATACCCATAAGTAGATGGCCTACGAGAACCGGACCTCTGCTCCTTCACCTGCCAAATGAAGCCAGTAATTCCACGTTATGGTTTACAAGGCACCGGAGGGATCTAGTTTTCACTTGATCCTCACGACTCCTGAAAGTCAGTAGCAAGTCAATAGAAACCTCCAGACATACCCACGTAGATGAGAAAATTAAGGTGCAAAGAGGTTCACTGACTTGTCAAAAATGTGTGCAGGGGCTGCTCCTTGCCTATCTTTCCCAGGGTTTTTGGAAGAACAGAGAAGAGGGCAGATACAGAAGCATTTAGGGAAGTTTAAGGAGAAGGGGAAGTCAGTGGTGATGCAGAAAGANTGTAGATTTGGGTCAGACAGAGCTGAATTTAAATTCTAGCTCTAACACTTATTAGATTGTGACCTTGGGCAAATGACTTAACATCCATGTGCCCTGGTTTGTTTATAACATGGGGTGAGGTGGGCCTTAGAAAGGCTTAATGAGAGTGAAGAGAAGTAACATGTAAAATGCCAACGCAGTTACTAGCAGGCAGTGAGTAGGTTTGTTACTCAAGGTAAGATAGCCTGGGTTCAGGGGCGCCTGGGTAGCACAGCGGTTAAGCGTCTGCCTTCCGCTCAGGGCGTGATCCCGGCGTTATGGGATCGAGCCCCACATCAGGCTCCTCCGCTGGGAGCCTGCTTCTTCCTCTCCCACTCCCCCTGCTTGTGTTCCCTCTCTCGCTGGCTGTCTCTATCTCTGTTGAATAAATAAATAAATAAAATCTTAAAAAAAAAAAAAAAAAGATAGCCTGGGTTCAAATCCCAGCTCTGCCACTTACAACTCAATGAATAAACTGGGGGAAATGATGGTCTATTCCTGTGCCTCAATTTCTACACCTGTAAAATGGGAATAAATAAAAATACATACTCATTGGGTTGTTAAGGCAGTAAATAAGCTAATTGATGTAAAAGAGCTCAGACTAGTATTTGGCACATTGGTAAAAGCTCAGTAAGTGTTTTATTTCTTATTCCTCCTTCATTTTCCAAATGTGGAAGCCCCAGTATAGAGAGGTTGGCTAACTTGCCTGTGGTCAACAGCTACCTAGTGAGAGAGCTTCCAATGAAGGTCTAACTCCAAAATTCATTCTATGGGCCCCCAGTTCTCCTCGGCCTCTCCTCTTTGTATGTAACCCCATGGGCCTTGGAGTCAGAGACAAGTTCCACCTACCAGCTGTGTGACCTTGGGAAGCCTTCTTAACCTCTCTGAGCCTCAGTTTCTCTTTATAAGAGTATCTACCCTCATAAGATTGTGAGGAGCCACAGAAAGAAGGTACATACGATGTTTGGCTCGGTGGCTGTGGCGGGTGCTCAGGAAATGTTAGCTATTGTTATTATTACACTCCTTCACTCTTGCTACTCACGATCCCAGGCAGCAGCTCGCTTCTGCCCTCACCATTCTGCAGGGTCACCGATGACCTCCTTACTGCTAAATCCAGCAGACATGCCCGGCCCCCATCCTATTTGACTTCCCAGCAAGATCCAACACCCTTGATCTGCTTTCCTTTGAGAAATAGACTTTCCCCTAGTTTCCATGCCAGAGAGCTGAGGGAAACCGCTCTCTGTTCACCCCATCTAAGTTTCTGCCAGTCTTAAATTTTCCTAGGCTCCTTCTATCCTCTCTCTAGCACACAGTTGCTCAACTTTGGCACTATTATTTTGGGCTGAACAATTCTTTGTAATAAGGCTGTCCTGTGCATTGCAGGACATTCAGTACACATATGCTAAATACACATATGCCGGTAGCATTCCGTGGGCCACTGCCCCGCCCACCCGTAACAACCAAAAAAGTCCCCAGATATTACAAATGTCCCCCTAGGGAACAAAATTGCCCCTACTCGAGAACTACTACTCTGATTCATTTCATGGGCATGGTCCCCTGCTTTCTGGGTTTTAATTACTATCTTGAAGCTGATGACTCCTAATCCACACCTCCAAACCAGAGCGCACTCTCAAACTTAGGATCCACGTTCCCAGCTGCTGCCCTGACACCTCCTCTGAGACGCTTCTCAGGTACTTCGAACCCCACTTGTCCTAAACTGAACCCTTCTCCATCTCCCCGCCACTTGGTCCTCCTTCTATGCTCTCTAGCATAAATGAATGGAACCAACCCCAAAGATGGGAGTCTTCCTTAACTCCACCTTCTCTCTCACCTCCTACATCAGTTACTCATTAACATCTGTCAATTCTGCCTCTTTAAAGGAGTCCACTTCTCTCTATGCCCACTGCACGATCTTTGCCAAGGTCGTCATCATCTCACCAGTCTTGCCCCTGTTCTGTCTCCAGTCTCACTCCCCTCCATTCGTTCTCCCTCCTCTTCCTCCCTTCCTTCCTTGCACGGGAAGGTCCAGCTGTCAGCCACAATGACTTTCCTTCAGTTCCTACAACATGCCAAGTTCTCTCACACCTTTGAGCCCTCACACATGCCAGCCTCTCTTCCTGGAATACCTTCTTTACCACCACTGCCCCCTCATATGACTGAGATAAACACATCTTACTTCCTCTATAACACCTCTTATAAAATTACTGCCCCACTAAGGTGTTCCCATGGCTACCTGGCTCCTCCGTCTAAGCACTCATCACGTTCCACTGTAGCTACAGATTTGTCCATCTGTGAACTCAGTGAAAACAAGTCTTACTCTGGTCACCTTTATATCCCCAGTGCCTGGCACGGAGTAGCTCTCAAGGAGTATCTGCTGAACTAAGATTTTATGAATGAATTAACACAAAGGATTGGCGGATTTACTTCCTGTTTTCATCATAAAAGGGGCTCACTGGCATTCCTGTCCCAAAGCTCACAGTCCAGGGCAGAAGGAAAGAAGAGGCACATGTAAACAACCGCTTATAGTATAAGAGTCTCTCCCTTTCATAATAAATGCAACTTTAAGGATGGGCAAGGATGGGTGCCTGGGAGGCTCAGTCGTCTGCCTTCAGCTCAGGTCATGATCCTAGGGTCCTGGGATAGAGCCCCACATCAGGCTCCAAGCCCAGCAGAGCCTGCTTCTCCCTCTCCCTCAGCCTGCCACTCCCCCTGCTTGTGCTCTCTTGTCAAATAGATAAATAAAAAAAAAAAAAAGAAAAAAAAGAAAGGAAGGAAGGAAGGAATCACTCAGTGGTCTTTTCATCCAGCCAAGGCCTGGTAAACTCCTATCCAACCTTCGAAACCCACTTCAAATATCACCTCCTTAAATCAAGTCCTCCCAGAATATCCAAGGGTTTACTTACTATGCACCAGACCCAGTGAGTCTTAGAAAGGTGAGGGGCACCTGTGCTCCAAAAACAACAAGATCGGGTGCTGGGGCATAATGGTTAAGAGCAGAGGCTCTAGAGTAGAACTGCCTGAATGCAAATTCAGACCCCAATATTTACTAGTTGTGTCAACTCGAAGCAAGCCATTTAACCCACCTATGCCTCAGTCTTCTCATCTGTAAAACAGGGACAGTAACAGCCAACCACCTCATAGCACTGTGTGATGATTAAATGATTCATCACCATAAAGTGCTTACAACTGTGCCTGGCACGTAGCCAGGGCTCAACATGTGTCTGACATTCTGCTAAATAGCTTTGTTTCTCCACAATACCAGACAAACAGCAGGACACTCAAATCAATTACTATGGTGCCCACCATGATCACTGATCAGAACTCAGTGTACAGGAGGAGAGCAGAGACATATGTAAACAAATACTCACATAAAAGATTCCGAATGCCCCAACGACCTTTTCAACCCTAAGATAGCATTGACTTCCACGGCTAGAGCAAAAGGAAACAGTCCCTTATTTCCCTGGTGCGTGATCTCAGCACATCTTATGCTGTCAACTCACACCCAGCTGCGGGCCGGTCGGAACCTCGGCCTGCCCTCCTGCATTTCCCAGGGATCTCCCCTCACCCAAACAGCACGTCATACACACAACCCTTCCCCCAAAACGCGCATCCAGCTCCTTTCTCTGGTCCTTACCGTTAAGTGTCAGCTACTTTTCGCTCGCTTACTCACGTCGTCTCCCGAGATGGGGTCACTGTCCCCATTCGACAAAGACACTGAAGCTCACAGAGGAAAAGTGCGCTAGGCTCAAACAAAGCTCTAGTGTCGGAACCGGCTCTTAACACAGTCCACTGACCCGCGCAAACAGTGAGCAGGAAACAGCGAGGGGGCCTGACCACCTCGGCACTCCCACACTCCCACCTTCCCCTCCCCGCCCCCGCGCCATTTCGGCCTCTCCCCAACACTTCGCGGAACCCGGACCAGACTCTGGCGCATTACCCCACCAGGCTCGACTTCGGCGCCCCGCCCAGGCCGGGCTCGCGTACCTGAGATCGCCGCCGCCATCTCGCGTCGCCTCAGCTGCGCCGTGCCCCCCGCGTCCATTCCACTCCCTCCGTTGGCCCGCCTCTCCCATTCGAATTTCCCGGGGCCCCGCCCTCTGTCCAGGGCTCCACCAATCACGTCTACTCGCCGCCGGAAGCCCCTGCTGGTGGTTCGCAACTATCCCGCCCTCTAGGGTTCGCCTCGGGGACCGGCAAGACAAAGTTTCCCATGGCGGAGGACGCATGCGCGCAGGCTGGCCACCCAGCAGTGGACGTCGCAGCCCGCGGTCCCGCTCGAACTCTGGCGCCGGAGGCACCGGCGGCGCTGGCCGTCGGACGAGCTGCTGGGCGCGGCTGGGCACTGGACTCCCCGTACCTTCTGGCTTTCGGGTTTCCAAGCATAGATTTGCGTAAGTGCAGACTTTTCGCCTCGTTTTTCCCCCTCGAGCATGAATTTTGGTACCAATCAAGCAGTGATCGAAGGCACTCAATCGATTTACCCCCAAGTTTCTCTGCATTGAATACAGTTTTCGCTATTTTGGTGGCAGAAGGGGTGATTATTTGGAAAAGGAAGACGTTGGTGGAAACACGGGTTATTCTAAGTGACCCTCACTTTCTGCAGTTTCTTGCCTTGGGTTCTTTCACGCCCTGTGGGGTGGGGGGGGTCATTTTTGTGGATTTCGGGACTTGAACTCAGTGCCAGTCAACGGTGCTTTACCGTCTGGTCACTTTTGTCACTTATGTAGGTCTGGACCACGCTGTGTGGATGCAGACAGCCATGGTGCACTCACCTCTTGCTGAGCCCAAATCCGCGCTGTCAAATCTGAGCGCAGGAGACCAGCTCAGATGTTCCTTACTTTGTAACTCAACACATCCGCTTGAGCGTTAAAGGCGTGTTCAGTATTTTACCTTGTCATCTTCACCCACGGTTGCACCCACCCAATGTCCTGTGGTTCACCCCTCTGTGAAGTAGTTACCTCTCCCTTCTGGAAGCTTAACCAGGGATGGGTATCCCATCTTTGAGCTCCTGGTAGGGCCCTGGTTTTTAGAGATTATGTCCAGTCTATTAAAAAACAAAACAAGTGTTAGACCAGGGGTTCTCAATTTTGTAGGCCTTAGAATCCTTTTACATTCTTAAAAAGTGAGGTCCCAGGGGCGCCTGGGTGGCGCAGTCGTTAAGCATCTGCCTTCGGCTCAGGGCGTGATCCCAGCGTTCTGGGATGGAGTCCCACATCAGGCTCCTCCGCTAGGAGCCTGCTTCTTCCTCTCCCACTCCCCCTGCTTTGTTCCCTCTCTCGCTGGCTGTCTCTGTCAAATAAATAAATAAAATCTTAAAAAACAAAAAAAAGTGAGGCCCCAGGGGTGCCTGACTGGCCCAGTCGGTAGAGCATGCAACTCTTGATCTCTGAGTTGTAAATTTGAGCCCCATGTTGGATGTAGCGATTACTTAAAAAGTAATTTGCGAATCTTAAAAAAAAAAAAAATTGAAACCCCAAAGATCTTTTGTTTAATGGGTTGTGTCTATTCAGTAGTTACTGTATTTGAAATTAAAGCAAATTTAAAATATTTATTCGTGCACTTCAAAATTGCAGTAGCAAATCCATAGAGACAGAAAGCAGATCAGGGCTTGGCGAAGGGCTGGTGAATTGGGACTATGGCTAGTAGGTATGGAGTTTCTTTTTGGGTGATAGGAATGTTCTGGAATTAGTGTGATAGTTGCACTACATAGTGAATATACCGAAAACCACTAACGTGTACACTTAAAAATGGTAAGTTTTATCTCCATTTAAAAATCTGCCTGAGGGGCGCCTGGGTGGCACAGCGGTTAGGCATCTGCCTTCCACTCAGGGCGTGATCCCGGTGTTGTGGGATCGAGCCCCACATCAGGCTCCTCTGCTATGAGCCTGCTTCTTCCTCTCCCACTCCCCCTGCTTGTGTTCCCTCTCTCACTGGCTGTCTCTCTCTGTCAAATAAATAAATAAAATCTTTAAAAATAAATAAATAAATAAATAAATAAATAAAATAAAAATCTGCCTGGAAAAGTACAATAGCAAACCCATTACATAAAATATAAATAACATTTTAATTTTAAAAATAACTCTTCCAAAGGAAAAAAAAAATAGTGAGAAGAGTGGCACTATTTTACATTTTTACAACTATAATGCCCGGCTTAAGAGAAAATAGCTATATTCTCCTATCTGCTTCTGCGTTCAGGATGTTGTGATATCAATATGTCATATAGCTTCTTGAAAACTCCATCATACACTCCAGAAAGGATGCAAGGGGAAAGGGCAAATGGCATCTTAGTTTTATTATGAAAATAGTTTTGGTCTTGCAGACCCCCTCGAAGGTGTCTCAGGGGCCACCAGAATTCCCTGGCCCACATTTGGGAAACCACTGACTTACAACGACTGGCAGTTTGGTCTTCCCCACACTTCAGGAAGGGCTCTTCCGGTTTTCATATTTGTTGCTAGTCCCCAGGTAGTTGGTAAGATACCTGCCAGAAATGGTGGAAAGAGCATAGGTCAGGGGGTCAGGATTTCTAAGGTTGAATAAATAGCTTAGGTACAGGGCTTCGGTGCCAGACCGCCCAGGGTAGAGGCTCAGCCTCCTTGCCTCCATTTCCTCAGGTGTTAAAAGGGAATAGTGGTTGAATCCGCTTCCTAGGGTTGTGCTCCTGCCTGGTGGAAATTAGGTTGTTAAATACCTGACAGGCGAAGAGAAAGGAGCAGTGGATTTTTTTTTTTAACTAGACCCTTAGGAAGCAAAGGAGAGCAGAGCAAAGTCATGTAGCATTTACACCATTACGACTGGAGTCCTTCAAGCCTCAGAAGATCCTAAGTGAGGATCATCTAGGGTGAAAGGCAAAGAGACAGAGATGGAGAAGGGAATTGGTGCTGGAAAAGAAAGGACCAGATCTGGGGGGCCAGGTAGAGAAGGAGGACTCCTGAGAGAGATAATAGAGCACCTCAGGTGGCCAGAAAGCCTTTCCAGTCTGCCCCAGGGGGGCACCCCTTTCCTTCACTTCCTATACAATTACATAAAAGCCACTGAGGGTGGGGAGGCTTCCCAAAAGGGCTCAGCAGAAGTGCTGCTGAGCAATCCATAGGCCCTTTCCTAAAGCCCCCCACCCCCACCCCAAGGTCAGCTTTGAAAGCTGCTGTGCCTGGGCCAGTTTGATGCTCTCGCTGAAATGAGGCTGGCCCTGCAGAGGGTTCCTGCCTTGAGAAGACAAAACAGAGCAGTATATTCACATTTCAAACAAAACAAAATAATGTAATCCCTAGAGCAAGGATTCTCAAAATGTGGTCTGGGGGCCCCTGGCCTCTGCAGAGTTAAAACGATTTTCATAATAATACTAAAGCTATTTGCCTTTTCACTCATTCTCTCTGGGGTGTACTGTGCGTTTTTCCAAAAGCTCCATGCTTTGTAATATAACAGCAGTTTGAATGCAGAACTGGCTTAACTAGCCTGTGATGAAAAAGTCAGAAGAGCGATTGCATTTGGGAGTTGGGGGCAGGAAGTGACTGGGAAGAGCCTAGAAGGAATTTTGGGGGAGTCTGCTTGTCCTTCTGTTCCCCAACCCCCAAACACTCCCCAATGCTTGATAGAGGAGTTTGAGTTCCACAGGCGTGCATACATTTGACAGAATTCCTGCACAGAAGCTAACATGATTTTCTAACTGTGGGATCCTCATATCGGAAAATCTTGTAAGATTTTGTTTCTGAGATGTTTGAAAATCATGGACATGTGGAAAATGCCCAGATTTTGACATCAGAAAGACCCGAGTTTGACCCTGACTCTGCTCTCTGCTATGTTTGTGATTTTGGACATGTGACAGCATTTAACAAAGTGCCTGATGCATCATGGGCACCTAATAAATATTTGTAATATGACCGAAGGCACATAATTTTTCAGAGCTCTAGTTTGTACTAAGTCCGAGAAATCTCACTTTGATTTGCTCCACTAAGATTTATAGGGTTTCCGGGTGAATTTTCTCCGATGGCACACTGAAGCAGGGAAGAGAAAAAAAACACATGCTTTCGTTTGGGTTTGCTCAGTTATTACCTACTAGAGAATAAGCACGAGTGTAGGGTTGGAGGGGAGGTGACACAGCGACCAGTGACATCTGCCATTGTCACTCTCAAACCTCTTACACACGTAACTGATTTCTGTCTTGGTGACTTCATCTGAAAAATGAGACTACCCTTACTACTTTCCAGCAGGATTGTTGTCACAATTAAATGAGGTAGTTTTTCAGAATGCCTGGACTCTTAACGGATGATGCAAAATAAACGTAAGTCCCCTCTTCCATTTTTGGTCTCTCCCTACCATTTCCCCTGAAATAACCACGCCGGCAAACATGCACGGCGGCTCACATGCACGGCGGCTCATACAGTCTTCCTACCGGAAGTTATCCGCGAACGTTCCCGCGCATGCGCTGTGTTACTAACCGGCTATCTTTGCTGTCCTTCCCCAGCACACCCAAGTCCACGTGCTAACACCAAGGATTGTCTTGTTTCATTGCCTGGGCATGAAGTTATTGGGCTCAAAACGTTCTTGAAACCCACAAGCTGTAGGCTAAGGGGAGTCTTCCATTTCTTGGATAGTCGGGTTCTGTTGGTGGTTGTCGTTTGCAAATTTGACCTTTGCTGCTCCTGGGTGACTGCATCAGCTTGTGCAGACTGGGGCTTCTCCATCCTCAGGAATGCTCAAGATGCCTGGCACTCTGTTTACTTAAAATGGCTCTTTCCCAGCTACGTTCTGCCATGGGAGCTTGAGGGCTCAGTACCAGCCACTGTGGAGTCCCTGATGATCCGCACGAGGAAACAGTCATAGTTATATATCACCCAGTTAATTCGGTGACCTCCTGTAGGGAGGGTCTCGAGGAGGGCTTTTTTTTTTTTTTTTAAGATTTTATTTTTAAATAATTTCTACACCTAACGTGGGGCTTGAACTTACAACCCCAAGATCAAGAGTCCCGTGTTCTACCGACTGAGCCAGCCAGGCACCCTTAGCTGGTGGAGGGGCATGTATAGTGGGGTCGGGGAGGGGTGTTCTTTTTGAGAGATTGCCTTTCAACTCCAGATTGCCCGCAGAGGAGCTGTGGGCTCTCTTTGTAGCTTGTGGGCCTTTGGGCCCTTCATTCCAGGCATGCTCCAGCACTCCTTCCTTGGGGAGACCTCAGACATGCCCCTGTTCCGGGCCACCTTCTTCATACACATAGCTCAGTTATCCCCATATAGCATTCAACCACTGCACAATGAGGCCAGTTGTTTTCATATAACAGTAAAGTCTTACAAATTAGATTTCTGGGATGTATGAGCTCAATACATCTTAGAGAGCATATGACCCAGAGAAGCTAATTTTAAATGGGTGATTGAAACCCAGAGAGGTTAAGAAATTTGACTGAGACCATGTAGCTGTGCAGGGGTAGGACTTAGCTTTCCCAAGTCCCCGGGCAGTACTCTGTCAACTCACTGTGACCTCTAGTAGCTAATAGCTAAGTTCCCAGCATTCCTCAATAATCATTTTATCTGATTTTGGCGCGGCAAACTCCCTCACTGCCTGCCACGTCCTGACTCCCCACCCCAGCCCTCCTAGGTTTTCTCAGGCGCACCAGCTAGTTTATATGTCAGTTTGGCTATAGGCTGTAGCAGAGCATTCAATCAAAACTAAGCTAGGTGTTGCTGTGAAGCTGCTTTGTAGACTCGGTTACCATCTACAATCATAGGACTTTTAAGTGATGATCCTGGGTAAGCCGGGTGGGCCTCATCCAGTTAGTTGAAAGGCTTAAAGTAAAAGCAAAACTGATAGTGCATGGTATCACTTATGTGGACTCTAAAATCAAAAGTTGAGCACAGGGGTTCTTGATAGGCTCGATGGATAGGGCAACATTACTCTTGATCTCAGGGTGGTGAGTTCAAGCCCAACCTTCAGAGTAGAGATTACTTAAAAAAAAAAAAAAAGTTGAATACATAGAACCGGGTAGAATGTGGTTGCCAAGAGCTGGGAAGTATGGGAAATGGGGAGATGTTGGTAAAAGGGTACAGACTTTCCACTGTGTCGTATGGTGACTGTAGTTGAAAATACTGTATTGTATGATTGCAATTTGCTAAGAGAGTAGAGCTTAAGCATTCTCACCAAAAAAAAAAAAAATTTAAGGTAACTCTTGATAAGATATGGGAGGTGCCTGGGATCAAGCCTCACATCGGGTTCCCTGCTTAGTGGGGAGACTGCTTCTCCCTCTCCCTCTGCCCCTCCCCCTTGCTTGTGCTCTGTCTCTCTCAAATAAATAAGTCTTTTTTAAAAAAATAAATAAGATATGGAGATGTAATATACAATGTAGGGAATATAGTTAATAATATTGTAACTATTTTATAGATTTTATTTATTTGAGAGAGAGAACAAGCATGAGCAGGGGGGTCAGGGGAGGAACAGAGGGACAGGCAGACTCTGTTGAACACGGAGGGCTCGATCTCACGACCCTGAGATCACAACCTGAGCTGAAACCAAGAGTTAGTTGCTTAACTGACTGTGCCACCCAGGCACCCCGACCACTTCATAATGTATATAAATATTGAATCACTATGTTGTACACCTGAAACTAACACAATATTGTATGTCAACTATTCTTCAATTAAAAAAAATTTTTTTAAGGTAACTGTGAGGTGATGGGTGTGTTAATGAACTTGATTGTGGGAGTCCTTTCTCCATGTGTACGTATCAAATCCTCACGTCATACACTTCAAAAATATTAGAATTTTATTTGTCAATTACACTTCAGTAAAGCTGGGGAAAAAATTCTAAAGAAAATGAAGTTACTAAAAGTGTAAATTTTGATAATGTAGCAAATTAATTTACAAGGAAGCAAAAGAACAAAACTGGGGTTTCCCTGAGGAAGAAGAAATTCCACCCGAGGACTGCAGCACTCCCTCCCGCCCTGGAGTTTCCAGACAGCCGGCCCTCCAGATTTTGGACTTGCCTCACCCGCCTCCACAGTTGTGGACCCAACTCTTTGCAATAAATCCCTTTATCTGTAGGGGCCCCCTGGCTGGCTCAGTCAGTGGAACATGTGACTCTTGATATTGGGGCAGTGAGATCGAGCCCCAGCATCAGGCCCCACGCTGGGCATAGACCCTGCTTAATATTCTCTCTCCCTCTTCCTCTGCCCCTCCCCCCCTGAAATTAATTAATTTTAAAACAAGGCTAATTTTTCCTTGTACTCCTCATCTTAGAGAAGATCCCACTCTTCCCAGTTGCCGATACTAGACATGGTAGTTCTTCTAGACTTTCCTCCTTCACGCCTTCATTTATTCAAGCTCTTCTGAAATCACCCTCCCCCTTGAATCTCTCAAATTCCTCCCTCTCTTCTCTTCCTCACATCGTTGCCTTTGTTCAGACATCCGTCATCTCTGATCTAGACCTATTCTCTTAGTAACTATTACCCTGCTTCACCTTCAATCCATTTTCCCCACTTATACCAGAAAAAAATAACTTTCTTATAAATCTTATCAATCCCTTGGGTGAAATTTTAATTGAATGGCTTCATGTAGCCCATAAAATAAAGTTTCAATAGTTTAGCATGACGTTCATGGTCCCTGCCTGTCCATGAGGCTTCATCTTGGTCCAGTTGTACTTTACATTTTAGCTGTGCTAAACCACTTGTCATTGTCATATGTTCATATTTCTGCATAACCTGGAGCCTGCACCCAGGACTAGGTTCCTATACACATGGGCGCGTGCACACGCGCGCGTGCACACACACACACACCCCTTCCTTCACCAAGTCTTCCCTTCAACTAGAGGAAAAGAACCCAACTTTCAGTGGTCTTTGTATATCGAAGCACCTAGCAAAAAATATTTGATGAATGTATGATTAGCTCAGTTTAGCAATTTTCAAACTTTATAAGAAAAAATTTCTTTTAATCAAATCTTGTACAAAAGCATAATATATAGACTAGACAAAAGCTAGGAATCCCATTACGTCATCTTCTTCTGCTACTTCTGCCTCCTAGGTGTGCGCTTGTACCCCTGGCCCCCTGTGAATGCCGCTGGTTTAAAGCCGGTCCTGAAGTTGACCAGATAGCTGGTCTGTCCGACTCAGCCATACAAGGCAACAAAGTACTGACACGTGCCACAACATGGATGAACCTTGAAAATACGCTAAATGGGAGAAGCCAGACATAAAGGCCACGTTATTGTATGATTCCCTCTACATGAAATGTCAGGAATAGACAAATCCATAGAGACAGAAAGTAGATGGGTGTTTACGAAGGGCTGGGAGAGAGGAGCAGGGAGTCTCTGCTTAATGGGGATGAGGTTTCTTTCTGAGCTGATGACAGTATCCTGGAATTAGAGATGAAGTTTGCACAATCTGAATGTACTAAAAACCACTCAAATAACACACTTTAAAAGGGTGAATTTTATGTGCTTTATATCTCAAAAAATAATAATAATAATTACAGTGATGTCATTATTCCATTCCATGGAACTGTTAGAGCCAAATAAAGAAAATGTAAAAACAAGCTAGGTATGAGTTTGCTTCTGTAATGTTACTATTTCTTTCTGAAATTACATGTAGGGGGGCGCCTGGGTGGCTCAGTCGGTTAAGCCTCTGCCTTCAGCTCATGCTCGTCATGATCCCAAGATTCTGGGATCAGTCCATGTCAGGCTGCTTGCTCAGCAGGGAGTCTTCTTTCTCCCTCTGCCTGCCCTTCTCCCTGCTTGTGCTCTGTCTCTCTCTCTGACAAATAAATAAAATCTTTAAAAAAAAAAAATAAAATTACGTGTACATAGTTGTTATCTTTTTCTGACCTGGAAGGAATGTGACTCTGGCACTCCCCATGCTGTGAATCAATCTTTTGGGAGCACTGAGTGACTTCCCCCACCCCCAACCACGACCACCACCACCAAAAGACAAAACAAAAGCAAAGCACTGTCACAGTCTTAGGACTGGCAACCAGAGTCCTAAGAATTCTCTCCAAAGCAACTTTATGACCTTGCTGTATCTCTGTAGCCACTCTGTTGCCTCCTGAACCCCTTACATTCACGGGAACCGACCCTTACGTTCCTGGGAACCCACGGTGGAAATCTGCCCTTCTCGTAATGCCCTTTTTTTGAGGCTGGTATTGGCAGAGAAGCTGTTGAGGTGGTGGCTTTCTAGGGAAAGAAGCGCAATTTTGAGCAAGCTAAGTTCGGCAAGGACACAAGTGCTTCCGGGGAAAGGTCGGGGGGGAAGCTAGGCTGTAGTAATGGCAAGGTCCTTGACACAAATGTGGGCCAAGCTTCGGAAGTCAGGTGGATTCTCAGAAAAGAGCAAAGGAAAATGGCCAGCAAGTGAGTTAAGGTCAAGAGCTTTTTAGTGGAGAGACACTATCTCCAGGGGAGAGAAGGTCTAGAGAGTGGAACATCTGGGGGGCTGGCGATCCGCCACAGCTACGCCTTCCCCTCAGCCCCAGAACTGCAGTTTGGGTAAACAGTCTCAGGAGCTATCCTTGAAAACAAGAGTTGGTATAAGCCCAGATCTTATCTCCTCTTGATAAATTATGAAGAAAAGCCCAAGACGTTTACACCTCTCTCGCCCTCTCCCTCCCACTCTTCCCCAGAATGACGTCAGACAGATAACCAGAAACGCGATTCGCCCAGCCACAGCCAGAGTCAGCGGTCAGATCCCAGCTGCACACAGCCACAGACACGCGGGAGCTAGGTCCTTTTATTGTTTTTATTGCGCCATGTGGATGAGGTTAGCGGTGAAGAGGTTCTCAACACCCCCACTGTGGGCGGGGCCTGGGACGAGCTGGGGCTCAGCAGCTGCTGCAGTCACTGGGGTAATCATCCCAGTGCAGGCCGATGGCATTGATGAGGGCACCGGCGCGGCCACTAATGAATCGCAGCACAGTGTTGGGGTACAAGGGGACAGCGTTGAAACTCGTGCCTGTGTCTTTCCCAAAAGGCAGGTAGCGGCCCTTGTCGGTCACGAAGACCAGCTTCCTCAGGTAGTACTTGTACTTGCCAGACACCTGGATCACGGACTCCCCAGGGTGCAAGAAGATCTCCTCCAGGTCCCCCTGGGTGCCGCCCACGTAGTCACTCCACACTTTGCCGTAGCGTACCTGGAGACTAGGCGCCGGGCGAGGAGGGAAGGAAGATGGACACTGAGCGGGCTGATCAGAATTCAGGGCCTCTTGGCCAACCCCTGAGATCCACAAACTGGTGACGGGGTGATGGGCGTCCCGCCAGTCCCACAGGGTGTGAACGATGAGCGAGCCCTTGAGATCATACAGAGAACTTCACCTCCTTTTGCCGACAAACATAGGCTCGGAAGGGAAGAGTAACTTAGCCAGAGTCACCCAGACCAGTGTTGGAATCTAGATCCCCACTGTGCCATTCATCCCCCCTCCCCCGGCCCCATGAGAAAGGAGCAGATGGATCTTTCTGGAAGGCTCTCATGAGGGCAGAGACTTTGTTGTCCCAGGATGTAGCCCAGGATCAGAAGGATACACATTTTGGGGAGAGGCATCAGCAAAGACAGAGGATGTCAGAGGGGGCTTCCCCCTCGGGTGGGGCCCACCCAGCCAGCTTCCAGGTGCCTGAGCAGCCACAGCTGTAGGGTTGGTTGTAGCAGCGCTGGCCTCAGATCTCTGTCCTCTAACCACTTTCGCGTGTCATGTTACCCCTGGGACTCATTGACCGGAACAGACGTGACCCAAAGTGACTGAGAACTTTCCCGTGTAGCAAGATCAGAGAGGATCCCCAAACCAGAGAAACACAAAGAATCTTACCCTACAATGTAGTATCTGTTGACCCGGACCCGGATGGCGGTGATGGGGCCTTCCAGCTGGTAGCCAGAATGGGAGAATCTCTCTCCTCCGCCACCTCCATACTCTCCATTGTAGGAGGAGGCCCTAGCCTGAACTGGGGGGGACAGTAGGAGTCGGAGGGAGAAATCTCAAGAGCTCAGTTCCTCCCCACCACCCCTATACCTCCCACAACTCAGTGCCCGCCACTCCAAGTCAGCCTCTGAACCCTTGGCCACCAGCAGTGCAGGGGGCTGCCTTCCCATAACGCTAGTGCTGGGCTCCTGGCTTCTCACTTACTGTCATTGGCCGAGGCTGATGCACAGAGAAGGGCAAGAAGAGCAATGGTCAACATTCTGGGGCTGGAGCGGGAAGAAAGGAGAAAGTCAAGGTTTAGCCTTTTTCCTTCAGATTTCATTGAGCCAGCCATCCCCGACCTCCCGTGGAGACTCAGCCTTCTTTTCCTTCAACTCAGACCTAACTGACCCAGTCTTGGGCTTTGAAAGGATTGTCCCCAGTCTCTGGTCCGGCTCCTGGAGGACTATCTTCTGTGTCCTTAACCCCTCTGTCCTCCCCGGTCTGGAGGTAGCCAGCTCCCTCCAGCTCCCTTCTTCCATCCCAGATCAGAAGATGGATCCTAACCCTCTTATCTGGACCAAGCTATGATAAGCCCTGTTCCCTCCTAGCACGAAGCAGGAAGAGTTTGCAAAGAAGATTCTCCAAATCCTAGAGATGGTTGGGTGTCCCAAACCAGGGGTCTGAGCAAAACCTAACTGAAATATCCTTGGAATGGCCTGGCCTGGCCTGGGGGACATCTGGGGCAGAATTCAAATTCTTAGCTTCATGCTGGTCTCAGATCAGAAGGAAAGGAGCATTTTAGAGCTCCGTCTCTGTGTCACCGGGGGGTGGAGGTGATGATAGGTGAGACTGCTACCACCAGCATCAGAGCCGGTCAGGAGAAGGGGGATAGACTGAGAGATACAGAAGGAGTTTGGACCAGCTCAAGATAGTAGATTCCAGATGCCTGCTCTATGTGTCATTACTCTTCCTCCACTAACACAAATCTGGCCACATCGATTCCACCAGCATCCCAGGCATCCCCAGTCCTTCCACCGAGACCCAGATATCTTTGCACCTCACTCAGATGCAGATGCCCCCCAGTTAGCTGACACCCAGGTCTCCCCTGCGGCTCAGTCCAGGCAGGCTCCCACACAGCTCAGCCTGAATTCCCCCTAACTCGAACGCAGCCATCCCTGTCACCCCTTAGCTCAGGCCTCTGTCACCCCTTACCTGGCAGTTTCAAGTGCAAAGCAACCCCCCTGCAACTTTCAGATCTTTTATATCAGGTCCAAGCCCTCCCCCTGCTCTTTATCGTGTGAACCTCACCTCCTGAGCAAATATGATCAATCTCTTAGGGTCAGTTGTCAGGCAGGGTCTGGAACTTCTTATCCTGCCTCTCCCCCCAAAGGTTACAGGCCACGGGGTGGGGTCCACTCAGGCCCAGATCTCAGGACAGGCAGAACAAACTTGAGAAAAGGTCACCAACTGAAGGGCCAGCAGCTTTGGGTGGGCAAAGTTACTGATCATTTCTGGGTGTGGTCTAAGCTTCTGCCTCTCCGCGTTGGCGTTCCGCGGGTGCTCTCACCTGCAATCTGTCATCTTTCAGGATAAACATTGTCCTCTCACGGCATTTGAAATACAGATTCTCCTGGAAAGGAATTACACTCCCCAGGCCCTATACTTAGGAGTGCTTACTATCTTCCAGACAATTTTTTCTGTCCTCCCTGTTACTTCATATGGAGAAAAAAAACAACAACATATAGAAAAATTGAAAGAATTATACAGTGAACACTCATATACCCCCATGTCAATTCTACCATGGTTAATATTTTGCTGTATTTGCCTCCCCCCCCCCCCATCTATCCATCCTCAACCGGCCAGACTGTTCACAAACCTTTTCTGAGAAACCATGATGTTGCATGAACACCTGTAGATTCCCCTCCTGGGAACAGACAGTCTGTCCAGAGGGCAAGGGGAAGCTAAGGGGGAAAAAGTAGACAAGTCCTCCTTTGGGGGCAGGCTCAGGGCCTCAGGACTTCGGGGAGCCACGGCTGAATCTTCCAGGGGCTATTAGGACAATTGCTCTTTCCTGTAGGTCTGAAACCTCCCCAGGGTTGATGTCATAGATTTCTTCTCTTTGGAGGCCCTTCCATTACACCTAAGTCCCCGGAGGAATCCTGAGTCCTACTTCCTGACCCCTCTAGGACTGGCTCTTTGACCCTCTGAGTCAGCAGGTCCTCCCCAGCAGAGGGAAGGATGGAGCCCAGGGAGGGGCTGAAGTCATTAGCCTCAGTTATTAAGTACCAGCAGCTGGACACACAGAGCACCCACCCATCACAGGCTCACCATCTAGGGCTGAGGACTCCTCCCAGGAAAGCAAGGGAGCCCCACCCTAAGGAGCTGGAAATAGGACAGGGCTAGTCCCCTGGCCGTTCCAGAGCAAGGAGGGCAGCCAAGGATGTGTTGTGTGACCTCTCGTCTCCAAGTTCAAAACACACCTGTCCTGCTGACGTACCTTCTTCTTGATTCCAGATGTTTTGTTCTGTCTCTTGTCCTCTCTGGTTTTTCTTTCTTTCCCAGTTCTCTCTGTCTTGAACTTTCCCCCGCATCTCCTGCTCTGAGGATTTTTCTTCATATTCCCTCTCTCTCCGTGCCTTTTTCCTTCTGCCTCTTTTCTTTGTCCTCCTCCTCCCCCAAACCCTCTCTTTCCTCTGTCTTGTCTCTCTTCTTCCTCATGAGGAGTGTATCCCACAGGATGGAACCAAACACCGCCTATCAAAGATCGTAGCTCTGTGCCCTCATCAGGGGTCACACGCATCCCCCCGACCTACATGCAGGGAAAGTCCAAAGCCTCCCCAGGCTTTCTGCTGTTGCAAGGGCAGCTCACATTCTCTCCCTGTCTTCTCTGCCTTCTTGGCAAAGCAACTTAACCCCACATATTTCCGGAGCATCTGTCTGCTGGAGGCACCGTTCTAGAAGCTGGAAAGACAGCTATGGAGGGAGAGTGGAGTCCCGGCTACCCGCTTTGGCTCCAGGCTCCGGGGGGCGGCGGACAATGGAACAACTGTCAGCACAGGACAGGCCATGAGGAAATACAGCAGAGCCAGGCGGGAGCAGGGCTGGGGAAGCTGCTCCCCTGCCTGGGAGGCCGCCCACCGGGGCAACCTTCGCGAAGACATGACTGAAGCGATGGGGAGAAGACTGATGTTTGGGGCAAGACTGGGCCTGGCGAAGGCTCCAGGGCCGAAGCCCTGAGCAGGGGGCGTGCGGGGCAGTGTGCGGGTGGGCGGAGTAGAAAGCGGGGGCGGGGAGGGGGCGGGAGGCTGCGGCAAGTGTGGAAGCCAGGGGGAGGGGAGGTCCGGGCAGCCGCCAGTGGGCAGGTGCAGGGCCTGGGAGGGAGGCAGTGGTCAGGAGTTTGGATTGCTCCTGATGGTGAGGGGAGCCGATGAGGGGGTTTTGCCTTTTAAAAGGAGCAACTGGAGGGGCGCCTGGGAGGCTCAGTCGGTTGAGGTGGGACTCTTGGTTTCGCTCAGGTCGTGATCTTCGGCCGTGGGATCGAGCCCGCCACCGGCTCCCACGGAGTCCGCTTGTCCCTCTTCTAACCCCTCTGTCCTTCCCTCGCTCCCTCTCAAAAAAAAAAAAAAAAAAAAAGTAAAATATATATTTTTTAAGATTTTATGATTTTATTTATTTATTTGAGAGAGAGAGCACAAGCAGGGAGAGCAGCAGAGGGGGAGGGAGAAGCCGACTCCCTTCGGGGCAGGGAGCTGGATGCGGTGCTCCATCCCAAGACCCCGGGATCATGACCTGGGCCGAAGGCAGACCCTTCACCGACTACACCCAGGGCCCCCAAGAAAATATTTTTTTAAATAAAAAAGTAAAAGTGAAGACTGGAGCTCGATGGGGGGGGGTGTTAAGACTGCAGGTCGACCCCAAAGCAGGAGTCGCGGGAGCTCTCACACCCCCCCCCAACTCCCGCCACACCAGGCCCCCTGGGGCTACGCTCCTCCCTTGCTCCGCGCCCTGAGAACTACTTTCTCTCCCAGACAAAGCAGCTTAAGTCCTGGTGCAAATTCAGACCCCAGGGCGGGGGGGGGGGGTGGGGCGGTGAGAATCTTCCGGCTCCGTCCCACCACGGATTTTCCAAAATGTATTTCCAAACAATGGCAGATCTGTTTCCTGTTCAGAAAATAATTCTCTATCTCCTCCTGTATGGCTTGGGTCTCCCAACTGGCTTCATTTGAACAAAGGGTTTTACTAGAAAAGCAAAATGAACATTTCTTTTCTGTTCATCCTTCCCCGTTGCAGTGAGGAAACTACAGTCTTGCGAGAGAAGTGACCCCACTGAGTTGCAGAGAGGGTCCCTCCACTCCCTACCCTCCTGTCCCCAGTGCCCCACATGCCAGCCCCTATGGTGGCCTGCAGTTTACTCCTGCCACTCCTGCTGCCTAAATGTTCTCCGCCTTCTGCTCTTCTAGTATCTTCTATGTTCAAGACATTCAGCCATAGCACCCCCCCTGCACCCACCACCCCTCTGAACCCCTCACCAAGACTTCAATCACGGGTGTCCCCTCCGCAGCCCCTCTACTTCAAACAGAATTCCTTTCTCTGGCCTCCAGCTGTGCTTCCTAGGGCACTAGCCAGGCTCTGATTACCCTGCGCTGTAGTTTATCTGTTTACACAAGTTTCTGCTGGGAAACCTGGAGCTCATTCCAAGGTGGAGACAGTGTCTTTTCCACCTCTGAATTCCGGGCTCCTGCTTCCCACCTGGCACAGAGAAGGTGCCCCAGAAATGACTGTCAGATGCCCTGGATGCGGTCAGAATTCTATTAAATGTTCCTCCTTTGTCTTTTCATGCCTGTGTCTCTCTTCTGGCAGGCTCCTATTTGGGTTTTCTTGTTTCTTATTTCTGAATCTTCTGGTGAAATTCTGTGTTCGGTAGCATACTGGACGTAAAGATAGAATTTCAAGTTGAGGTCCTCCATCCAACACTCATGAGGTGGGTGAATGTAAAGAAGTCACTTTTTTTTTGGAGCCTAGATTTCTGCCTTTATAAAATGAGAAGAAAAAAAAAAGTCTTGAGATCAACCAAAATCCAAGGACAATGTTTTTCAAACAGTAGGTCTTAACTCACTGGTGGACCACAAAATCATTTTAACAGCTTTGAGACGGACATTTTTTTTTAAGTTTTTTGTTTTGTTTTCTAATCCGTACACACAAGGTAGGGCTGGAGCCCGTGACCCTGAGATCAAGAGTTGTGCACTCATCGGACTGAGCGAGCCGGGCACCCCAAGACCAACATATTTTAAAAGTGGAATAGAAAAGAAAGTGAGACCATCGCATGTAACAAGTCTAAATACTGTTCCCTGGGGGCACCCGGGTGGCTCAGTCAGTGAAGCGTCTGCCTTCTGCTCAGGTAATGATCTCAGGGTCCTGGGATCAAGCTCCACATGGGGCTCCGTGGTCAGTGGGCCGTCCGCTTCTCCCTCTGCCTGTTGCCCCCCCCCCGCCCCCGCTTGTGTTCTCTCACTTTCTCTCTCTGTCAAATAAATAAATAAAATCCTTAAAAATTTGTTTTAAATGAATAAATACTGTTTCCTGAACTATTGTTTCAGTTAAATACTCTATACTGTGTGTACTGGCTCATGATATAAAATGTTCTTTCCTTCTGTGAATTTCTGTTTAAAAAAAAACAATCCTTGAAAAAAATAAACTTTACCTCTCTCAAAGGGCTGAGTCTCTGTATACCAACACAACCCAAAACAGGCAGGCTAGAAGCGGGTTGGGACACTTCTAGGGTAGTAACCAGAGCAGCTCCAGAAACCCGCTCAGGTAGAGAAGCATATGTCGGTAATTTTTTTGTGACATGTAATTGACATGGAACATTATCAGTTTCAGGTGTACAACATAATGACTGGACTGGTGTATATGTTGCAAAGCAAGTTAATCATTTTTTGAAGTCGGAAACCTACAGTGATGGACCAGGAATTCCCGGACAGAAGGTTGTATTAGAAAGAGACGAGTCTTAAAGCTTGGCCCCTGCCCTTACTCATTCCGTGACCTTGGGAGCTTCCATTTGTTCATCTGCTGCCGAGGTGAAACCAACAAATTGTGTCAAGCCCCTGGCACAGATCTCACTCGTAAGTACTGAATAAATGTTTATTTTTTCTCTCTCTTTAATTCTCACAAAACATGGCCTTTTTTTTTCTTTTTAAGATTTTATTTATTTATTTGTTAGAGAGAGAAAGAGCATAAGCAGGGGGGTAAGCCGGCTCCCCGCTGAGCAAGGAGCCCAATGTAGGGCTCCATCCAGGGACTGCTGGGATCATGACCTGAGCCAAAGGCAGACACTTAACCATCTGAGCTACCCAGGAGTCCCACGGCCTTTCTTTTTATGTCTCTTTCAGATAAAGTTGATGAGGGCGGCCCGTGTCCTTCTTGGCTCTGGTTACCTTTATTTTATGGTTTAGCGTAGTTCAGATCCTGGAGATCTTTATCAAATGCTTGATAAAACTTGAAAGAAACTTTTTTTTAAGTTTATTTTTTTAGTCATCTCTACATCCTACACGGGGCTTGAACTCACGATCCCGAGATCAAGGGTCACATGCTCTTCCGACTGAGACAGGCAGATGCCCCTCAAAGAAAGAATTTTCTGTAAGTTGATTTGAATGACTCAAGTTAAAGTCACTTGGGAATCTCGTTTTAATTTCCTTTTATTGAGCTATGCTTACATGGTAATTCTTTTTTTAATCTGTGTGTATGCGTGTTTTTGTTTTTTAAGATTTTATTTTAAAGGGGCGCCTGGGTGGCTCAGTTGGTTGAACGTCCGACTCGCTTTTGACTCAGCTCATGATCTCAGGGTTGTGGGACTGAGCCCCACACCGGGCTCCACGCTGGGCCTGGAGGCTGCTTGGATTCTCTCTGTCCCTTTCCCTCTGCTCCTCCCCACCCCGCTCACGCTCTCTCTCTGTCTCTCTCTTTAAAAAAGAAAAAAATAATAATTTTTAAAAATTCCAATGAGTATTTTAAAAAAAGATTTTATTTTTAGTTAATCTCTACACCCAACGTGGAGCTCAAACTTACAACCCCGAGATTGAGTCAAGCCAGCCTCGAGCCTGTAACCACTGTTTGCCTTCAGCCTCCATATCTCGTACTGAATGTCTTGATCAGTTGCAACTCTTTGTTTTCCTTTGTCCCCTGTATTTGTTTTCCTCCTTACCAAGAATAATCGCCCTCCGGAACATAGAACAATATCAAATATTGATACAACAATATCACAGTGGTAATGAGGCGAGGTCATTTCACCAGGATGCAGTCATTCTTGCTGTGTCGGGAAGGATTCATCTGACAATCTGAGCGGATTTTGTTTCTTTCATTATTATCACACGAGGCTCGGTCTTCTGCTCTTGCCCTTGCTGTGTTCTGCCAATGCATGAAGCTGGCTAGTGTGGGGTGCCTTTGTGGTGTTCGGGCACAGACGGGCTGGACCGCTCAGGAGCCGGGTGCCTGGGGCGAGTTATTTTATTTCTCTCTGCTTCTGTGTTCTCATCTGAAAAAACAAACACACATTCAAAAAGGCGATAATGCTCGTACCTGCTCTGAGGGTTGCTGTGGTTCTGAAATGGTTCATGTAGCTGAAGTTCCAGAACACTGCCTGGTGCAAGGAAATGCTTCTGTTTCTCATGGTCTAAGGAGTGGCTCCGCCCTGTGGATATAAGAAAATCGCAAAATACCTAATTAGCCCGCACGTTTTACTTTATTCATTCATTCATGCATTCATTCATTCATTCATTTTTACCCCTCATGTTTTTAGTTATAAACCTAAACCCTGTATTCCTAGCGTTCCACTCATAGGCTTCAACCTTGTTCTTTTCTTTTCCCGATTCAATGCTTCAACCCACTGCAGGTGAACTAAAGCCCCAAAGCCCCGAGCTTGTCCGCCTGAGGCCAGATTTGCTGATGTTAATGCCTCGCAGCTCAGGCCCTGTCACCTCAAGGTTATGAGCTGTCATGTGTCTCCTCTACCATCATCACCTTTTCCTGTCCGCTCGGCTGGTAAAAGAATAAGGGCAAAATGGTCAACTAAGCAGAGGGCGTTGAACACTGAACATCATGGAAAGCACTTAGTGTGATCGCGCTGGGGAAATGGAATCGGAGTGTCCTGCGCTGGAGGGGCTCGCCCCCCAGTGAGGCCCAAACCTGATCAAACTGGCCTTCAGAACTCCGTGCGGGAGCATTGCCAGACATCTAAGGATTCGGTCAAGCACAGAGGAGGGGACTAGAATCCTGGCGGGGGCCATGAAGTGTGGTCATAGAGGCCAGAAATGCACAGTGAAAAGAGACGAGCAGGCTGGGGTCTGGCTCTGCCCCTTTCCTTGGGCAAATTACTTAAAAGTCTCTGCATCTCAGTGTCCTGATGAGAGAAGGAAGGATAAGGTCCACTGCAGGGCTTATTTTAGAGGATTAAATGAGACATACCAACGTGCTTAGTCAGGGCCACCTGGCTGGCTCAGTCAGGGGAGCATCTCGGGGTTGTGACTTTGAGCCTCATTTTGGGTAGAGATTACCTAGAAAAAGAAAAGGAATGTTCTTAGTAAATTGCTAGGCACATCAAAGGCGCATAGCCCAGAGGAGTAGCGTTGGAGGAGTGGAGACATGGAAACGAGGTAGGAAAAGCAGCACAGGGGACAAAGTGGGACACATCATCCTTCACGGGGGAAGGATGTTGTCAAGGCAGATCAGGCTCCCAGGGACTGGAGGGAGCCAGTAAGAATCCCCAGGCAAGCCGTGAACAGAGCCAAGAGTGAGCATGGCGTTCATGATTGCTAACCTCTCCTTTTTGGGGTGGGGATAAGGAGCCGAAGGGGCCAACCCCAGTCTCAGGGGCTGAGAATGAACAAGGAAGTGAGCGGGAGCTCCCGCCCGAAGCTGTCATCTTTCTGCACAAGAGAGAAACGCGGATACGCGGATGACAGTTGAGGTTGGGCCAAGCTCCTTAGGGAAGCTGTGAGAGGTCTGGAAGAGCAGCTGTAGGGAAGGGAAAGAAGAGCATTGCCCGGACTCACAGGACAGCGTGGCTGAGGGACCAGGTGGAATGAGGGGGCACTGGTGTGGTGAGTCGTGTGATTTTCTCCAACGGGGCTCACTAACCTGGTAACAGGACAAAAAGAGGGCGGTTGTATTGATCCAAAGGCAGAAGATTTACGAGGAGGGTGTGGCAGACGACAAGGCAGGCAAGTGTCAGAGACCGGATGATTGGAGCAATACACCTCGGAGTCAAGGTCATAGAGGAAGTGGACTGAGATAAGGGAGGGCTGGTCAGGGAGGGACTCCAGGATGTGGGCTCCAAGTAAAGTATCAATAGGATGGAGCAGCAGGTGGAGTCGGGGAAGGGGAGACTCAGAGACCGGGGAATCTGATGGGCGGTGTGGAATAATCGTGAGTCGTAATGAGATTTAAGGTGGGTCTCGAATGTGAGGGTAGATGGTCTTTCAGAGATGAGAAGCAATATTAGATCAAGATGGAAGGGGACAGAAGTGCTGAATGCCTACTTTTATGAGGTGCTTTATATAAACTATCTGCTCTTACCCCCTAACAGCCCCTCAAGTTGGGAATTTGGGAAAAATGGAAACCAAATAGATTGCCAAGGGTCTCACAGCTGTTGAGCCAGGAATCTCCGATTTAATCCTAGGGCTGACTGGTTCCAAAACCCAGGTTCCCCAGATTTCCCCCAAAGAGGTGGCACTTGGAACCTCCTAATTCATTTTTATCACTTTTTACAAGTTTATTTATGTAAATGATCTCTACACCCAACATGGGGCTCGAACTCATGACCGCGAGATCAAGAGTCGCACGTTTCTCTGACTGAGCCAGGCAGGCACCCCCAATCTTGTCATTTTTCACAGCTCTCAAGGTTGGAATGTCTGACTCTTGGGATCCTGAGCAGCCAGTCAGTGCGAGGCGCCAGGCCCTGAGCAGTGATGGAACACTCCTGAGCTCAGCCCTGTCTTTCTTCCCGGCTGGCAGCAAGATGGCCCTGGGTGAGGGCTGGGACTGTCGGCGGGGTAGGCCCCACTGCAGAGTGGGCGATGGTGAAGGGAAAAACAACAGGAAGTACCTGGACTCTCTTGTCTAAGCTCTGGCTGTGTTTCCTGTGATTGACCTACTCAGTAAGTCATTCATTCAGCAGGAGAAGGAGGTTGGAGAGGGTCAGATCTGCGCTCCGATTCAGCTGCGGCCCTTGAGTGGTGTGACTTTGGATGACGTTGACCAACTTTCTCAGTTGGCCCAGAATTAAAGGGTTTTCTGGGATGTGGAACTTCGGGTGCTAAAACCAGGATGGTCCTGGGCTGCCTGTCTGGCTCAGTCGGTAGAGCGTGCAACTCCTGACCTTGGAGTTGCGAGTTCAAGCCCCACGTTGGGCATAGAGCTTACATTACATAAATAAATACATACAGGAGTGCCAGATGGCTCAGTCGGTTAAGCGTCTGCCTTCGGCTGGGATCATGATCCCAGAGTCCTGGGATCGAGCCCCATGTCCGGCTCCCCACTAGGCAGGGAATTTGCTTCTCCCTCTTCCTCTGTTCCTCCCACCCCTGTTCATGTTCTCTCTCTCACTCACTCTCTCAAATAAATACAATCTTAAATTTAAAAAAATACATGCGTACCTAAAACCAGGATGATCCAAACACAACTGGGGTGGTGGGTCACCCCAGATGGGCTACTGCAACGTTTCTAAGCCTCAGTTTCCAAGTGTATTCCGGCTATCTGCTGTCTGGTTGTCTGCTCCTCACCAACTGGGGTTGTGCTTTTCAGAGAACACAGAGCAGGGAACATAGTTTAATTCCATCTGGTCGGAAAAAGCTCAAGGTTGACTATAGTCTCCTTCATCTGCTGAAGCTGAACAACTTCTTCTTCTTCTTCTTCTTCTTCTTCTTCTTCTTCTTCTTCTTCTTCTTCTTCTTCAAGATTTTATTTATTTATTTGAGAGAGAGCACAAGCAGGGGGAGCAGCAGAGGGAGAGGAAGAAGCAGGCTCCCCGCTGAGCAAGGAGCCTGACACGGGACTCGATCCCAGGACCCTGGGATCATGACCTGAGCCAAAGGCAGACACTTCACCCAGGGAGCCACCCAGGCGCCCCTATCGAGTGAAGCTTTTTAAAAAAACCTTCCCAGGTGCTTCTGATGTCCAGCCAAGGTTGTGAGGTTCTGCCCGGTGCTGTCATCTCCGCATCACCTAGAACCCCTGATTCGCCAAGTCTGGGCCGAGCCTGAGATCGGCACGCTAAGGCACTCCCAGGAGATGCTGCCCTCGCGGGCCCTCAGGCCGCTCTGGGCAGTGAGGTTCAAGGGCAGCGCTCTCTGGGGGGCGGGACGGTCCATCGCTCCGCTGCCCGGTCCGCAGCCACGACCAGCTGCATGCGCCTACCTGAAATGCAATTAGTGAGACTGAAGCACTGAGTGTTTTAGTTTATTTGAATTAAATTGAATTTGGAGAACCGCATGTGGCTGATGACTACTGGATTGCAGAGAGCAGGCCTAGTGGATTTCAGGGAGCGGGAGGGCGGATTTGAATCGCTTGTGACATTTCCTAACCCACCTCGGTGCGACTGTTCTCACACAAACACACACACACACACACACACCCCAGTTCGGGCCCTCAAACAGCAGAAGAGAAGGGGGGGAGGGCAGAGGGATAAAGAGAGCGCTGGAGAAGGCCCCACGGGTGACTCTGGAGCGCGGTCCTTACTCATCCGGTGAGAGCCCTGCCAGAGAGCCGTCCAGTGACCTGCTCCGGGGTTACGGCTCTCCCCGAAGCGTAGTGCCCTAAGGCAGTGATACTGACTTTTCTCATAAATCTGTCTTAAAGAGGGCGCAGTGGGGAGTGCTGGTGTAGGCTGCACGTCGGGAGGAGTGAAGGCTGGGCGAGAGTCATCTGAGCAGTGGCTCACTTACGGGTGGGTGGCTGATGTTGGCTGTCATCGGGACTGTAGCTGGGAAGGACTGTGCCCTTGGACCAGGGCATCTACATGTGTCTTGGGCTTCCTCACACATGGCGACTGGGTTGCAAGAGGGAGCACTGAGATTAGATAGATAGATAGATAGATAGATAGATAGATGACACATAGATAGCAAGCCCAAGGCAGGTGGGAGCTCTGTCCCTTTTTAAAAATTTTTTGGGGTGTCTGGGTGGCTCAGTCGGTGAAGCGTGTGCCTTCCATTCAGGTCATGATCTCAGAGTCGTGGGATCCAGCCCCACATCGGGCTCCCTGCTCATCGGGGAATCTGCTTCTCCCTCTCCCTCTGCTGCTCCCCCTGCTTGTGTTCTTTCTCTCTCTGTCAAATAAATACATAAAATCTTAAAAAATAAAAATTAAAAAAAAAATTTTATTTTCATTTTTTAAGATTTTTTTTAAGTAATCTCTACACCCAATGCAGGGCTTGAATTCACAACCCCGAGATCAGGAGTCATATGCTCCACCAACTAGGCCAGCCAGGCACTGCCCCCCCTTCTAAAAAACTTATTTAATTTTTTAAAAGTTTTTTTTTGTTTGTTTGTTTAAATAATCTCTGCACCCAATGTGGGGCTTGGACCCACAACCCTGAGATCAAGAGTCACGTGCTCCACAGACTGAGCCAGCCAGGCACACCCCCTCTTTTTTTTTTTTAAGATTTATTTATCTATTTTAGGCAGGGGGAGGGCAGAGGGAGAGAATCTTTCAGGCAGACTCCCCACTAAGGGTGAAGCCGGAAGGGGAGATCGATCCCACAACCCGCAAGATCACAGCCTGAGCCAACGCTCAACCGACTGAGCCACCCGAGCACCCCCTGTCCCTTTTTTTTAACCTAGACTTGGGACATGCTGTCTCTTCTACTCTCTTCCATTCATTAGAAGCCAGTCACTAAGGCCAGCCTGTGTTCAAGAGATGGGGCACGAGACTCAACCCTGTGACAGAAGGGATGTCGAGGGGTTTACAGACATGTTTCAAAACCACCACACACACTTAGGAGGGAAGAGCCCCAGGGACAGAACTCCGCACGCAGCAGCCCACAAGCCGGCTGCCTAATCTATGGGAATTAAGTCTTCCCTCGCTGGTTCCAGGTACCGTCAGGTTCCTCCCCGAACACTTAGCCCCAGGAGCACCCCATCAACCCAGAAGACACCCCCCACCCCAAGGCCTGTTTCATAGACTTCTGACCCAGAGACTTCTCTCTTGCACATACTCCTTGAGTAACTTCCTGATTTTTGTTTTCAGAAATTCTTGAGCCGTGGAGTGGGAGGAACCTGACCATCAGGACATCTGGGTTCTGATCCCCGCCCAGCAGAAGATTGTTTAAAAAAATTAAAAAGCTGGGGCACCTGGCGGCCTCAATCAGTGAAGCCCGTGACTCTTGATTTCGGGGTTGTGAGTTCGAGCCCCACGTGGGGTGTAGAGATTACTTAAAAAGAAAAAAAGAATGCAGGCTTTGGGAGTGAGGAGATTGCGAGCAATAATTTCCTTCTCTATGTTTCAATTTTCTGTATTATTATTGAAAATTTGTATTATAGTAAAATACATGCAACATAAATGTTACCATTTTAATGATTTTTAAGCGTACGGGTCAGTAGCATGAAGTATGTTTACACTGTTGTGCACCCATCACCACTGTCCATCTAGAGAACGTCTGCGTCTGGTCAAACTGAAATTCTATACCCATTAAACAACAACTCCCCAATCCCCTTTCCCCCCCCAGCCCTGCACAACCACCATTCTACTTTCTTTGTCTCCGTGAGTTTGACTGCTCTGGGGACCTCGTATAACTGGAATCCTGCAGTATTTGTCCTTTGGTGCCTGGCTTATTTCACTTAGCATGCGGTTTTCTTTTCTTTTCTAAGATTTTATTTATTTGTCAGAGAGTGGAAGAGAGAGCATAAGCAGGGGGAGCGGCAGGCAGAGGGAGAGGGAGAAGCAGGCTCCTCGCTGAGCGGGGAGCCCGATGCGGGACTGGATCCCAGGCCCCTGAGATCATGTCCTGAGCCGAAGGCAGAGGCTTCACCAACTGAGCCTCGCAGGCGTCCTGAGCGTATGGTTTTCAAGGTTCAGCCTTGTTGTGGCAGGTGTCAGACTGTCCTTCCTTTTTAGGGCTGGAAAAATATCCCACTGCATCTATGCATATATGTGTATGTATGTACAGATCACATTTTGTTTATCTATTCATTTGCTGATGGACGTTGGAGTTTTTCCCACCTTTTGGCTGTTGTGAATAACACCGCTCATAAACACTGGTATGCAAATATCTGCTCGACCCTCTGCTTTCAGTTCTTAGTGGCGGGATCACCAAGTAATTCTATTCTTAATTTTTTAAGGAACTAGTTAAAAAATGTTAAGCTTTTTTTTCTTTTTTCTTTAAGTGATAGGAGAGTTAAGTTGAGAATTAAAACACGCAGGGGCGCCTGGGGGGCTCGGTCGGTTAAGCATCCAACTCTTGATTTCGGCTCAGGTCACAATCTCCGGGTCATGAGATCGAACCCTGAGTCAGCCTGCATGGTGACCGTGGGGGCTGCCTGGGGTTCCCTCTCTCTTTCTCTGCCCCCCGCCCCCACCCCCGCTCATGTGAGTAATCACACGCCCTCTCTCTCAAAAAAAAAAAAAGAGTCAAAACATCCAATTTTGATTCCAGATCATGGCTGATCTTCCTGGTTTTAATAATGTGTATCTTTCTAATGTTTCTTTTTTTTTTTTAAAGATTTTTTATTTATTTATTTGACAGAGATAGAGACAGCCAGCGAGAGAGGGAACACAAGCAGGGGGAGTGGGAGAGGAAGAAGCAGGCTCCCAGCAGAGGAGCCTGATGTGGGGCTCAATCCCATAACACCGGGATCACGCCCTGAGCCGAAGGCAGATGCTTAACCGCTGTGCCACCCAGGTGCCCCTCTAATGTTTTGTTTTTTTTTAAGGAAAGACTAAAACGGAACAGACGTAATTTTCAGATTTTATTTATGTATTTATTCAGTTACTTAGATTTTTTAAAACTTTATTGTTGTAAATACATGTAACAAAACTTATCTTAACCTGTTGTTCTTTTTTTAAGATTTTATTTATTTATTTATCTGTCAGAGAGAGATAGAGAGCACAAGCAGGGGGAGAGGCAGGGAAGAGGGAGAAGCAGACTCCCTGCAGAGCAGGAAGCCTGATGCGGGGCTCGATCCCAGGACCCCGAGATCACGACCTGAGCCGAAGGTAGGTGCTTAACCGGCTGAGCCACCCAGGTGCCCCTAATCTGTTTTTTTTTTTTTTAAGTTTATTTATTTTTTTTTTTAGTAATCTCTACGCCCAACGTGCGGGTCAAACTCATGACCCCGAGATCAAGAGTCGCATGTCCTTCCAACAGAGCCAACCAGGCGCCCCAATCTTAACCATTTTTAAGTGTCCATTTCAGTGGTATCAAGTTCGGGTTTTATTTGAAGGCTTATGATCTCATCAAATTATAATCACACCAGGTTTCAGCATGTGTCATGGGGCCCGGAGCCTCTGGACTCTATTTCCACCTACTCCCGTCCCATGCCACACTTTGTGCTCCTTCCAGCCCTTTCCTCAACCCCGCCAGGACAGAGCACTGTGAGTCAGGCTGCCCTTGTGACCATCTTGTAAGACACTAACGTCTCAATGTATAGTCTTATGTATTTTTTTTTAGTCTTTTTCAATAAATGGCTGTCATTTTGCAAAAGAAAATATTAATCCCGAGTAAGAGGTGTGTTGTGTTCGGTTGCTTGCCAGACTAGGAATTTTTATTTATGCTTCTCCCATCCCTCCCACATACACGGGTTGTGTGACTTCGGGCACGACACAACCCTCACGCGGGGCCTGCTTGTCATCTGTCCGCCCACAAGTCAAAGTAGACAGTCGCCCTCCGAAGGGACCCAAGTGGCTGACGACACTCCTTCATGTCCCGCTCCCAGGCTCCTCTGACCCCTCACCCCAGGAGAAAGGACCGGGGTGGCAAACCTCCAGAGCCTTGGAGATAAGCCTAAGCCGGATTCTGGATTCTTCCCAGAGGCCTTACTCTGCTGCTACCCACGCCTCACCTCACAGATGTCTTGCAACCAACATTGAGGCCACATGGTCTGAAGACAAAGAGATACATGCCCACAGGAAGCATGGGGAAGGCTGGGTCAAGCAGGAGGGGGTGTGGGCTGAATGGAGGGAGCAGGTTTGGTGGGGCCCTGTGGGCAGGCCAGGGACAGGGCAACCGCATGCGGGGGAGCCAGGAGCCTCGGTGCTCTGGCAACTGACCTCTTTCTTGGTCTCCGGGAGAATGTTCTGGGGCCTGGCTACGGGGTGAGACTGAGTTCAATACAACCACTGCCCGTTTGGCCCCACCTCTTGCCAGGAAGCGCCTCCCCACCACATTGACCACATCCCCCCAGGTCGCCTAGGAAACACGCCACTGGGGCTAGAGGAGTTGGGGCACTGTTGCCCAGCAACAGGTGGTGCCCTCCCTTCCGCCCTCCTTTGAGGCAACTGCCCGGCACCGTCCTCCGTAGGGAGGAGTGCTCTGAAGGGAGAGCCAGGAGCCCTGGGGCTGCCCTGAGGTAAGGTGAGGCGCCAGGAGGGCCCCTGCAGGTGGAGGGCCCAGCAGGCAGAGACGAGCAAGGAAGACAGGGCTGGTGGCTGGGACAGGTGACACCTAGCACGACAGCAAGCAAGGTGGAGCCCGTAGTAGAGAGCAAGACGCACTCCACCGAGAGTCGTGAGGCCACAGGAACATCCAAGGTGCCAGCCAGCAGCCGGGGGTCGCACACACACAGGGTGGGAGCGGGCGGGGAGGAGGAGAGCTTCTCATTTCCTTACCCACCACTTCCTCTGAGGCCCAAGGAAGACCTGGGGCGCAGGGGGTGGGGGCGGTGCTAGACAGGAGGAAAGAAGCCCTCGGGGCCCTTAGAGTTTTGTCTGAGGCACCCCTGGGTCTGAGAGGGAACCAGGGCTTCTGGAAGTGAGCGGGAGTGTCCGGCTGGCAGCCACGGAGGGACCCTGGCTCTCCAGCCTTTGCCTCTCTCTTGCCCTTCTAGGTCCCCTTTGCTCTTCTGTCTGCCCGTGTCTGTTCCCCGGGCCAGACACCGAGCCATTTGGGCCTCTGCCTGTCTCCTCCCTGTGGTCTGGACGCTCACTGCCTCTCTCTCTCTGGGCTGTGCCCACCCCATCTCATCTGCTTCCTCTCCCTACCGCTGTCTCTCCAGATGCCTTCGACTCCACAGCAGCCCTCTGGGCACACGGTGGGACTCCCTGCGGCAGAGCTGGGGTCGTGGCCCCCACTGGCCTGCGGGCCATGCATCCCCATCATGCTGGCCCTGGCCTCCCTCGCCGCGCTCTTCCTCCTAACGACAGCCGTGTTGGCCGAACGCCTGTTCCGCCGCTCTCAGCACCCGGACCCCAGCAACCACGCACCCACCCTGGTCTGGCGCCCGGGAGGAGAACTGTGGATCGAGCCCCGGGGCACCCCCCGAGAGCGCTCAGAAGACTGGTACGGCTCTGCGGTCCCCTTGCTGATGGACCGGGCCCCAGACCCTCCCACCCCCGGGGGCACCTTGGAGGCCCGTGCAACAGCCCCCCCTGCCCCTTTAGCCCCACTCTCCCCTCCCAGCTCCTTGGTCCCCCGCCCCCCACCCAGGGTCCCAGCCCGCAGCACCTTCCGGGGGCCCCAGGCCTTGGACGAGAGGCCCTGTGTCCCAGGCTTGGTGAGCTGGGCTGAGCCAGAACAGAGGCCAGAGGCCAGCGTGCCCTTGGGGAGCCCCCAGGCCCAGAGGCAGCGACTAGGAAGCCCTGATCCTGAGTGGGGCCTCCAGCCTCGGGTCACCCTGGAGCAGATCTCCGCTTTCTGGAGGCGCGAAGGTCGGACCAGTGTGGGGTTCTGAATCCCCAGGGCCTGGAGGACTGAACCCCGAAAGACCCCTGGGGAAGGTCCTACCTCAGAGAGTCTCTCCCAGGCCTCAAGGCCCTGCAGCTCCAGCCCAGGACCCCACGCTGCTACGTGGGCAGCAGGGGAGAAGGCCCCCCACCACCGCCTGCCTTTTACATCTGAATTTCAATTCCCTGGATCTGGGCCTGCTCAGGCTCCCTGTGGGCAGAGCTGGTGCTGCAGGGGAAACCCGGGGCTGCGGCACAGAGAATCAGAGAATCGGGGTGGGCCCGACTCTGCCAGAAGCCACCAAAATCACGTTGCAGATTAAGATCTCAAAGTACCAAAGAGGCAGAAAATATCATCATCACGGAGGCGTCCACCTCCCTTCCTTGCGCCCCTAAGATGCTGAGACTGGAGTGCGGGGGTCCCATCCACCTCCCTTCCTTGCGCCCCTAAGATGCTGAGACTGGAGAGCGGGGGTCCCGTGGATGCGGAAGAACAGGCTGAATGTGGGTGTCGAGGGTCAGTCCCGCCAGCAGGAGAGGACAGGAAGCCAGCCTCCCAGAGCCACAGATATGCCTCCAGGAAAACACACACAGAGGTCAAGACCAGGCAGAAGATCCTCTTATTACATCTCACCTGTGGCTTTGACCCCCAACTCGCAACACGGAACTTGGTCAGACAAACTGGAGAGGCCCCTTCCTTGCCTACAGCTGGGACCTCTCGTTAACGGAGATCAGCAGACAGCCCTGCGACTGCCAGCCGAGGAGATGTGAGTTCGATCCAACGTGGAAAGGAAAACCGTGCCAGGGTAGAGAGCCGCTCCTAATATGCGGCCTCTGGCCACCCTTCCTCCCAGCTTGCTGGATCGGTCAGGAGAGACGGATGGGCCCCAAGGCAGGCTTATTTATAACGCTCCACCCTGGAGAAATGGAGCTCAGAGATGTCCTTGGCTCTACAGCCGTCTGTCTGAGCAGACCTCCACTCTGGGAGACGAACCAGGAGCTGGGGAGAGGGGAAGGAGTCTCCATTCCCAGGGGTCAGACTTCCCCAACTTCAGTCGTGAATGTTAGGATTTTTGCCGTTGCCACTTTACCGCCGGTACTATTATTTACTTCATGTTTTTCTTTAAGATGATTTACTATTTGCTTAATAAATTTATTTGAAAAGGAACCTTTTTTGTATCACTTCTGCAAATGGAAAACCAGTATCACTTGCCAGAAATAGAAGGTAGGACACGAAAAGCAATACATGGTAAACAAAGATATTACGTGGGCATTGTTCCCTCCCCCCTGCAAGCATTCATTGACTCAAAAGATCTGCTCTTTCTTTGTTAAAAGAAAAGAGAATCGGTGGGTCTGCAAGTGTTAGGAAAATGTTAGACATTCTCATCCTGCAACCTCCCCTCCCCCAACCCCTCCCTGGAAGGATGACTGAGAGTCCTACACGGGGAACAGCCACCCTGTGCTTTTTAATGGCCAGGAACCTCCCCGGTTCACACCCCGGGAAATGCTGCTGGCCAGGGGCCAAGAGTCAGCTCTTCCTGCTCAGGAGGGCGGCCAGCTCTCGGGCTGGACCTCCCCTCTCACCCTGGATGCCGGAAGGAAGGAAGTTGAAGTAACAGTTCAGTCTCTCCAGTGGCAGGGGCGGGGGCTGGACGGGTGACATAAGACAGGGACACATAACTCATCCAAGCTAGGGATCGGGGCTCCTCTCCCATCTCTGTCACTCAGGAGCTGGATAACGTTGTCACTTCTCATTGTCACCATCAGCTGACCGGACTGGGTTGTGAGGACTCTGCCCGCGGGGCGCAAACAGTCCACCGGGGAAACACAGCAGACACGCAGCATTCAGAGCGCAGACGTTCACATGTCGAGGGCTCAGCAGAAGCAAGGCCCCGGCTCTCCACCTGGCTTTGCCACCCACGCACGGGGAGACTTCAAAAAAGTGACTTTTATGTTACTGGGTCTCACATTCTTTCTCTGCACAAGCAAGTTGAAAGTTGAACAAGGTGCCCCATGGGGACTTTTCTAGCTTGACCTCTAAGGACGCTGTGACATGAGGGGTGCGTGCACGCGCGGATGGATGTGATCTTCCTGCCGTGGAGCCCAGCCTGCTGTCCCCAGAGTCATCTTTACGTTCCCAGACCCAGACCAGGGGCCACATGTACCAGGAGCCCAAGGAAAGGGGGACGGATGGCCAGGCGGGGCGTTAGTTTCACCCTTGGTCCTTTCTCTTTGTTTTAAACCTCTGCCAGCCATTCATTTTTAACGCCCTCGTTACTTTCTCATGTTGAGTCCTTCTTTTAATTCTTCGAATAATTCCGTTGTCTGGCGTTCTAGGGTGCTTACTTTCATCCATGACGGATGGTTTCCTCTTAAGTTTCTAATTTGGGGCTGTGAACTCAGAGTCAGCAGGGCCTTATCAGTGGGAAGCCATGGGATCAGGGTTGAGGGTGTCTTTCTAGAGAGGTTCTGGGTTTGCTCCTGTCAAGGACGCTCCAACGGTATGACCGACCCTGACCGTGTTATTTGTTCACTCTTTCTGGGCTCCCATGACCCTGCAGATGGTGTAAACTCGAACCCCAAATCCAAGCCAGAGCAAGCTGTCAGCAGCAAATTCCCGGGAGAGATTCTCGATTGCCATCAGATCTCAGGGTGAACCGGACAAGGTTCTTCTGTGCCCTCTGAGCTGATGGAAAGCTCTTTCAAGGAAGGTGTCCCCCTCTAAGGGGCGGAGCTGCGTATTAGGGTCTCCGATTTCAATGCCCCAGGCAAGACATCATCACCTGAAAACCAAGCCCCTGAGTTGCCAATATCGATAGCCTCAAAAGCTCTGATTTTCAAGTTCCTCTTTGTGTGGGGATTCCCCTTACTTTCTTGAAACCCAGCTGCACATTCTAAAGGATGTTTACTTGATTCTATGCCGAATTCCTGCATGTTTCATGGTGGGGCTACACCTTCGGGACATCACAAGACCCAGACTATTTCCTCTATAAACAAGTTCAAATCTCTTCCACCTTAAAACAACCAGCCAACCAACAACCAATTCTCCATCCTTCACCACGCGTGACCTCGCACCTCCTTCATGGCCAAACTTCTGGAAAGAGCTGTCTGTCCTAACAGTCTACGTTTTCTCCACTCCCCAGCACCTCCAGCCTGCCGTGGGCTCCAGCATGCCTCCAGCACTCTAGAGAAACTGCTCTCACCAGAATCATGACCTGCATATATTTTTAAAGATTTTATTTATTTATTTGACACACACACACACAGAGAGCACAAGCAGGGGGAGCAGCAGGCAGAGGGGAGAGGGAGAAGCAGGCTCTCCGCGGAACAGAGAGCCTGATGCGGGGCTCGATCCCAGGACCCTGGGATCATGACCTGAGCCGAAGGCAGACGCTTAACAACTGAGCCACCCAGGCGCCCCACGACCTGCATATTTTAATTAAAGGACACTGCACAGCCTCCTGTAGGCAGCATGAGACGTCCTGATTCTTTTCTTTTCTTTTCTTTTTTTTTTTTTAAAGATTTTATTTATTTATTCGACAGAGATAGAGACAGCCAGCGAGAGAGGGAACACAAGCAGGGGGAGTGGGAGAGGAAGAAGCAGGCTCATAGCAGAGGAGCCTGATGTGGGGCTCGATCCCATAACGCCGGGATCACGCCCTGAGCCGAAGGCAGATGCTCAACCGCTGTGCCACCCAGGCGCCCCCCCTGATTCTTTTCTTGACAGGTTCTCTTTGCTTGGCTCCTGTGCTTCTACATGCCTGATTTCCCTTCCCTCCCTTTGGCCATTGTCTCTGACTTGTTTGCTGTCCGCCTTCTCCAGCGGTCCTTCCTGGGTGGCTTCTGTTCTGTCTTGCCACGCTTCTCTCGAGCAATCTCACTCATGCCCGTGGCTTCACCTGCTCCTCGTACCTGACAATCCCCAAGTCTCCACCACTACGGGCCGCAGATATGGTCCTCCTATGTGTATGCTGTGCCGTTATTGTAAAGGAATAGAAACCGTGGGAGAGAAACAAGATGACTAACGAGAAGATTATCTCAGGGCCACTCCACCGCGATCCCTGGGTACACAGTCAGCATACATCCCCGGGATAAAACCAGAAAAAAGGAAACGACAGGAGTCATGAATTCACATGGGTAAAGAGGCCAAGCAGGAGACAGGTGGCCAAGTGGAGCAGGGGACAGAGGTGGGAAGGGACCACGTGCGCGTCTGTAGGGACAGCAGCCACCCAGCTCTATGAATCATGTTTGTCCTGATTTTCCAACAGAAGCTAGAAATCTGGGTTTTTAGGTAAAATCAACCAAAATGTTGGCCACTTTATATATGTGTGTGTATTCTAATAAAAGCCAAACGAAGCAAGTCTGTGGGCCACGTGTGGCTTATGAACCGTCAGTTGAAGATCTCTCTCTTTTTAATTTTTTTTTAAATTTTATTTATTTATTTGACAGAGAGAGAGACAGCCAGCGAGAGAGGGAACACAAGCAGGAGGAGTGGGAGAGGAAGAAGCAGGCTTTTAGCGGATGAGCCTGATGTGGGGCTAGATCCCATAACACCGGGATCACGCCCTGAGCCGAAGGCAGACGCCCAACCGCTGTGCCACCCAGGCGCCCCAGATCTCTCTCTTTTAAAAAAAAATTTTTTTAAGACCTGAAATTTAAAAAAAGGGAAGGGGGTGCGCCTGGGTGGCTCCGTCAGTTAAGCAGCTGCCTGCAACTCAGGTTATGGTCCCAGGGTCCTGGGATCGAGCCCCACATCAGGCTCCCTGCTCAGTGGGGAGTCTGCTTCTCCCTCTCCCTCTGTCCCTCCCCCACTGCTTGTTCTCTCTCGCTCTCTCAGATAAATAAAATAAAATCTTTAAAAAATATTAAAAAAAAAAAAAAAAAAAGGAAAAAGACCTGAGATCAAGACCTGAGCCGAGACCACAAGCTGGATGTTCAACTGACTGAATCCCCCAGGTGCCCCTCTTTTTTTTTTTTTTAAGATTTTATTTTTAAATAATCTCTCACCCAACATGGTGCTCGAACTCAAAATCCCAAGATCAAGAGTCGTACGTTCCACCAACTGAGCCAGCTGGGCGCGCCTGGAGATCTCCTTTAAACAAACTCAAATAAGTGCCTGGAATGGGTGTGAGGGGTCCCTCTTTGTCTTGGCCTTTGGTGGTGCAACGTGTGGCAGCCTGCTCCCAGATGGTCTTTTTTATTATTTTTTTAAATTTTTATTTTATTTTATTTTATTTTATTTTATTTTATTTATTTATTTGACACAGAGAGAGACAGCCAGTAAGAGAGGGAACATAAGCAGGGGGAGTGGGAGAGGAAGAAGCAGGCTCCCAGTGGAGGAGCCCGATGTGGGGCTCGATCCCAGAACGCCGGGATCACGCCCTGAGCCGAAGGCAGACGCCCAACGACTGTGCCACCCAGGCACCCCGCGGATGGTCTTAAGTCAGGGTTTTCTCCACCTTCACACTATTGACATTTGGCCCAAATACTTCTTTGTGGCGGGAGACTTTCCTGTGTGCTATAAGGGTATTCGGCAGCACCTCTGGTCTCTATCCACTAGATGCCATCCCCCTAGATGTCACAACCAAAAACGTCTCCAGACGTTGCCAAATGTCACCTGGGTGAGGGGATTGAAGCGAAGCATTTTCATCAGTTAATACACCTGCCCACAGAGCTTGCAGCCTGTTCAGGGATCGGCCTGCTGGGGAACCACGTGGATCTCCTTTTACCCACTTTCAGTGGCACCAAAAAGGATTAGGACGAAGAGACAAAACAACCAGCCCTGGAGGAAACACATAAATCAGATAATGCAGCATGAGACAAGTAGAAGCTTCTAGAAGACATGGTAATTGGAGAATAAGACAAAGTTCTGGAAATTAAAAAAATACAATTAATTGCCCAGATTAAAAAGTTAATCAAAGGAAGGTGTTGAGACAAAGAAGTTTTAAACATCCCTCAGGTTGAAAAGCAAAATGACAAGGAAATGGAAAATATGAAAGAAAAGTTAAGAGATGATCGATCCATTTGATATTTATCTAACAGAAGTTCCAGAAAGAGAGCACAGAGGAAATGGAGGAGAGGGAATAATCAAAGTTTCTATTCGATTGAGAAAAAACATTTCTTTTTTTTTTTTTAAAGATTTTATTTATTTATTTGACAGAGAGAGACAGCCAGCGAGAGAGGGAGCACAAGCAGGGGGAGTGGGAGAGGAAGAAGCAGGCTCCCAGTGGAGGAACCTGATGTGGGGCTCGATCCCAGAACGCCGGGATCGCACCCTGAGCCAAAGGCAGACGCTTAACCGCTGTGCCACCCAGGCGCCCCGAGAAAAAACATTTCAACCCCTCACCTGGCTGCACCCTGGATCACCTGAGGAACTCTTAGAAACACACAAGCCAAGATCCCTGCTCCTCCTCAAGGAGGAGTGACAGGGACCAGGTTTACCCTCCTGCCGGAAACAACCACCACCACAACAAAACCAGACAAAACACACAAAACAAAGGTTTTCGAAACACTGGACATCAAACAGTGAAAGACAGTAACAGAAACACTACAATCCCAGAGAGAAGAAAAACAGGGGAGGACACCAGGGGAAGTGCCATCTTTGGAGGGAGCCTTGCTCAGGGCCTTTTCCCACCAGTCAGACTAGAAAATGTGACGAGGCTTTGGGCAGGGTATTCTGGAAGGGTTTGACTTCAGGAGTGGGGAGCAATCAACCCTAAGCTAAGCACTGCTCTGGGCCGGCTTCACAAATCACACAGACTACAAAAATACCTGGCCCTGAGAAGGGAAAACTCACAATGTTGAGCAAGCGATCAAAGATTACCAGGCAGGTAGAAAGGCAGGAAACATATGAAGAATGATGAGGAGAACGATTGATCAGTTAAAACCAACTCAGAACTGACAAAATAAATTAAAATGAGCAGAAAAGGACATTAAACGACTATCATAACTGTATTTCATATGTTAAAAAAGTTAAACAGAGACATGGAGATATAAAAAAGACATAAATCAAACTTCTAGAAATGAAAATTACAAGGTCGGGGGCCACCTGGCTGACCCGGGGGAGCATACAGCTCTTGCTCTCGAGGTTGTGACTTTGAGCCCCATGTTGGGTGTGGAGATTACTTAAAAAAATAAAAAAAAATTTTTTTTTTAAAGAAAATGACAGTGTCAGAGATGGAAAATACACTGAATGGGATCAGCTGTAGATTAGACATCGGGGAAGAAAAGATTAGTCGAGTGGAAGGCAGAGCAATAGAAATTACCCAAAATGAAACATACAGAGAAAAAGAATTTTTTTCTAATGAAAAGCACATTAGTGAGCTGTGGAACAACCTCAAGCAGCCTCATATGTGAGTAATTGGAGTTGAAGGAGAGGAGAGACAGAGGGACACAGAGAAAACATTATACACCTACATATCCAGGAAGCCCAACAAATCTCACACACAAAGATCTACACCACGGCACGTCGTAATCAAATTGCTCCAAACCAGTGATAAGGTGAAAATCCTAAAAGTAATCAGAGACAGCTCAGCATCACTAATCATCAGAGAAATGAACATCAAAACCACAATGAGATAACACCCATTAGGATGGCTATTATAAAAACAAAAACCAAAACCAGAGGGGGTGCCTGGGTGGCCCCGTTGGTTAAGCGTCCTGCCGTTGATGTTGACTCAGGTCATGATCTCAGGGTTGTGAGATGGAGCCCTGCGTCGGGCTCTCCGCTGGGCATGGAGCCTGTGCTGCACACACCCCAGTCTCACAAACAAACAAACAAACAAACAAACAAACCAGAAAATACATGTTGGCGAGGATGTGGCAAAATTAGAACCCTCGTGCACTGTTGGTGGGAATGCCAAATGGTGCAACCACTATGGAAAACAACATGGTGGTTCCTCAAAAAATTAAAAATAGAGCAACCAGGGAGCCTGGGTGGTGTGTAGTCAGTTAATGTCCAACTCTCAGTTTTGGCTCAGGTCATGATCTCAGGATTGTGGGACTGAGCCCCCCATTGGCTCCACACTCAAGTGCAAAGTCTGCTAAAGATTCTCTCTCCCTCTGCCCCTCCCCCCCGAATAAATAAACAAATCTTTATTTTTTTTTTAAGATTTTATTTATTTATTTGACAGAGAGACAGACAGCCAGGGAGAGAAAGAACACAAGCAGGGGGAGTGGGAGAGGAAGAAGCAGGCTCCCAGTGGAGCAGAGAGCGTGATGTGGGGCTCGATCCCAGAACGCCGGGATCACACCCTGAGCCGAAGGCAGACGCTTAACAACTGAGCCACCCAGGCGCCCCAATAAACAAATCTTTAAAAAAAATAAAATAAAAATAGAGCTACCATAGGATTCAGCAATTCTACTTCTAGGTACATCTGCAAAAGAATTGAAAGCAGGGTCTCAAAGCACACCCGTTTCATAGCAGCACTCTGCATGGTAGCCAAGAGGCCGAGCAACACAGATGTCCATCAACAGATCGATGGAGAAACAACATGTGGTCTCGACATACAATGGAAATATTACTCTGCCTTAAAAAGGAGGGACATCCTGGGGCACCTGGGTGGCGCAGTCATTAAGCGTCTGCCTTCGGCTCAGGGCGTGATCCCGGCGTTCTGGGATCGAGCCCCACATCAGGCTCCTCCGCTGGGAGCCTGCTTCTTCCTCTCCCACTCCCCCTGCTTGTGTTCCCTCTCTTGCTGGCTGTCTCTCTGTCACATAAATAAATAAAATCTTTAAAAAAAAAGAAAAGAAAAGGAAGGACATCCCGTCACAGGCTACGACATGGATGAAGCTTGAGGACAATATGCTAAGTGAAATAAGTCAATCACAGAAAGATAAAATACCGTGTTATGCCTCTTATAGGAAGTATTGAAAGTAGTCGAATGCATAGAAACAGAAAAGAGAATGGTGGTTGGTAGGGAGGGAGGAGCAGGGGAGTTACTGTTTAATAAAGGTAGAGTTTCAGATTCGTAAGATGAGAACGTTCTGGAGATCTGTTTCACAACAATGGGAATATACTTCACCCTGCTGAGCTGTGCACTTAAAAATGGTCAAGATGGTAAGTTGTATGCTATCTGTGTTTTATCACACACCAAAAAAGTAGCCAGAGATAAATCCAAGGAGACAGAGGCAGACTGTCACAGGTCGGGGGAGGAGGGCAAGGGCAGTGACTGCAGACTAGGACAGGGCTTCTTTGGGGAATGATTAAAATGTTCTGGAACTAGCTGGTAGTGATGGTTGCACAGCTTTGTGAAAATACTCAAAACCACTGAATTGTGCATTTTAAAAGGGTGAAGTTTATAGTATGAGGATTATATTTCAATTTTTTAGAAAAAGCAACCAAAGAAAAAAGACAACTACCACGGAAGTACAAAGATAAAGATGACATCAGGTTTCTTGTCAGAAGCAATGCGAATGAGGGGCGCCTGGGTGGCTCAGTCGGTTAAGCGTCTACCTTCAGACCAGGTCATGATCCCAGGGTCCCGCATCGGGCTCCCGGCTCAGTGGGGAGCCTGCTTCTCTCGCTGCCTGCAGCTTCCCTGCTTGTGCTCTCTCTCTGTCAAATAAATAAATAAAATCTTTAAAAAATATATTCAAGGGGCACCTGGGTGGCTCAGTCGTTAAGCCTCTGCCTTCAGCTCAGGGCGTGATCCCGGTGTTCTGGGATTGAGCCCCGTATCAGGGTCCTCCGCTGGGAGCCTGCTTCTTCCTCTCCCACTCCCCCTGCTTGTGTTCCCTCTCTCGCTGGCTGTCTCTATCTCTGTCGAATAAATAAATAAAATCTTTAAAAATAAATAAATAAATAAAAAATAAAATAAAATATATATATATTCGAAAATTATATAGTGGTGATGGTTTTAAATATACTAAAACCCACTAAACTGAACACTTCAAAAGGGTGAATTTCACGGTATCAAATTACATCTCCATTTTCAAATGTTAATACATCAAGAAGAGGGGATTCGATAGATTATTTAAAGTCATAATGATAACCAATAGAAAGACCACCACTAAGAGTAAAACTAACAGGGGGTCCCGGCTGACTCAGTCAACAGACTGGGCAACTCTTGATCTCAGGGCGCAGAGATTAGAGAACTAAATAAATAGATAGAATTTAGAAAATGATAAAACTAACAAAAATAAAGAAAAGATAGAAGAGCGCATAAGCTAAATTATTCGTCCTTCACGACAGAGTCGATAGAGCTTTAAAAGCTATAAATCATCTTCTTTACAATTCAAGAGATCCGCCAGAAGAATTCAGAACAACTCTTTAAAAGTGGCTCTTTCCAGGGAAAGGGGGTGAATAGGGATTTTCACTTCTTCATTTTATAACCTGATAACTAAATTAATTAACAAATGAAAAATAAAGGCGAAGATAAATTCACTGTCAGAAAAGATAAAGGAACTGACAGAAAAGCTGTCTCCTCCTTCTTTGGCCCCAGTGCTCTTTTCATCCATTGGAATTAATTAAATGGGAATTTAAAAAATGCCAGGCTTGCTTTAGCCCCTGAAATCATCTGTCTGTTTGGGTAGTTAGTTTAGCAAAAATATAAAACTGTGTTACATACAATGCTTTACCTAAAATGCTACAAAACCTCAATGAATTCCCCTTCTGGCTCGTAACATTCTAAGAAAAAGCAAATCATGGGAAAAAAATAAAGATTACATATGTTTGGTTCTCGGTGAGATTACAGTTAAGGGGTTATTATTGTTGTTGCTTTTTAACGGAGGAAGAATGATTTTTATCCAGCCTCTAATAAATCAGCATTGCCCTTCACATATTGATATCCCAAGAGAAATGCTTTTCTTTAGCTAAAGAGCAACCAAATATCAAGAAGCAAGGGGCTTGGGACGCCTGGGTGGCTCAGTCGGTGAAGCATCTGCTTTCAGCTCAGGTCGCGATCTCAGGGTCCTGGGATCGAGCCCCGCGTTGGGCTCCCTGCTCAGCCGGGAGGCCACCAAACTAGAGCTACGCACGAGGGTCTCTGCCCCTGATCATTTTCCAGGAGGGCTGTACTGGATTCCAGGGATCGAGAGAGCACGCCATACCTGAAATGAAGAAAGCCTCATCCTCTGGCATCAATCCGAGGTATGCAGTGATCGGTGGAGATGTTATTCGCGGCCTCATGGTGAGATTCCCTTCAGTCCTTTGTAGTTTGGTCTTACAAGCCGAGCTACTTAGGGCCTCAGCAAGCAGGTCTTAAAATGTGAGTGAGTAACTGCCCAAATGATCTATTACTCAGGAAGAGATTGGAACAAAGTCCAGAGGTACTGAAATATTCATGGCATGTTACCTACCATATTGTCTTGAAGGGCTAGCGATAAATTAATACACGTGTCCACACCACATAATACCACAGTGGGATTTTTTAAAGACCCAAAGTAGAGTTGCTCTCAGATACTAATAATGTCTTGCCATTTTTAAACGCCTTTAGTTTTTAACTCGCCCTGGCCACGCTCAAACTCATGCCCAAGGAGTTCACTGACTCTCTCAACCTGGTTTGACCTCTTGCCTTCCCGGACCCCCCCGGACTGAGTGCCCCCCTTGGCGGGTAGGTGGAGGGCTGGGCAGAGGGGTGAGTAGATGGAAGGGGGTGGGCTGGTGGACACATGGAAGTTGGTGAGTGCATATGAGCCTTGGGAATCTCTGGAGCACACGGGGCCTTGCAAAGTCGCTGGGAGACCCGGAGCAGTTGGCTGGGGCTCTGGTGAGGGGATTAAGCTGGAAAAGTGGGTGGAAGAAAGAACTGTTGCACACCTCTTCTCAGCTTTAATCCTTGAGCAGGTGCGCTGAGTGTTCATAGCCTCCCCGGCTGTTATCTTTGGAACCCAGAAAGGAAGATGGGCGCAGAGAAAGGAAGGCGGTGTGATCGCAGTGCCCTCTGGTGGCCATGAGGGAAACTTGACATTTGGAATTCTTAGGTACATATGTTTTCATTGTCTATTTCTGCCAACCCCGCACCCCCACTAGACTATAAAGTCCGTGAGGACGGGGACTTTTGTCTGTTTACTCATTGTTTTATCCGGTGTCTAGAATAATGCCGGGTACATGGTAAGTGTTCAATACATATTTATTGAAGGAGCGGCTGATGGATTTCCAACCCTGTTCCACCACTTTATTGAGGAACGACCCTGAGCATCTCTCTTAACTTCGTAAGTCCTCAGTTTCCTCATGGGGAAAATGGAGACGGTCACCCCCGCCCCTCATGAGCATGGAGGGAAAGAGACCTACCCGGGCTGAGCAAGGGCGCTCAGCCAGTGGGCCCTTCTCACCGACCAGCCAGCGTTGGTGATACACCATATGCCTGCTCAGCACCCAGTTTGATGGGCACACTCGCCATAATGAGCATGGGCCTCTGCTGGGCATGCGGCAGCTTGGGGAAATCATCCAAACCTAATGCCAGGCTGGCCAGGCAAGAAGGAAGTGTAGCCAGATAGATAGGCTGATACCAGGTGAGGTGTGAGGTTCCTCTTCTCCCAATCCCACCCCCCACTTCCATCTCCCCACCCACACAGCCACACCCAACTCTTCCTACTGCCCTGAACCCGTGGGGCTCCATGTGCCCTCTGAGCATTTGCACATGCTGCTTCCCCTGTCTGCAGTCCCTTGTCTCCAACCCCATTGCCATGACCCACATTCGAGACTCAGAGGGGCTGCGTCAGCCTCCTCGTCGGCTCCCTGCAGCCCCCTCAAACGCATCCTTGTGTGATGGACTCAGTCTACACTGCAAATATGCTTATCTCACTTCCCAGCTTCAGTCTCATTGTTCTCGGGACAGAGTCCAAGTCCTCCGACCTACCATCTTGTGGTCTGGACCCAGCCCAGCTCCTAGCTATCTTGCCTCTCTTGATCCCATCTTCAAATCTTCCACCAAACAATCCAAGCCATTTCCTACCTCGGAGACTTTACCCTTGCAGTCCCCTCTGCCTGGAAATCCACTCCCTCGCAAGGAAGGCATGGGTTGCTTTTGCCTGCCCAGGATCTGTTTCCTTTTCCTCTGCTAATGGGATCCCCTCCCAGCTCTCGGATCTGGGGGTGCCTGTAGGGCTGACCCATTTCTGCATTCCAGGGTGAGCTTGAGATTCAGCTTGCTAGAGTTTTGTGGGGTTTTTAAAAAAGATTTTATTTTATTTTTTTGAGAGAGGAAGAGGGAGGGAGAAAACACAAGGAGGGGGAGCAGCAGAGGGAGTGGGAGAAGCAGGCTCCCCGCTGAGCAGGGAGCCCAACGCAGAGCTCGATTCCAGGACCCCAGGATCATGACCTGAACCGAAGGCAGCCACTTAACGGGGTGAGCCACCTAGGCTCCCCTGAGTCCTTTTTTCCTTTCTTAATCGGGATTCTGCAGGTGCGCCACACATTTCCCAATTGGCCGCAGCCCACTTCTCTTTTTGTCTTATTCCAGCTTCTCCCATTTATTTGGGTCCTGGAGGTGTTTGGGTTTGAGATTCCTGGTACACTTCTCCCTTGTGTCTCTGTCAGGCTCTGATTCCCTCCTTGATCTCAAGTGTTTCGCCTTCCTATTCCCAGCGCATCTGTGAATCCTGATTTCCTTATCTTGACACCCAGAAGTGCCCCTGGTTCTGTGGGCATTTAGTTCCGCCCCTTGGGGGGGAGGCTGAATCTAGGTCCTCCGCTTAGACCCTTGAGTCCTGACTTAGCAGGAAAAGAAGCCTGATGTCTGAACGCCACCTGCCCCATCCTTTATTCCCTCAAACGACCTTTGCTGAGGCCCCAGCTGCTCTATGCCCCCCTCCTTTCCCAACTAATGATAGCGCTATGGGGTCAGAACCCAAAGGGCCTTCAAGCACCAAGTGGAGGAAGCATGGCAGAGTTTGTCGGGGACCCCAGACCAAACAGGTGGTAACAGTAGCCAGAGGTGAGAAGCAAAACACTTACTAACCAGTACCACATGGGCATCAACCACGTAGAACGTTCCAGCTGAATCTCAGGTCTGATGCCATATATACTCAAATATAAGATTCTGTTGACTATAGGGGCGCCTGGGTGGCACAGCGGTTAAGCGTCTGCCTTTGGCTCAGGGCGTGATCCCGGCGTTCTGGGATCGAGCCCCACATCAGGCTCCTCCGCTATGAGCCTGCTTCTTCCTCTCCCGCTCCCCCTGCTTGTGTTCCCTCTCTCGCTGGCTGTCTCTCTCTCTGTCAGATAAATAAATAAAATCTTTAAAAAAAAAAAGATTCTGTTGACTATAAAATATACATACTATTACTGGAAGAGAAACTTGTCAATCTATGACCAATGCTTGCTTTCCTTTTTTTTTTTTTTTTTTTTTTTTTTTTTTTTTTTTTTTTTTTTTTTTTTTTTATCACTTTCAGTTCCTTTCTGGCATCGGTTAAAAGAGCTCTCTTGGGCTCATTTTAACATAGATTGTTATCAAGTTTTATCTACAAGCCGCGTGCATGCGCCATGACAGCCGTGGGATGACCCACGCCCGGCTGACAGTGTCCACCAGACTCCGTGCAAGACCCACTTCCACTTCAGAGAAGGTAATGTGCGGGAAAAAAGGTGCATCTTAGAGTCGATGAGCTCTGGCAATTTCTAAGAGTTAATGAGCACTTGCGACGTGTCAATTATCACCCAGAGAAATCTGTAAGGTTGATCCTTTATTAGACCCATTGGACAGATGAGCAGGGGTGAAGTCAGCCCCTCCGGCTCAGGGGAGCAGTAGGCGGCCGAGGCAGACTTCCGCCCCGAGAGTCGGGTACTAAACACGGGCAACCTTGAGGGTCCCCAGAAACCGTGTTATTCCACCGGCAGTGGGGTCCTCTTTGGCTTTAGGACCTGTAGGCCCGGCACACTGGAGCAGTCCCCTCCGCAAACAGCTTGAGGGAGAAATCAAGGGCGGGGGCAGCCTGGGTCAGCATCCCCAGAGAGATGACGTCGATGTGGGGCCCGCAGAACTGAGGCAGGTTGGCCAGCGTGATGCCCCCACTGGCCTCCACGCCCACACCCGGGAAGCGGGCCTTCAGCGCTGCGGCCGTGGGGTGCAGCTCCTGTGGGACACAAGCCGAGGGGAGGTGAGGGTCCCCCCCCCCCCCCGCCACGGCCCCTTCTCGGGAAGCAGACCCCGCCTCACCTCAGGCTTGAAGTTGTCCAGCAGGACGAGGTCCGCTCCGGCCTCCGCAGCCTCCACGGCCTCCTGTAGACTGCTACACTCCACTTCCACCTTCAGGGCGAAGTCGGCCACCTGCCGAGCCCCTCGCACAGCCTGCGGGGGCAGGCCCCAGGGAGAGAGTGAGCTCAGTGGTGCCTGGCACAGGCCACAGAGCAGGGCCTGGCCTCCGAGAGGCCCCAAGAGGATAACGAGCTCCGGATTAGTGAGAAGACCCAGCAGCCGCTGGTTTCTCTCCCACTAGGGGAAACCACATGAAATGACCACTTGCGTGGATCAGAAAAATGGCCAAATATCAGCAAGATTTGGCAGCTGGACGGGAGTTCAATCTGACTCAAGAATATTAAAACTGGAAGGCAGCTCTTTCTGCCCACGGGTCCTGTCCTGCTATAATAAAAACACCTGCTTGCACCGAATGAATGAATGAATGAATGAATGAATGAATGAATGAATAAAAAAAACTGGAAGGGGTCTTCAAGAACATTTTAAAATAGGAAACCGGTCCAGGGAGCTAGAATGACCTGCCCAAGGTCACAGCGCCACCAACACCAGGTTCCCAGCAGCTTGCCTTTCGCTTTTGAATTTCTCAGCAAGTCCCAGAGCGCCTGTGGGGAAAAGTCGGCCATTCATGCATCTGATGGATAGAGCGCCCAAGGGGTCAGGGGGGTCTAGGACCCCCGACTCCTGGGCTATCACTGTTCACCAGGACCTAGTGGGGTAGGAGGTGGGGTCCCTGGTGGAGCGGGAAGGGCTGCGGCAGGGAGGTCCGGGCGGGGCCAGGCCAGGGGCTCGGTCTACACATACCTTTTCCACACCGCCAGCTGCCAGGACGTGGTTGTCCTTCACCATCACCAGCCCCCCCAGGTCGTAGCGGTGAGCNTGTTCAGGGCCACCCGCTCCCCCAGCAGCAGGCAGTGGGCGGGGCCCCGGACCTCAGCCACCCTGGCCACGGGCACCAGCTTTGAGCCTTCGGGGAGAAACCAGGAGACTTGGCAGTTGACTTGGGCAAAGATGGCATCGAAGAAAGGCCTCCCAGCCAGTACCCCGGGGGACTTGGCCCACAGCACCGCCTGCGAGGGGGCTGCCCCCGTGACCAAGGCCGCGTGGTTGGGACCTGGGCAGTCCTCTCGGAGCCAGCTGTCTGCCAGGGCGGCCAGAGTGGCGGGGGGCAGCAGTAGCGCCAGGCCTGGGAGGGAAAGAAGGAGAAGAGGGTTACCTTTTGGCTGCCTCTCTGGGAGTCAGGGGCTGCTGTCAGAACATTTAACCACGGGGGGCGCCTGGGTGGCACAGCGGTTAAGCGTCCGCCTTCGGCTCAGGGCGTGATCCCGGCGTTACAGGATTGAGCCCCACATCAGGCTCCTCTGCTATGAGCCTGCTTCTTTCTCTCCCACTCCCCCTGCTTGTGTTCCCTCTCTCGCTGGCTGTCTCTATCTCTGTCGAATAAATAAATAAAGTCTTAAAAAAAAAAAAAACATTTAACCACGGGCGAAACTGGGGGCTTAGCCAATCAGGGCGAAGATCTGGGTGGGGGCCCGGGAGAGGGCCTTGTGGGCTGGACAAGGCTGTCAGATTAAGCAAATAAAAACACAGGACACCCAGTTAGATTTAAATTTCTGACAAACATCAAAGTGTTTTGTGTGTTGTTGTTTTAAGTATAAACATATCCTAGGTGATATTTACAACATCCTTACACTTAAAAATTATCTGTTGATTCTCCGAAATTCAGATTTTACTGAGTGGCCTATATTCTGCGGCAAGCCTAGCGCTGCATCCAGAGCTATTTACCAACTAAAGGAGAAGGGCCCTGGACTCGCCTGCAGCCTTTGCAGCGGCCCCGGCGGGATGGGAGTGTGTCCGCTCCGCAGCCGCACCGTTTTACAGCGGGGAGGCCAGCTCCTTACAGATGTGGAGACTGAGTAAAGGCAAGTCGGCCGAGGTCACACAGCAAACTGGCGGCAGAGTCCGACCTACGAGGCCCGTGGTCATGGCCGTCTGTCCCTCCGCCTTTGCACCTGTTTCTTGGAGCACCCCTCCCCCCACGTTTGATGTCTCAATGAACTGTCCTCTCTCTAGAGATGGGGGCGATACAAGGAAGGCGCGGGGAGAAATTGGGCTTGAGCCCTTGCTCTGTGAGGCACAGCTTCAGGAGTGTGGGCGAGTTCTTTCCCAGTAAAAAAAGAGTTGTGCGCAAGTGGTCCTTCCCGCCCGCTTATAGGGCTAACCCGCCCCTGAGGTCTGCGGAGCGAATGGGGGAGCTCAGGCACGGTGCAACATCGCCATCTGTCGGCCAGGAGAGGACCTGCAGCCTCATGCGCTGGAGCCCTGGACGCACCGCGCTTCTCCTCGGGAGGAGGGGAGACTGTTGGATGGCATGTTAGGGGGTTTTACTTGGATAGTATGTTAGGGGGGTTTGTCTTGCTTCCTCACTTTTGCTCCAAGTTGAAGTTAAGACCAGGAGTTCTGGCTTGCTCTACTCCCAGAGTAAGGCCCTTCTTGCCCCACCTTTCTTCCCCAAAGCCAAGCACCCCATTTTCACTCCCTTCCCCCAACCTCAGTGATTGTACCTGGCCCTCCTCTCCCACATTGTGGTCGAAGTGGCCTCCATTCTTCGCTCAGAGCCAGCTGTGCCCAGGCTAGGTGCTGGGAACAGTCAGTAAAAGTCACAAAGACATAGTTCCCATCTCCACTGTTCACCAGCCAGCTGGGCAGAAAGCCCCTGGACCTACAGCCGAGATGCAGAAGCTCCACTCCTACCACCCCTGGTGCAGTGATGTTTGCTTTTTTTTTTTTTTTTTAAGATTTTATTATTATTATTTTTGCTTTATTTATGTTTGCTTTATTTTTTTTAAAGATTTAATTTCTTTCTTTCACACACACACACACACACACACAGAGCACAAGCAGGGGGAGCAGAAGAGGGAGAAGCAGCTTCCCCGCTGAGCAGGGAGCCCGATGCGGGACTTCATCGCAGGACCCTGGGATCATGACCTGAGCTGAAGGCAGACGCTTAACCTAACTGACTGAGCCACCCAGGCGACCCTGATATTTGCTTCTTAAAGTGAATGCGAATCCTTCCACTGGTGAGACTATGACACACAAACCGTGAGGCACCCCCACAATGTAAGTCCACTCGGCAATAGAGGAACCAACTACCGACATACACGCTAGGGACACATTTCAAATGTATTATTCCAAGTAAAAAAGCCCTTTTCTAAAGGCCATGTGCTATGTGAGTTCATCATCCATCTGACATTTTGGAAAAGGCAAAACCATAGTGAGAGAACAGACTGGTGGTTTCCTGAGAGTGGGGGAGGGGCTGGCCACAAAGGAGCGGCACCAGGGAGTTTGGGGACAGACTGAACTATTCTGTATTTTGTCACTGGTGGTGGCGACGGCACTGATGGATTTGTCGAGACTCGCCGAACTATACACAGAAAAGGGTCCATTTTACTCTCTATAATTATACCTCATTACACCTGACTTTAAAATAAGACAATAAAAAAGTAAATCCCTCTCCTGCTGAAAACCCCACTTTCATTCTATTAGCTCCAGCTGATACTTCTCTGCAGTTTTCATTTATTCTTTTGACAAATCCTTCTTGAACGCCTGCTCTGTGCCAGGTCCCAATTGCTGGGTGACAGGGTGGGCAGTTCTCCCTCTTAGCTTTCAGGCCTTAGCCTATGCTCTTCCAAGGTTGTGCCTCTGCCTGGAAGTTCCTTCCCTTCCCCCATCCCAGACTCCCCCTTCACCTCCACTCCTCTTTCAGGTCTTCTCTTAGATATCACTTCCTTGGCAGGGGGCTCTTGCAGACCCCCTATAAGGTCACATGCTCAGTCGGCTCCTTGTTCTACAGCCATGCTCTACTCTGGGGGCTAAAACGGGTGATCCAGAGAGTTCTCTGCTCCATCCCAAGTGCCTAACACACAGAACCATACAAATGTGTTGCTTTTATAGGTCAAAAATGGCCAAATGTTGGCCATTTCATATTGTTTTCCTTAATACTAGGTGTTCGGTGATACTCACCCAAGCAGAGAGACTGCACAGTGGAATGAATCAGAACGCAGACTCTGGGACCACACGGCCTGGGTTCCAATACTGCCTCGGCCACCTTCCGCTAAGTGATCTTGGGCAAGTAATGAACATCTCCGGGGCCTCAAAGATGCCTCCTTTGTGACAGGGATAGCAAAAAATAATCACCTCGTAGGGTTGTATGAAAAGTAAGTGAGTTACTATTTGGAAAGCTCTCGGGAACACGGTCTGGCGCACGGCAGGTGTTTGCTGAAGGACGACTGAGCATTTACCAAGGGTTGCGGGAGCCCAGCGGAAGAAATGACTAAGTGTCTGTGAGGAAGGGGGGTAGTTTTTGTGGCCCTGAAGAATGAGCAATGTTTGCCAGGCAGAGTGCTGAGGTGATGGGGGCGGGGAGAGAGACATTTCGGGCTGAAAAAGCAGGTGTTTGACATTCAAAAGCAAGAAAATAGAGAAATGCCGTAAGGGCGGGTTTCAGGGGAACGATGGGATGGCCAGAGTGAAGAAGGCCTAAATTATTTAGTTGAGCAATTTGGACAGATCCTAGGGGCCATCACAGAACTTTTAAGCACCAGGGAATTTTTTTTTTAAGATTTTATTTTTAAGTAATCTCTACACCCAGTGTGAGGCTCGAACTTATAACCCTGAGATTAAGAGTCACACACTCTACCTACCGACCGACTGAGCCAGCCAGGTGCCCTAAATAAGGGAATTACAGAATTAGGATTTTGTTCTAGAAGGGTCACTTCAGCCACTGACTGGAGACAGGTTGGGAGGTGAAAGGAGGCCGAGGCACTCGGCCAGACAGAAAGAGATGAAGCCCTGAACTTGGGCAGGAACCGTAGGAGTAGCAAAAGCAAAAGGGAGTAGCTGGGGCAAAAGGGAGAGCCGTTTCTAAGGTGGAATCTGCCCAAATGAGCAGCTCGTGAGATGTAGAAGCCTTGGGTTTCGGCCGTGGGTAGCTGCAAACTGCCACAAGGAACCATTCAGGGTGGAGGATGGGGGCAGCAGAAGGCAGCACCCCGCACGCCTCCGGGGTGCCAGCCGTGGGCTCCACACGTCTCTTGGGCTCTCGCGTCTGAAACTCACCACAGGGCATGACTCCCGTTGTACAAGCACCGAATCTGAACGTCAAGGAGGCTTGGGCATTGTGACGCAGCTGATGAGCGGGGGTTGGGGGGGGTGGGGAGTGACTTTGGCTTTGCAGATGTAAAGGTTGACAAGCCAGCAGGAAATGTGCATTGGCGGTGTCCTGATGGGGGGTGCTGGCATTCGGAGAGACCCTGGGCGAGGAACGGGGATTTTGGAGCTGCCAGCAGATGTGGGTGGTAACTCAGCATAGCCGTGGGTGAGATCACCAGGTCAGGTAAGAAGTGGAGGGCTCTGGGAAGCACCAGTATTTAAAAAGAGAAGCAGCACCAGGAGGGAGTGGGTGTCTGGAGCCAAGGGTTTCAAGTCGGAGGATGTGAGCAGAAGCAAGAAGAAGGAAGGCTGCAAAGGGGCGTAAGCTGTAGCAGCAGGGATGCCGTTGGCGGAGCCATCTCAGGGCTGTGCAGTGGGGGTGGGAGCCACAGCATCCTGGTCAAGGAGCACATGGGAGGCGAGGAAGTGGGGGTGATGGGTGTGACCACTCTTCTTGGCAGAACTGAGAAAGCAGGGACCCACCTGAGGAGCTTTTCAGACTCTCTGCTGCTCAGCCCCAGCCCAGACCCACCGAATCAGACTCTTTCAGGGCTGGTTTGCAGGCATCCAAGTTTGGGGAGGGCTCCCCCCTGTGATTCACGTGCACGCGAGGGTTAAGAATCAGTGCTGCCAGGCACCTGGCTGGCTCAGTTGGTAGAACCGGTGTTCACGTGAGACCACATACTGTGCCTCCATTTACAAGAAATGTTCAGAAAAGGTAAATCAAGGGCACCTGGGTGGCTCAGTCATTAAGCATCTGCCTTCGGCTCAGGGTGTGATCCCAGAGTCCTGGGATCAAGCCCCACATCAGGCTGCCTACTCTGCTGGGAGCCTGCTTCTTCCTCTCCCACTCCCCCTGCTTGTGTTCCCTCTCTCGCTGGCTGTCTCTCTCTCCGTCAAATAAATAAACAAAATCTTAAAAAAAAAAAAAAGAAAAGAAAAGAAAAGAAAAGAAAGAAAAGGCAAATCAAGGAGACAGATATCGGAACAGCATTCCCCGGGGTTGGGAATTAACTTTACATGGCATGGGGTTGTATGGGAGTGATGGAAATGATCTGTGGGGCTGGCCATGCAACTTAGCAAGTTTACTAAAAATCATTACATTGTTCACTTAGACAAAAGAAGCAAGAACCGATGCCCGGCCAAAAGGCAGGAACCACCCTGCAACTACAGTGAACCAATGGACCCAGGCACTGAACATCAAAACTCAACGTCAAAACTCAACGTCAAGAAGAAAGACAACCAGATCCTGGGTGCTCCCGACAGGACAGCACACCACCATCCCGAAATACTCTTGCCCAAACAGCTAACCCAGAGTCAGATCAGACTTCCAGATGCAACCATCAATTTATAAGAAAACCAGAGGACGGAGGAACACGTGAAACTCTACCACGGGAATATAGCCGCAAAATTCACACCATAGGAAACTATCAGAAGACAACCTAATTTTTCCAACAAATACATTGCAAGGAAAACAAAGGATTAAAAGAATCTTAAAACAGGGGCGCCTGGTTGGCTCAGTCAGGAGAGCGGAAGACTCTGGATCTTGGAGTCTTGAGTTCAAGTCCCATGTCGGGTGTAGAGATGACAGAAAAAAAAAATCTTTAGGGGCGTCCAGGTGGCTCAATTGGTTACGCATCTGCCTTCGGCTCAGATCACGATCTCAGGGTCTCTCCCTCTGCCCCCCTCCCCCTACTTGTGCACATACTCTCTAATAAATAAAATCTTTAAAAAAAAATAAAAATAAAATTTTTTAAAAATATTTTACTTATTTGACAGAGAAAGAGCAAAAGAGCACAAGCAGGGGGAGCAGCAGAGGGAGAGGGAGAAGCAGGCTCCCCACTGAGCAGGGAACCCAATGCAGGGCTCCATCCCAGGACCCTGGGATCAAGACCTGAGATGAAGGCAGATGCTTAACTGACTGAGCCACCCAGGCTCCCTTGAATCCTTTTTTTAAAAGACATATTCATTTATTCGAGAGAGAGCAACTTTAGAGCACGGGGTGGGGGGAGGGGCAGAGGGAGAGGGAGAGAGAGTCTCAAGCAGACACGGGGCTCAATCTCACAACCCTGAGACCACACAACCCTGAGATCATGACCTGACCCAAAACCAAGAGTCAGACGCTTAACCGACTGAGCCACCCAGGCAGGAGCCACCCCCCCAAAGAAAAAGAATATTAAGACTCATGTTAACCAATCACAAAATATGAATCTTATTTGGATCCTAATTCAAAGAAATTGAAATCAAATTAAGAGCATTTATGAGACAACTGGAAACCTGGACACTGACTGGATGCTTAATAACTCTAAGGAAATTTCAAAAAAAGATTTAGATGTAAAACAATTTTAGCTGTGATCATTGTATTGTGGTTGTAGCTAAAAGAAGAGTCCTTATCTTTTTTAGAAAATACATGCCCAGATGTTCGTGTATGAAAAGACTTGAGAGCTGGTTTTGCTTCAAGGTGATCCTGAAAGCTAGAAAATAGATGTGTTGTGGATGGAGCCCGGCCGGCCAAAAGTTGGTGGTCGTTGAGGCTGGGTGATGGGTACATGATGGTTCGCCATACTTTTCTGCTTACTTTTGTGCATGTCTGAAATTCTATATCAGAAAGAAAGAAAGAAAGAAAGAAAGAAAGAAAGAAAGAAAGAAAGAGAAAGAAAGAAAGAAAGAGAAAGAAAGAAAGAGAAAGAAAGAAAGAAAGAAAGAAAGAAAGAAAGAAAGAAAGAAAGAGAAAGAAAGAAAGAAAGGGAGGATGGAAGGGAGGGAGGGAGGGAGGGAGGGAGGGAAGAAAGGAAGGAAAGGAGAGCGAGGACCCTCATTTCACAGAGGGTCAAGGGAAGTTTTCCTTAGGAGGGTAAGGCAGTGGTTCTCAACCTTGGCTGCACAATGGAATTCTCTGGGGAGCTCAGCAAAAAGCTGATGTGGGGGCCCCACCCCCCAGAGATTCTGGCTTCACTGGTCTGCAACGTGGTAACCTCCTTCTGATTCGTAGCAGAGCTGAGAGTGTCGAACTGCAGGACGGGAGTCATCACTACCATGCACGGGTGCTACCGTATGCCGGGCACCTGCCACGTGGCCTCGGGCCTGGCACTTCGTCACAGATCCTACCCCAGCTCCTCAACGGAGAGCTCATTTGTATTTACCGATGGAGACGGGAGGCTCAGAAATGTAAAGGAAACGACTTACAACTTACGGAGCAGAGCTAGGAAAGGACAAAGCCAGGAAATGACCCGTGTGGACCCAGGTCGTCCCCCCCATATAGACTCCACCAGCGGGGGTTACTCTCTTGACCCACTGGGCCTCGAGACCCATTGTTTGGCTTCTCGGTTGTGGAGTCAGAATGTTACCCGCTCCCTGTTCCGTTTGTGAAAAATAAATTCATCTGGTTTGCTTCAGGCTCCCCGCTCTCTCCTGCATTTCCAACAAACGGGATTCCAGAGGGAAGCTTTGAAACTAGGCTCTTCTAATTAGCAGTCTTACGGAAAGGAACTTCAGAGAAGGGAGCTGTGTTTGCAGGTGCCTGAGGAGACATTCCCCAGAAACTGCCACCCCGAGAGGGGACAGCTGTCACGCCCTGTCCTGCCTTCTACCCTTGCCGTTGTTACACGTAAAAGTTCTCTCGAGATGCCTAGACTTTGCAGATTATAGTTTTACCCTGTGCGAGGTAACCTTGACCTCTTAATTGGTTGACCAGAGTTTTATTGAAATTGGCATCTCTGGGGGAACCCTGGTTCACTGTTGGGGGGAATGCAAGCTGGTGCAGCCACTCTGGAAACCAGTATGGAAGTTCCTCAGAAAGTTAAAAATAGAGCTACCCTACGACCCAGCAATTGCACTACTGGGTATTTACCCCAAGATATAAACACAGTGATCTGAAGGGGCACCTGCACCCCAATGTTCATAGCAGCAATGTCCACAACAGCCAAACTGTGGAAAGAGTCCAGATGGCCATCAACAGATGAATGGATAAAGATGTGGTTCATATATAAATGGAATATTAGCCATCAAAGGAATGAAATCGTACCATTTGCAACAACGTGGGTAGAACTAGAGGGTATTAGATACTAAGCGAAATAAGTCAGTAGGAGAAAGACAGACACCATATGATTTCACTCATACGTGGAACTTAAGAAACAAAACAGAGGAACAGAGGGGAAGGGAAGGAAAAAGTAAAAAGTTTATTTATTTATTTTTAAGTCTACTTATTTATTTGTAGTAATCTCTACACCCACCATGCGGCTCGAACTCATGACCCCGAGCTCGAGAGTTGCACGTTCCAGCGACTGAGCCACGCAGGCGTCCCCATGAGAGACTCTTAACTACAGAGAAGAAACTGAGGGCTGCTGGAGGGGAGGTGGTGGGAGGATGGGGTAACTGGGTGATGGGCACTGAGGAGGGCATTTGATATAATGAGCACTGGGTGTTACATGCAGTGGATGAATCACTAAATTCTACCCCTGAAACTAATAATACACTATCTGTTAACTAACTTGAATTTAAATAAAATTTTAAAAATTGGCATCCCTGTTTCTGAGGGGATGCAAAGGTTCTTGGGATATTTCTTGCACTTCATTCTTTCTTTTAAAGTTTTTTTTTTTTTATCTAAGAAATCTCGGGGCACCTGGGTGGCTCAGTCAGTTAAGCTTCTGCCTTCAGCTCAGGTCATGATCCCGGGGTCCTGGGATCGGACTCCCTGCTCAGCGGGGAGCCTGCTTCTCCTTCTCCCGCTCCCCCTGCTTGTGCTCTGTCTCTCTTTCTTTCCGTCAGATAAATAAATAAAATCTTTAAGTCATCTCTGCCTCCAACATGGGGCTCGAACTCACAACCCCCGAGATGAAGAGTCACATTCTCTTCCAACTGAGCCAGCCAGGCGCCTCTCCTGTACTTCTTTCTTTACAAATAATATAAAAAACAGATAAAGTGATAACTCTGGCAGAATATAGGAAGATCTTCCCCCATGGGCACTTTCACTGTTCTTGTCTGGATGGGTGACAGACGTTTACTGTTTCCACGTGGCCCTCACTGGATGGGGGCTCGGGGCCGTGAGGCACTGGGCCAGAAGCAGAGCCCCATACCTTCCTCTTTGCTTCCGTCACTTAACCTTGTTTCTGTCTGGGATGGATGGGCACAAAGGGGGGCTCTGTGAACACACTGAAGATGACCGTAACCAGTGTTTGCTCTTATTTTGTGTGTAATGTGACCTGTGCCTGTAGCTTACGGGGCTGGTCTGTGTTCCAAGTAAAACCAAGTCAGGAAGGGGGTGCCTGGCGGGCTCAGTCGGTGCCTTGTGCAACTCTCGATCTCAGGGTTGTGAGTTCGAGTCCCACCCTGGGGGTAGAGATTAATAAATAAACAAACACACAGCAGCTGACACTTTCACGGTCCTTCTGTAAGCGCTGTGCCAAGCATTGTACATATATTGGCACACTCGATCCTCACAACAATCCTATGAGGGAGGTCCCATTATTTCCCCCATTTTACAGATGAGGAAACTGAGGCACCGAGAGGCCACATAACACACCAGAAGTTCACAAAGTGCACACACAGCTGGGAAGTGGGGAGTCAGGGTCACGAACTCAGACAGGATGGCCCCGGAGTCCCCTCACTGACCCCACCGCACCACAACGCCATAATCTAGCCCTAAGTGGTATTTTTTAACTGCTACGTGATTATCAAGTCAACATTCGCAGCAGAGCTCTGCAAACCGCACCCATGGCTCCAGGGCTCTGGCCCCTGGTGTAGTCAGAACATCCGGGTTGGGAGTCAAAAACACCTGGGTTGGAATCCGACTACACCACCTACACCCTGAGTGACCTCGGGCGGTTTGCTAACCTCTCTGAGAGTCAGTTTCCCCGCAGAAATCCCAGGGTTTTCCCCGCAGTGACAGCCCTCCCCACGAGAACACGCGAAGAGCCTCCTCCCAGCCTCCGGGTCCCTGGTCCCCGGTCCCCGGGAGAGGACAGGAGGCACTAGAAGAAGTGCCTGGTGTGGAGCCCCAACTCCTACTTCAGGGACGCAAAGTGCCCGGGATGCCACAAAATTACTGCCGTCTTTAGCCACGCACAAAGCGTGGTTTTGTGTGCTGGCTGTGCCACTGTCCTTAGCCAGCCTACAGGAGGAAAAGCAAGGCTTTCAGAGGATTGCTCCTTCAGACCCAAGCAGCCCTAAAAGCATCCCGAGTCAAGATGAATAGAAACGATCCCAAAAAACAGATTTTGGATTGAGAAGAGGAAAGAAGAGGGGAGGGGAGGGATGGGGTGGGGCGGGGAGGAGGGGAGGAGAGGAGAGGAGAGAAGAGGGAGGAGGGGAGGAGGGGAGGAGGGGACGGGAGGGGAGGGGAAGGGAGGGGAGGGGAGGGGAGGGGAAAGAAAAGACTGGGATACCTGAGTGGCTCAGTCAGTTAAGTGTCTGCCTTTTGTTCAGGTAACTATCTCAGAGTCCTGAGATCAGTCCCACATCAGGCTTTCTCTCTTTCTCTTTCTCTCTCTCTCTCTTGCTGTCAAATAAATAAATAAAAAAATTTTTTAAAGAAAGGAAATCGCAACCACAAGGAGGAGGGAAAGAGATGACTAGCCAGCGCCTGGCCAGCTGTCTCTGAACCCGGTGCGGTGCGGGACCCCGGGCGCCTTGTTCTTCCCGCTGTTGATTTGTTGATCCATGCGGCGAACACCAGATGGAGACAGAGGCTGGGGAGCACAGCAGCTTCCAGCGGAAGTTCTTTTCTTAGCCCTTCTCTCCCTAGAGAAGAGAAATGACCTCCAAATAGGGCCCAACAGGATTGCCCATCACGCCAGTGGTAACACCATGGACGGAATTTCGGAGCGGACCCCTGCGTTAGCGCAGCAAGAGGAGGGCTGAGCCGCAGGGTGGGGGGGACTGAGCGGGCCCCGAATGACAGGAGTGAGTAGGGTTTGTTCCACAGGCAATGGGAAAATCACTAAAACTGCAGATCAGAAGTCACTTGGAAGGGGGCCTGGGTGGCTCAGTCTGTTAGGCATCTGCCTTTGGCTCAGGTCATGATCCCAGGGTCCTGGGATCGAGGCCCACATCAGGCTATCTGCTTGGCGGAGAGCCTGCTTCTCCCTCTCCCCTCGGCCTGCTGCTCCCCTGCTTGTGCTCTCTCTCTCTCTCACTCTCTGTCAAATAAATAAATAAAATCTTAAAAAAAAAAAAAAAGAAGTGACTTGGAAGTTTAAATAGTTAAACTGTGCCTGGTGTTCTTGAAAGATGCAAGATCTTTCAAGATGCTGTCACAACGGCCCTGGTAAGGAGCAGTGGGCCCTGGGAAGGGTGGTGAGGGTGTCGCTCCCAAGGCTCTAAGAGAAAGAACACGGTACCCGCGCGCACACACACACACACACACACACACACACACACACACTTAGACTGGTCCACTCCCTCCCTGCCCCGCTCACACTTTGGCCAAGTCTGACCTCTCTATCTTTGCCCACCAGCCTGCCATCTGCTTCTGCCCCAACTCTGTCCTCGCCCCTCCTTGCCCCCACGTCCCCAACTTTTGCTTCACCCCTTTGACTTTCTACTCCCTCCTGGCTTCATTCCCATGGGGGCATGGACCCGGGGCCAGCCGGGAGTTACGCACACATCACCCGGGTAAAGCAAGGAAGCGAAGGAGGCCTCCACCAGGCTGCTCCCCCCGGGGGAGGTGGGGACAGAAAAGGAAGAGGTTTAGCTGACGCTCAGGTGAAGGGAAGTCCATAGGACGTGGCCACTGTCTGGATATTGGGGTGCGAGCGAGAATGAGCCGTCAGAGGTGACCCTGAGGTTTCCGGTCCAAGCAGGACGATGGTGAGGCAGGAACAGACGTGGAGCGGATATGGGGGTGGTCTTTGAGTCTGGTGGACACACGGACACACAAGGCTTCCAAAGATGGAAATGGGGCCTGGGGAGCGCTCAGCGCCGAGAGCCAGACATGGGGAATCAGCACCAGCACCAGCATGACCACACCAAGGGATTTCTGTGTAGCAGGCACTTGACGTGTATTATCTCACTTAACCCTCCCCGCAACCCAAGGGGAGGTAACGTTTTCACTTCATCACTGAGGAAACTGAGGCACAGTGAGGAGGAGCATTTTGTCTGAGGTCACACAGCGAGCAGGTGGCAGGGATGGGGCTTGAACCCAGGCTCTGACTCTAAGGTCATTTCTAAGCCAAAAGCTGGTTTGGACCCCCCAAAAGCTGGTTCCACAGCCCAGCCAGAGGTACCAGGTGTGTGGGGCCTGCAGGAACCCCAAAGCAGGAGAGGCAGGTCCGAGCTGGGGAAGAAACAGCCCAGGGTCGGGAAAGGGAAAATGCAGAGAGTTCAAGAAGGGGCTTCCTGTCCTCCAGGCACCAGCCAGATAGCTTCCATGAGTCCGTCACTTGGCCTCCCCACAGCCTTGGGAGCTGGGAACTAGAATGATCGTTTTACACATGCACGGAGAGGAGATGAGGCTCGGAGAGGTCAGGTGCCTTGCCTGAGGTCACAGAGCCTGTTCCTGGCGGAGCCCAAATTCCAACAGGAGTCTTCTGACTCCAGAGCCTGGCCCCTATCACCGTGCACGTGACCTCCTTAGCGACATCACCCCCGCCCCAGGCAGAGTCGCTGGGCTCGAGCCCCCTCCCCCACTGGGCTGCAGAAGGGACAGGACTTTGCCTCCCCTCTTCCCCTCCTGCTAGCAGGGGGCGAAGTCCAGAGCTGCTCCCCAGACATGGACTCCTCCAGACCACCCGGAACTTTCCTTTCCTGGGGCTCAAGGCCCTTTGTCCCCAGAACTCAGCTGGGGGCTACAGAAAGAGAAAGAAGAGGCTTTCCGGAGACAGAAGAGGTGCTTGGGGTTCAGAGAGGTTGGAGGGAGATAGGCAGGCAGAGTAGATGGGAGGGAGGAGAACGGGTCTTCTGTGGTGGGGGAGAGGGGGTAAGGGACTGAGATTCCTTGGGACGGGGAGGGAGGCAGGAGAGGGGAGATGGTGACGCAGGGACAGAGAGGAGAGGCCTCGGAGGCTCCTTTACCTTCAGGGTCCATGCCGGCTTGGAGGTGCGGGGCTGGTGTGTCCACTGCTCGGATCCAGCGTTTGCAGAGGCCCAGAGGGGGTGGGGCTGCCAGAGGAAGGAGGAAGGGGCCGGTCTAGCCAGCCCTTCTCGGGTTCTCTGGAGCTCCCTCGCGCCCTCTCCTAGGACCCCTGGGGGCTGGACTTACCTTGTCCTTTCGCTTTCTGCACAGCACAGGAGGAACTCCCCCTTGTCTGACTCGAAGTCCTCTCTTCCCCGAGCGAGCGAGAGGCCCAGTTCCCTCCACACACCCAGCCCTCTGCAGGCTGTGAGCCTGCTGGTGTCAGCTGGAAAGCTTCTTTGATGGGTGCCCTGGGAGAATCCTGGGCCTTGGTCCTGGGTTCAGACGCTAATTCCATCCTTTTTGATCGTGAATACCTTTTTACTTTTTTCGGAGCCTCAGTTTCCTTAGCTGTAAAATGGGATAATTTCTCCCTCATGGGTTCAACTGATAATCAAGTGAGAAAACTCTGTGAGTGACAGAGTAGAAAATCAGCACTTTCTTTTCTTTAACTCCTCTTTCCAAGGTCCATCTTGCACCTTGGACCTTGCTTGCCTCAGTCTAGTCCCAGCCTCTGAACTATTTTCTCCTGGATACCATTTTTATCCCGGTTTCGCTCTTAAAGTTTCTTCTTTTCTTTTTTTAAGATTTTTTTTTTTTTAATTTGAGAGAGAGAGTGAGAGACAGATCACAAGCCGGGGGAGAAGGAGAAGCAGGCACCCCACTGAGCAGGGAGCCCGATGCGGGGCTCGATCCTAGGACCCCAGGATCACGACCCAACCCGCAAGCTGATGCCCAACTGACTGAGCTACCCAGATGCCCTTAAAGGGTCTTTGCTGTCTCTTGCAAGCCCTTCTTCCTACATTCAACGGCACACTTTGGTGTTCCCTCGCTGTGATGGGACTGTTTCTCTTCTCCTCCTGGGCACACAGCTAAACTACATTTCCCAGCCTCCTTTGCACTGAGGCTCCCCTGGATAGGCAGAGCCGTAAAATGGAAGGAGTCTGGGTCCCTGAATGACCTTACAGAAGGCCACCTTCCAATACCAGCATTGGACTATCACATAAGCAAGGAAAAAACTTCTCCTGAGTTACACCCCTGAGATTTGGGGGTTGTTTGTGACAGCAGCTAGCCTGCTCTGACGGCCTGAGATTCTCTCCAGGCACGCTTGCTGAGCTCCCTTCTCGTGCTGCACAGTGAATGACATAGTTTATGCATTTATTCATCGGTGCCACTATTTAATCTGCTACCTAAAATCAGGTGACTCCCAACTCTCTCTCTAGCTCTGACTTCCCTCCCAAGTTCTAAAAATGAATTCTAGGGGCGCCTGGGTGGCTCAGTCGTTAAGCGTCTGCCTTCGGCTCAGGGCGTGATCCTGGCGTTACGGGATCGAGCCCCACATCAGGCTTTTATGCTATGAGCCTGCTTCTTCCTCTCCCACTCCCCCTGCTTGTGTTCCCTCTCTCGCTGGCTGTCTCCATCTCTTCAAATAAATAAAAATAAAATCTTTTTTAAAAAATGAATTCATTATGTTCTCCCCCGAAACTGCTCATCTCTGCATTTCTACATAATGCTATCCCCATGTCCTCCACCTCCCAAGATAGAAATCTTGAAGCTTAACCTCATTCTTCCCTCCAACACCCAATAGCCAATTAGGTCTAAAATCTGATTTTCTGAATAAGTGTATTTCAAACTTGACCTTCTTTTTCCCCTTAGGTCCAACCCCCATGATATCCAAATTGTACTACAATAATGCTCTCCCCTTGGGCTGTATTACCTTCAGGCCACCCTCCCGATGCTAGGTTCACTCAAAAGACAGATCCAAGAGGTACCTGGGTGGCTCGGTCAGTTGAGCGTCAGACTCTTGATTTCAGCTCAGGTTGTGATCTTGGGGTCGTGGGATTGGGCCCTGCATCAGGGCTCCATGCTGGGTGTCGAGCTTGCTTGGGATTCTCTCTCCCTCTTCTTCTGCCCCTCCCCACCTGATTGCATGTGCAGTCTCTCTCTAAATAAATGAATAAAATCTTAAAATAAAAAAAAACCCACAGATCTAAGCTTGCCACAAGTTTACTTAAAACCATCATTTGTTCACTCATTAATTCCTTTATTCTCCATTCGGTAAACACATCTTTGGTGGCTACTGGGTGCCAGGCCCTGGACTCTGAAACCACAAAGATGACCCATGGATTTGGAGGGACTACACTCTAATGAGCGAGGGACAACTTCACATAACTACAGCCCAGTTGTCGTGTGGTCGCATGACACGCTGTAGAAGAAATGCTACGTCTATTGGGGCGGTGGTGACATTTGAGCTGAATCTTGACGGTTGAGGAGTTTGGCGAGAAGTCAAGATGTGTGTGTCCGGGGCAAGCTGGGGGTGGGCCGCTTCAGGCAGGGGCACCTGCAAATGTAAGACTGGGTAAGTGGCTCTCCTCACCGCCAGCCTCCTGGGATGGATCTGGCCCATAGTGGAGGTGGGCCATCCAGATGCCACGAACTCGGCAGGCAGCTATTGAGCACCCGAGGAAACTGAGGCACACAGGCCTCCGTTTGCAGCTTATTGTCTGGAGCAAATAGATTGTCTTCAAAGTACCCTGGGCTGCTTCTGTCTAACGGCTCCACCCCAAACCTCCCCTCGGAACAGGACGGCACCCACCACGTCGGATCCTCAAGCAATACCCTCTTAGACTTTGAAAGTTTTCTCTCTACTTTGGGCTGGGTCTGCTCTACTTTGGAAATCTCAGAACCTTCTGGTTATATTCCTCTCTTGTTTTGTTGACAGTTCCAGGTTAATCTGCCTCCAGGCACGGTTGCTGAGCTTTGGGGCTCAGAGATGGGATCTGTTTCCCATTGCCTCAGCCCAAGGGCTTGGAGGACTCAGAACTGACAGGCATCCCCTCTCCCTGCAGCCCACCCTTCCCAGGTTCTGCCCGCCAAACTGAACACAGTCCAGGGTCCGAAATAGGGATGCAGGGGACATTCAGGTGTAAATATCCATTTTCAGAAATGATATGTCCCTAGAATTGGGCGTGGAGGCCCTTTTCATGTCTGCAAAAATGAATTGCGTTCATAGATTTCTCAAGACCTTCTCTATCTAAATCCTTTTACCATCTGGAATTTTCATTCTGTATGACAAAGCTTGATGTGTAACCATAATCTTATTGTGCACTTTTTCCCGTCTGCACAGAATAAATATTTTTAACATTTTAAAGTATATCCCTCACACACACACCAAGAAAATCACATGGCATTTTCAGGGAATTACCAGGAATTTGATGAGACTGGAGGGCATGCACCAAGGACTGACCAGGCAGCGTCCAGATCCTGAAGGAGTCTTATTCTTCATGCCAAGGCTCTATCCGGACTGCTGTAAGAGGTGCAGGGATAATCTGGACACAGTGGCCTTTGAGAAGGTTCACTGGGACCATCACGGACAGAGGATGAAGTGATTGGGGTCAAGAAACCAAAGAGAAGACTGGGCAGGACCCAGGCAAGGTGTGTTAGGGCCTGGGAGAAGGAATGGCTCCAAGGGACTGTGGAAGAAGGGTCAGAGGAACTTGGCACCCAGTAAGAAAGGACAGGAAGGACTGGGGTTTCATGATGGTTCTGAGAAGCGCTGGAAAAGTCTAGAACAGACTTAGGTTTGGTGACCTTCCCACTTCTTTCAGAACCGAATTCAAACTCCCTCGCCCTTCCCAGCGGGGCTCCAACCTGCCCTTCCAGCCTCCTCTCTTTGAACCAGACACCCCATCCTCTCAGCGAACACCTTCTTGTGAATGTTTTCTCTAATTGTAAAAGTGATAGGCATTTATTATATAAACCTTGGAAATACAGAAAAATATGAACAAAATAAAAATCGTTCATAAACCTCTCACCTGGCAGATAACCACAGTAAACATTTGGGATATTTCCTTCAAATCTTTTTTTCTATAAATGTCTATGTTTTTACATTTTCTTTCTTTCTTTTCTTTTTTCTTTTTTTTAAAGATTTATTTGTTTGAAAGAGAGAGCTCGAACGTACGAGGGTGGGGAGGGGCAGAGGGAGAGAGAGAATCTCAAGCAGACTCCTCACTGACTGTGGAGCCCGGCACGGGGCTCGATCCCATGACCCTGAGATCGGGACCTGAGCCGAAATCAAGAGTTGGTCCAACCGACTGAGCCACCCAGGTGTCCCTATGTTTTTGCATTTTCATTACAAAATTAGATTCATATGTATTTACAGATTAGTAGGTTAGGATCCGCCCAGGACCCCGAAACCAGTACTAGTTCAGAAAAGCGCTGGCATGTGTCCATCGAGAGGGGGTTTGCTGACGGCCTCCCAGTTCGTGACAGTCTTTTCTCAACCTGAAATTGGGGCGCTTGGTTTGGCAAATCTGAAACAACAGTCGCGGTGTGTCTGAGGGACTTGGGGGGCTCGCTCCTGCTGCTGGGGCTAAGGCTCATCCAAACAGCACCCTGTGACAAGTGGGGAAAGCCCCCCAGCCCGCTGGTGGCCAGCTTAGCTGGTGAGGGCTGCATTTCCATCCCAGCTCAGCCTGTCCCCAGACCAAGCACAGGTGGCACAAATCGGGGTGGCTGCGTGGGTGGCCACATTCTCTCTCTTCACTGCCCCCCCCCCAACAGATGCGCCCAGGCTGTCTCCAGATCCCTCCACGGGGCAGCCACGCTCCCGTCCTTCCTAAGTACCTCTCTCATTGTAGGTCAACTTGTCTCGCAGCCACTGAGCCTTCTGACTCAACAACTTCCTCTTTTGCAAATTTCCTCTTTGTCCTGGGGAAAGTACCAACCGCCTCTGGTGCCTATGGGCCCCCCTGGGCTCTGGCCTGGGATGGGGTCTTGTCCCCCCTGCCTCCCATCCCATCCCATCCCGGAGCCACAGGGGGAATCCTGGTTCTGGGGGCCTGTCAGTCTCACTGATTCCCCTTGGAGGAGGGAAGGAGCTCGCCCCCGTGGAAGACGAGATACAAACACATTACATGGGTAACAGCAAGCTCCCCGCTTTCAGCTCTCGTCTCTCCCTTCCTGGAGAGCGGGCAGGCAGGGGCGGGGGAGGCTGTGAGCAGGGCAGACAGCGGCTGAGCCAAAGAACCACACTCAAGTCACACATGCAGCCTTTCTATCAAGCCCCACATTCTTTATTGGGCTACAGACCGACGTAAATCTGCTACCTCCCCCCCACCTGTGCAAAGACGAGGGCCCGAATGTTCTCCGCGGTTCTGCAGCCTCGGCAGCCCCTGCTGCCCCCTCCTCCCGCGGGCTGTACTCACCACCACAAGCGCACACAGAGCCAAGGCCTTGCCTCTTGCCGCCAACGGCGCCCAGGCCCGGCCGGCGCAGGTGCGGGCGTTTCTGAGAATGACACCTGCCCGGAAACTCTTCTCACCTCTGCCCTTGGCAGGAGAAGCAGTTGCCGCCTCCGGCCGCCTCAGTCCGCAGGTGGGGGGCCAGGGGTGTCACCCGCACTCCCGGGAGCACGGCTGGGTGACTCCAGGTGGCCCCACACGGAGCACCGCACAAGCCTGACCCAGTAAGACTGTCCTAATCTATGGGGCCAAAAGTACTTTCCAGAACGATCCTAGGTGGGAGCTTGCTTCCATCCTCCTTCCTAGACTCTGGTGTCCCTGGATAGTCCTCTGCGAAGTCATGGGTCAAAGACGTGCTTTATGGGGACAGAGCAGCTCGGTGTCGAGGACAAAAACACGGAGGAGGCGCTGGGGAGAGGTCAGAATCAGCGAGGGAGGGTTCCTGACTCAGTCCGAAAGCGTCCCGTGGGTGGGGACCCTCTGGGCACCCGGTGTGGGCGCCGGGCGGCAAGACCCGGGGGTTGAGAAGCCGGAGGAGGGTTCGGGATGATCAGTGGGGGAGACGAGGAGGCCGGAGCTGATGGAAGCTGGGAACGATTCTGCCCTCCGCTCTCGTTCTTCACAAGCACGGAGGGGCCTCCGCCTCCCCGGCTTCTGGCCCCCCCGAAGCCTCCTCCTCGCTGCCCACCAGCGGCTCCTCCTCCTCCGCCTTGAGCAGGGGGCCGGCCCCGGCCTTCAGCTCCTCCAGCTCCAAGGAGCACCGCGGGGCCTTGCCTCCATCCAAGAAAGTGGTGAGCATGGGCTGCCGGGCGGCCCCCTCCCCCGCAGACGCCCCAGAGCCCTTCTCGCCCCCAGACCCCGCTGCGGGGGCTGTCAGGGCCTCCTCATCCGACATCTGCGCTGGCCCAGCCCAGGCGTCGACCACCCCATTGCGCTTGCCAGCCCTGCTTAGCGTCAGCACCCCCGTCCTCCTCTTCTGCCTCTGGCGCCACAGCAGAAGTAGGACCAGGAGGACGATGACCACCAGCAGGGCCACAAGCACAGCCACCAGCAGGGTGCCCTTTGTCCCCTGATCTGGAAGTGGGGTACTGCTTGTGTTTTCGGAGGACGACGCTGAGGTAGTCACGGTGAGCTTTTTCACCGAGGAGATGGGGGAGCCACTGGTCCCCTTGGGGGTCGTCAGAGAGCCTGTTGCCGTGGCGACAGTTACATCAAAGATCTCCAGAGAGCCAGTTGCCGTGGTGACAGGGGGTCCACCAGCTACCTCAGAGGTCTCCAGAGAGCCAGTTGCCATGGTGACAGGGGGTCCATTGGTTACATCAAAGATCTCCAGAGAGCCAGTTGCCATGGTGACAGGGGGTCCACCGGCTACATCCGAGGTCTCCAGAGAGCCAGTTGCTGTGGTGACAGGGGGTCCACCGGTTACATCAAAGATCTCCAGAGAGCCAGTTGCCATGGTGACAGGGGGTCCATTGGTTACATCAAAGATCTCCAGAGAGCCAGTTGCCATGGTGACAGGGGGTCCATTGGTTACATCAAAGATCTCCAGAGAGCCAGCTGCCATGGTGACAGGGGGTCCATTGGTTACATCAAAGATCTCTAGAGAGCCAGTTGCCATGGTGACAGGGGGTCCATTGGTTACATCAAAGATCTCCAGAGAGCCAGCTGCCATGGTGACAGGGGGTCCATTGGTTACATCAAAGATCTCCAGAGAGCCAGCTGCCATGGTGACAGGGGGTCCATTGGTTACATCAAAGATCTCCAGAGAGCCAGCTGCCATGGTGACAGGGGGTCCATTGGTTATTTCTCTCTGCATTAATTTCTGGGTTTGATGATTCCTTAGTGGAAACTTCCTGGAAGACTGTTGGCTCAGGTACCTGGAGGTCACTGGTGGCCGCAGCGGAAGGCTCAGGGAGGGACACTTCACTGGCTGTATAGAGGTCTGGGGTAGATGCGAAGATCTGGGGTTTGGTGCCGTTGCCCTTCTCAGAGACCGTTGTTGTCATAGGGTTGGGGGTCACTGAGTTGAGGTTTGGGGCCTCAGAGACAGTTGAGACCAAAGAAAGAGAGGACTCTCCCGGTGCAGACATCTCCAAAGTGGCTGTGATGTTTGGAGGCTCTGGCATCAGCCCTTGAGCCCAGATGCCCCCCAAGAGGAGGAGAAACAGGGTCATTCCCATGACAGCAGGCACGGGCAGGAGTGGAGATCTGGGGTGGGGAAAGTGGAGAAAGACAGACATAGAAAGAGCTGAGAGGGAGAACCTGGCCAGGCCCTCCCCTTCTGCCCACTTCCCTGCTAACTGCCAGGCCTAACTTGTGGTTTAACGGCTTTTTCCACCCTTGCTTTTACTATTATCAGAAAGAACAAGGGACCAGACGCTGGCGGCTCTGCCCTCAGCTCAGACCCACAGGTCCCTTCGGGCCTTGGCTGCTTGCACCCCAGCAATGGCCACCCCTCCTGGCCTTCCCTGACCCTGCTCAGCCCCGATGACTCCTGATCCTCTTTTCCCATCATCTACCAGGGTCTTTCCAAGCCATAGCGTATTCCCAGGTCCGCTCAGGCTCTTGAGCCCCAGGTCGCACCCCTTACCGGCTCACTTGATGAGGGCACTTGGCCAGGCCACTTCAACTCCTCCTGGAGCTGGAGCAGGACTGGGCAGATAGGCCCCAGGGGGAAAGGAAGTGGCCCTGGCTCCACCCACCCCACCCCAGCATCCTGCCCCACCCGCCCTGCTCCCACAGCTGCCCTGTGATGACGGCTCCATCACTTGCTCTCTCTAGGGTCTGAGATGGCGCTAGGGGCTCTGGGGTCTCAGCTGAGGCAAGAGGGGGTTGTGGCGGGTGGGGAGTTCTGGAATGGGGACTTAGCTGGGAATTGGGATGGTAAGGGGTGGAGCTAGGCTAGGGATGAGGGTCAGAGCCAGGGTGGGGCAGAGGCGTGCTTGACAACAAGGGGGTGTGGAGGAGGACATGGGTGGGGAGGGTGGTTTCCTTTGCATTGTGGTCCCCAAGCTGTTGGGCCCAAATGCGTAGGGTAGCACCATTTTCTTCCCCGAGAGTTCCCAGGAAGTACCAGGGCAAAAAGAGGCCCTGACTCTGGCTGGAGGCAGTGAAAGCCTTTGCAGGCTGTGTGCAATCCCTGGTGGGCTCTTGATGACTTCTCAAGAAGCTGGGGGGTCACCACAACGGCCCCCAGCTGTGGGTACTGAACTAGACCAAGGTGGTCTTCCCTCCGAGCAGGGAGCCCAATGTAGGGCTTGATCCCAGGACCCTGGGATCATGCCCTGAGCCGAAGGCAGACGCTTAACAGCTGAGCCACCCAGGCGCCCCACAACCCTGATATCTTGACCTGAACCAAAATCAAGAGTCTGACGTTCAACCAATTGAGCCACCCAGGCAGCCCTTATTTTATTTTATTTTATTTTATTTTATTTTATTTTATTTTTTCTCTTCTGGTTTCTTTAATGATTTTTAAAAGGTTTTATTTATTTGTTTGAGAGAGAGCATAAGCAGGGGGAAGCAGTAGAGGGAGAGGGAGAAGCAGACACCCCACTGAGCAAGAAGCTCCCTACTCTCTTCTGATTTACAAGCTTTGACTTTCTGTGTATGTCTGGTTTTCGGGGGGCTTTTGCCTTTCTTTTTAAAAAATCAAAACCGATTTTTATATTGTGAAAACAATGGTAGATGTACGTGATAAATGATTGAACAGGCGCCTCTCTGGGCCTGGGGTTGTACCCTGCTCTCGAGCTAACGAGTTAGTCTGACGCAGATACATGAGACACCGGGTCCGAGACGGAGGAATCCATTACTCACCACAGAGCAAGCAGCAGGAGCATAATGTTTGCCTCAGTTCCCCTTGCCCTCAAGTCCCACAGGTGACTCAGAGGAGCTTGCTTGAAGCTGAGGAACACTGCACTTGGGGCACGGTCCTCTATTTGAGCAGGTGGAAAGCGGGCTTCCTTCTCTCCAGGGAGACATTACTCCACCGCTCAGAGTTACTCACCGCAAACGCGGCCCTGAGAAATTGCTGGGAGGGAGAGCGGCTGGGACCTGGCCGTCGGGGCCTGCTCGCCGGAGGGTGCAGGGTGCTCAGGGCCGGGGGATTGCCTCTCCCCACAGTCAGGATGGTATAAGAGGAAAGTTCCACACTCTGCCACGGGAGAAGTGTTCCCAACAAAATTGTGTCTTGTGACTGAGTTTACACGAGCAAGTATGCATGTCGTTCATTATCTTAAGTCTTTTGTACATCCGGTTCCGTACTTACTGACGAAAGAAAGAAGGAAAGAGGAAAGAAAGAGAAAAGGGAAGAAAAGAAAACATTCCATTGTCAGACATCTAGGTTATTTCAACATTTTTCTGTGGCTAACAGAAAAGTAGAAATCATTGGCTGAAAACTAATTGAAGGTTAATTTTTTTTTAAAGATTTTATTTATTTATTTGACAGAGAGAGAGACAGACAGCGAGAGAGGGAACACAGCAGGGGGAGTGGGAGAGGAAGAAACAGGCTCATAGTGGAGGAGCCTGATGTGGGGCTGGATCCCAGAACGCCGGGATCAGGCCCTGAGCCGAAGGCAGACGCTTAACGACTGCGACACCCAGGCGCCCCAGGTTAATTGTTTTTTAATTCTAAAAAAGTCAACAAACACATTTGTAAGACTACACAAAGATTCCCAATTTCCCAATCTTTACAAAATTACTAAGGCGGGGGGAGCCTGGCTGGCCCGGTCAGAGGGGTGTGGGGCTCTTGATCTTGGGGTTGGGGGTTTAAGCCCCACGTTCGGTGTAGAGATTACATAAATAAATAAATTAATTAATTAACAAGACAGACAAAAAAAAAAACCCTAAATAGCTCAGAGGAAAAAACTTTTTAAAAATGATTTAAAAAAAATAATAAAAAAATTAGTGAAGCAAAATGCATTTTTGGCAAAATGTCATTCCAACCAAATTGCCACTGAAAAGTTGTGTGGGGCTCTATGTGGGGCCCCCATTCTGAGCAGAGCAGAGAGGAGAATGGGTGCGGGCTTCTGCTTTAATGCCCAAGAAACAGGGTCCTATCAGCACAGGCTGTAGACCGTGGGGTGGAGGGAGAGATGATGAGAATTCGAGCAAGGCATGGTCATTGGCCTCAAGACGTCACAGAAGAGCAGCACTTAGAAAAGCCTGGGAGCAGCAGTCCGCCAGGGACAGAACCAAAGGTTCTCTGGGCGTGGTTCCAAGCGCTCCTCACCGCAAGCCCATCGTACAAGCGGGGAGGCCAAGGACAGAGAGATTAAGTAGCCTGGCCTAGAACAGGCCAGGCTCAGTGCCAAGCGCTTCCCATTAACAGAGCCTTTGCTCTTCAGAACTACTCTCTAAGACGCATGTCGTTACCCTCATCTCACGGGTGCAGAAAGCGAGAAACAAAACAGCTCAGAGACTTGGCAAGGTCAGGCAACCAGCAAGGGCTAGCGGTGAGCTCTAAACCAGGTTAGGGCGCCTGGGTGGCTCAGTTGGCTAAGCGTTTGCCTTCCCCTCAGGTCACGATCCCTGGGTCCTGGGATCGAGCCCCGCATGGGTCTCCCAGCTCTGCTGGGGGTCAGCTTTTCCCTCTCCCTCTGCTGCTCCCCCTGCCCGTGCTCTCTCTCTCTTTCTCAAACAAATGAATAAAATCTTTAAAAAATAAACAAATAAACAAAACAGGTTGGCCTAAGGGTCCAAGGCCAAGACAAGGATCGCCCAGTTAGTACCAGGGTCGGTACTTAATTACTGTGCTGCATTTCTAGACAGGTTTGTGTATAAAGAATTCAAATAAGAGAAGGAACGTAGACTTTACAAATGACCAATCTACAGCAACCGCATAATTGATTCAAGTAAGAATGAGTGTTAAAACTGTTGAGTAAAACTGGGGCAGCAGGGAAGGGGTGCGTATATGATATGTTTGGAGGCTTAAAGCATCTCCCCCCAAGGTACACGTTCATTACCAAGGAAAAGGAGCCACTCCATGGCTTCGTGGTGGAGAAATCTAGCAGACATCATCTTAACTTGGGTAACTTAGTCAAAAAAAATTTTTTTAAATAGACTTATTTTTAAGTAACCTCTACAACAGGCTTGAACTCACAACCTTGAGATCAAGAGTCACATGCCCTATCGACTGAGCCAGCCAGGCGCCCCAAACAAGTGATCAAACTTAACATCACTTGTTAGTCATGGAGCAAGCCGGCATCAAGAAGGTCCAGACATGACGCCCTCAGAAGGACACAGCACGCTTCTGTCGTAGTCCCAGAAACAACGCAAATCCAAATTGAGGGTCGTTTTACAAAACAACTGCCTTGTACTCTTCAAAAATGTCCAGGTCAGGAAGGACAAAGAAAGCCCTGAGACATTCTTCCAGATCTTAAAAGAGTAGGGAGATGTGATGACCAAATGCATTGCGGATGGGACCCTGGAATGAAGGGGGAAACGCGGAGAGGCACACGGGGCGGGGGGGTGGCACAGACTGCAGAGGCGACAATGATATTGAACTTGGCTGAATCGGATAAGTGTAGTCTGTTTATGAAAGAGAACATCCTAGTTTGCAGAAAACACGTAGCTGAAGTTTGTAGGCACGAAGGTGCCCAAGGCAGCAACTTCCTCTTAAAAATTTCCACACAAGTAATAAAAATACTAATGTAGGAGATAAACACGAAGCGTGTGTGTCAAAGTGTCATGGGTAGTGGGGGGCGCCCAGGTTGGTGGGTGTGGAGATGTGGGGAGAGTGGGGTGCTCAGAGGAGCCACGGGATGGGGTTATTCCTCAGTTACATTCTTTTTTTTTTTTTTTTACATTTTATTTATTTATTTGACAGAGAGAGCACAAGCAGGGGGAGCAGCAGAGGGAGCGGGAGAAGCTGATTCCCCGCTGAGCAGGTTGCTCAACTTGGGGGGGGGGGCACGACACTCAATCCTAGGACCCTGAGATCATGACCTGAGCCGAAGGCATATGCTTGGCCCACTGAGCCACCCAGGCGCCCCTGAGTTACATTCTTCTAGAACAAACCAGTATGCGCATGTATTTTAACATTTTCCTATTTAAAATTGTACCCTTCCCCTAGTCTGCTCTCCCCATTCCCTCCACCCCACCCCTTCTTTCTCTCCGCAACACTTCACACTTTCTCATTTGCTGTATCTACTTTCTTGGTTCTGTCTTTCTGCCCCCAGAACGTAAGCTCCCAGGCAGTACGAGCGTGTCTGCGGCTGTACCGGCAACCCCTAGAGAGTGCTTCGTACACAGCAGGCGCTCGGCGACCGCGGAGAGAAAGAGAGCGCATCCAGCAGGCCCGAGGCTGGGCGGGAGCGTGAGGGGGGGCGAGGAGAGGTGCAGGGAGGCGGGCACCGGGAGCGCCAGGGCTGTGAAGGCCCCGCCCAGCCCTGACCAGAGCGTCGGGGAGGCCAACCCACGTGGTCTAGCGATGCAAGTGACTTGTGTTCTAGGAAGATATCTCTTCCCGCCCAGGGTTTGGACTTGCAGCCCCGACTTTCTGCGGGTCTTTGAAGGGCCATTTCCTGCCAGACACCGCAGCTGATAGGAGTTGGCGCAGGGGAGCCTGCCCCTCCTTGCTTCGAAGCGGGCCACCAGGGAAGCCACCGGAGAGGGAGAGGGGACCGGGCACCTGAGCTGCGTCATCTCCTCTCTGTGTGGCCTAGGCTCAGTCATTGCAGCCCTCTGCCTCAGTTTCTTCATCTGTAACATAGGGATAATAATGCTATTTTTCAAAGTTTGGGGGAGGATTAAATTAGCTAGTGTGGGGCCCCTGGTGAGAACCTAGTATATAATAGCTGATGTGATAAGAACCGAACTGGTAAGTGCGATTCTGATCTTCCAGGTCAGGGTCCAGGCCTCCAGGATTTGGATCCAGGGTTCCAGGATTTGGGCTTGCTCTGGGCCCTGGGGCCCTTTCTTCCCATCTGTAACCCTCTCCAGAAACAGGGCAGGCAGCAGCCCTTGTCCTCCGGGGAATTTCCATCTGGCCAGAGAGATGTCTACATACTAATTTATTCACTGAACATATTTTTAAAAATTTTTATCAAAGTAATGATATTATAAGTACAGAGAATTTATCACAAATGACAATTCTCCTCCCCAAGTCGTGGTCCTGGAAAAAAAATTTTTTGTAATGTTTTTAACTTATTCTAGTCTCCATTCTTCAGATGGGTCCATATCCCTAAACACCCTGCTAATTCAGCGGTTTCGTACTGTATCCATTTTGCCTGTCATCATCTACCAGCTTCCAGCTCGATGGCTGAGCATTTGACCCACTGGCCCTGTCCTACTTCCCAGGTCAGCTACAGCCTTCTCTTTCCAGGCCCTTTGTAACTGTAACGAAAGTTGCGTTTTTTTAAACAGTAGCTGCTTACGGTCATCCGGTTAAGCTCCACGGCACAGTGATAGGGGAGTGGACTCGGGGGCCAGAGTTTCTGAGCCAGACCCAGGCTCAGCCACTGGCTGAATGTGTGATCCTGGGCGACGATGTGGCCTTCCTGTGTCTGAGGTTGCTCATCCATGAGAAGGGATGGACTGTATGCAGCTGTCCTGAGGATTAAATGAGCGAAGACACGGGCGGTGCTCAGAACAGTGCCAGAGCCTCTAAATGCCACGTACGCGCGGGCTGTGATAAATCCGCCATTGTCACTTTGTGGCTTCCCTTCCTTTAGCTCTCTTCGGTCCAGTTTCTGTTATGCGTACATTTGCTTTTATAAGGCCTTTTATAAGGCTCTAGGTAGCTCATACTCGCGTTCTCTTCTTGCATCGGCTACAGCTGTGCTATGCGATACGGCAGTCGCTAGCCACATGGGGCGATTTTATTTAAGATCAATGAAAATTAAATAAGATTTAAAATTCAGTTCCTCTGTTGCAACTAACCAGCTACATTTCAAGTACTTGAAAACCACATGTGGCTAGTGGTTACCTTGCTGGATAGCACCCCAGTAGCATAGCTGCAGTATCTCACTGGCTGGTCCAGAATTTGTGTCTAACAATGAAAAACTATTAATTGTCTTTCCTTTTAAAGGTTATGTAATTTGGGAGGCACCTGAGTGGCTCTGTCAGTGAAGCATCTGCCTTTGACTCAGGTCATGATCTCAGGGTCCTGGGATCGAGCCCCGCATCAGGCTGGGGAGTCTGCTTCTCCCTCTCTCTCTGCCCCTCCCTTTGCTCGTGTTCTCTTTCTCTCTCTCAAATAAATAAATACAATCTTTATTTAAAAAGATGATATAATTTCATTCAGTGAACAGCCAATACTTTACTATGATTATCTACCCTGAATTATACATCTTTTAATTTTTCCTAGAGTTTCTAATTGCTTTTCATAATTTCTTGCTCCAAGAGGAGCCCTACCTGCCCCCTGCCTCTCCCCATTGCTTCACAACTTCATCCTAGAACTGGTGGTTATGTCTCTCCCAGGTGGGATCCCCCATTTCCTGCACCCCACATCCTCCTCTTTCAAAGGCTTATCCCCTCGTTTTTATATTTATTTATTTATTTATTTATTTATTTATTTATTTATTTATTTATTTTAAGTAAGCTCCGTGCCCAATGTGGGGATTGAACTCACAGCCCCGAGATCAAAAGTTGCATGCTCTATCGACTGAGTCAGCCAGGCATCCCTTCATTTTTGCTGGAGCACATCCTCAAATCATTTCCTAAGAAAGAGGCCTTCTTAAGAAGAAGGTAAACTTTCTGATTACTCTTTCCCCTAAATATGTCTTTATTTTATTCCTACACTTGCTTGATACAGAATTCCAGGCTAAAAATTATTTCCTTAGAACCTAGAAGCATTGTCTTATTTTCTAGTAGGAACTGAAAACTTGATTTTACTGAAGAATAGTTTGATGCTAATCCAGGAGTTTTTCTCAAAAATAAAAAAGGGGGAGGGGACTTGAAAATCCAACCTCTAAGTTAGGAAGCCCTACTCCAGTACCTAAAGCCCCAGTTAGTGTTTTAGTAGTCCACTCTGAAGGATAGAGGGACTTCGAAGAAATACCATTCAAGGAAGTCCTGCAAAGTGGAAAGAAAGCACCAAAATGAAACCATCCCATCAACCATTCTGCCCCCCTCCCTCCTGAAGAACCCCATTTTGTTCAGAGGCCCACCCTCCATGCAGATCGGGAATACTGAGCCCTCCTTCAGCTCCAGGAAAAGCCTGATTAGGGGCACGTGGCCGGCTCAGTCACTGAAGTGTGTCCCTCTTGGTCTTGAAGTTGTAAGTTTGATCTCCACGTTGGGTGCAGCGATTACTTAAAAATAAATAAATAAACTAAATAAATAAACAAATAAATAAATATTTAAATAAAGAAAGTTTGATTAATCTAAAGGAACTAGCCTCACCCTTGCTCATGATTAGAAAGGGAAACCTGACCCATTTATAGCCAGTGAGATGAAGGAATGGAGGCTTCTTGGAAAGTTCTTCTTTACTTGTAAAATAAAACCAGGGGCACTGATTTCCCTCTCCCTCCCACTAGAGATGATTAAAGACCCGTCCAACAACTCTGAAAGGAACCAGCCCTTAGATGATAATAATGTGAGTGGCAGAGCAGGGAGACAAAGAGCATGGGATCCCTGAAGCATCGTAAAGCTGGATCAATGGGCCCTGAATAACACCTGTCCCCTTCTGTGGTCTTCCTACAAATTGGATCTTTAGTTATTTGTAGTTAAGAGCATTGAGGCACCGGGGTGGCTCAGTGGGTTGAATGTCGGATTCTTGATCTAGGCTCAGGTCTTGATCCACGGTCGTTGTGAGTTCAAGCCCCATGTTAGGCTCCACACTGGGCGTGGAACCCACTTAAAAAAAATAACATAGTTAAGAGTATTATAAGTATATAAACAAAATGAAAAATAATCTTTGAGGAAACAGTAGAAATTATATAAAGAAAAAGGAAGGGAGGAAGGAAGGAAGGGAGGAAGATAGATCTGATATTCTTGGAGAATTTGAGAAGATATTGCTTCCTTAAAATAAGAATAGGATGCTAATAAGAAGAAATAATTAGAGTATAAGACTGAATTCTTAGAAATTAAAACTGTGATATTGAATTAATAAAAGTTCTAGAATATAATATCAAGAAACTATCCCCAAAAATAGAACCCTGCAAAAGTGGAAGGTGGGGGAGAAAATATGGAGCTAACATCTAAGACCACATTATTTCAGGTAAAGTGATGGGCTATAACAAAGAGATCCAGTAATGTGGTCAAAAGAACAGAGTAGATTATTTCTCTTGAATGGAACGAGTCCAGGTTAAGTGGTGGTTTGGTGAGGCAGGTCTGTACCTCACATCATTCAGGGACCAGACCACTTCCTAGTCACTTTTCTGCCATCCACTGGTGCTGAGATAAATCTGCTGTCTGGAATTTTAAATGGCAGGAAGAAAAGAGAGTATGGAGGAAGCATGCCTTGCCCATCTTCTTAGATGTATGCCTAGAAGTCTTTTCCTCTTTTTTTTTTTTTTGAGAATTTTTAATTTAAGTAATCTCTACACCCAACATGGGGCTTGAACTCACAACCCTGAGATCAAGTCACATGCTCTACTAACTAAGCCAGCCAGGCACCCCTGTATGCCTGGAAGTCTTAAACGTCAATTTCGTCAATTTCAAAACATTCTGTTGGTGAAAACTTAGATGATCATGCCGAACTGCAAGGAAGGCTGGGAGATGTAGTACGGCCCTGTTCGCAATAGGAGAGGGGATAAGTGGATTTTGGCAGACAATGAGTAAGTAGCGCTCACCGCAGAGACACAGCAGATCAATTCAAGAGGCTCAAGCCAACCATGCCAGGAGACCATCAAAAAAATGCAAGAGGGATAATTATCAGAAATAACATAAGACACTCAGCTGAAAAACATGCACCTTCAGACAGATCCCAGTAAAAGTCTACTTGGTTAAATACAGCCCTATGTATTTTATTTTATTTATTTTTAAGAAGAATTGGTAGAAAGTCTTTTATTTATTTATCTTTTTTAAAATTTATTTATTTATTTATTTATTTATTTATTTATTT